>NC_054485.1:112373663-112673663 GCF_017639515.1 Carcharodon carcharias
TTTAGGTTTAGTTTTAGTGTATACTCGGGGTTGGAGCCCCTGGAGTTTAGGTTTAGTTTTAGTGTATACTCGGGTTGGAGCCCCTGGAGTTTAGGTTTAGTTTTAGTGTATACTCGGGGTTGGAGCCCCTGGAGTTTAGGTTTAGTTTTAGTGTATACTCGGGGTTGGAGCCCCTGGAGTTTAGGTTTAGTTTTAGTGTATACTCGGGGTTGGAGCCCCTGGAGTTTAGGTTTAGTTTTAGTGTATACTCGGGGTTGGAGCCCCTGGAGTTTAGGTTTAGTTTTAGTGTATACTCGGGGTTGGAGCCCCTGGAGTTTAGGTTTAGTTTTAGTGTATACTCGGGGTTGGAGCCCCTGGAGTTTAGGTTTAGTTTTAGTGTATACTCGGGGTTGGAGCCCCTGGAGTTTAGGTTTAGTTTTAGTGTATACTCGGGGTTGGAGCCCCTGGAGTTTAGGTTTAGTTTTAGTGTATACTCGGGGTTGGAGCCCCTGGAGTTTAGGTTTAGTTTTAGTGTATACTCGGGGTTGGAGCCCCTGGAGTTTAGGTTTAGTTTTAGTGTATACTCGGGGTTGGAGCCCCTGGAGTTTAGGTTTAGTTTTAGTGTATACTCGGGGTTGGAGCCCCTGGAGTTTAGGTTTAGTTTTAGTGTATACTCGGGGTTGGAGCCCCTGGAGTTTAGGTTTAGTTTTAGTGTATACTCGGGGTTGGAGCCCCTGGAGTTTAGGTTTAGTTTTAGTGTATACTCGGGGTTGGAGCCCCTGGAGTTTAGGTTTAGTTTTAGTGTATACTCGGGGTTGGAGCCCCTGGAGTTTAGGTTTAGTTTTAGTGTATACTCGGGGTTGGAGCCCCTGGAGTTTAGGTTTAGTTTTAGTGTATACTCGGGGTTGGAGCCCCTGGAGTTTAGGTTTAGTTTTAGTGTATACTCGGGGTTGGAGCCCTGGAGTTTAGGTTTAGTTTTAGTGTATACTCGGGGTTGGAGCCCCTGGAGTTTAGGTTTAGTTTTAGTGTATACTCGGGGTTGGAGCCCCTGGAGTTTAGGTTTAGTTTTAGTGTATACTCGGGGTTGGAGCCCTGGAGTTTAGGTTTAGTTTTAGTGTATACTCGGGGTTGGAGCCCTGGAGTTTAGGTTTAGTTTTAGTGTATACTCGGGGTTGGAGCCCTGGAGTTTAGGTTTAGTTTTAGTGTATACTCGGGGTTGGAGCCCCTGGAGTTTAGGTTTAGTTTTAGTGTATACTCGGGGTTGGAGCCCCTGGAGTTTAGGTTTAGTTTTAGTGTATACTCGGGGTTGGAGCCCCTGGAGTTTAGGTTTAGTTTTAGTGTATACTCGGGGTTGGAGCCCCTGGAGTTTAGGTTTAGTTTTAGTGTATACTCGGGGTTGGAGCCCCTGGAGTTTAGGTTTAGTTTTAGTGTATACTCGGGGTTGGAGCCCCTGGAGTTTAGGTTTAGTTTTAGTGTATACTCGGGGTTGGAGCCCCTGGAGTTTAGGTTTAGTTTTAGTGTATACTCGGGGTTGGAGCCCCTGGAGTTTAGGTTTAGTTTTAGTGTATACTCGGGGTTGGAGCCCCTGGAGTTTAGGTTTAGTTTTAGTGTATACTCGGGGTTGGAGCCCCTGGAGTTTAGGTTTAGTTTTAGTGTATACTCGGGTTGGAGCCCCTGGAGTTTAGGTTTAGTTTTAGTGTATACTCGGGGTTGGAGCCCTGGAGTTTAGGTTTAGTTTTAGTGTATACTCGGGGTTGGAGCCCCTGGAGTTTAGGTTTAGTTTTAGTGTATACTCGGGGTTGGAGCCCCTGGAGTTTAGGTTTAGTTTTAGTGTATACTCGGGGTTGGAGCCCTGGAGTTTAGGTTTAGTTTTAGTGTATACTCGGGGTTGGAACCCTGGAGTTTAGGTTTAGTTTTAGTGTATACTCGGGGTTGGAACCCTGGAGTTTAGGTTTAGTTTTAGTGTATACTCGGGGTTGGAGCCGCTGGAGTTTAGGTTTAGTTTTAGTGTATACTCAGGGTTGGAACCCTGGAGTTTAGGTTTAGTTTTAGTGTATACTCAGGGTTGGAGCCCCTGGAGTTTAGGTTTAGTTTTAGTGTATACTCGGGGTTGGAGCCCCTGGAGTTTAGGTTTAGTTTTAGTGTATACTCGGGGTTGGAGCCCCTGGAGTTTAGGTTTAGTTTTAGTGTATACTCAGGGTTGGAGCCCCTGGAGTTTAGGTTTAGTTTTAGTGTATACTCGGGGTTGGAGCCCCTGGAGTTTAGGTTTAGTTTTAGTGTATACTCGGGTTGGAACCCTGGAGTTTAGGTTTAGTTTTAGTGTATACTCGGGGTTGGAGCCCCTGGAGTTTAGGTTTAGTTTTAGTGTATACTCGGGGTTGGAGCCCCTGGAGTTTAGGTTTAGTTTTAGTGTATACTCTGGGTTGGAGCCCCTGGAGTTTAGGTTTAGTTTTAGTGTATACTCGGGGTTGGAGCCCCTGGAGTTTAGGTTTAGTTTTAGTGTATACTCGGGGTTGGAGCCCCTGGAGTTTAGGTTTAGTTTTAGTGTATACTCGGGGTTGGAGCCCCTGGAGTTTAGGTTTAGTTTTAGTGTATACTCGGGGTTGGAGCCCCTGGAGTTTAGGTTTAGTTTTAGTGTATACTCGGGGTTGGAGCCCCTGGAGTTTAGGTTTAGTTTTAGTGTATACTCGGGGTTGGAGCCCCTGGAGTTTAGGTTTAGTTTTAGTGTATACTCGGGGTTGGAGCCCCTGGAGTTTAGGTTTAGTTTTAGTGTATACTCGGGGTTGGAGCCCCTGGAGTTTAGGTTTAGTTTTAGTGTACACTCGGGGTTGGAGCCCCTGGAGTTTAGGTTTAGTTTTAGTGTATACTCAGGGTTGGAGCCCCTGGAGTTTAGGTTTAGTTTTAGTGTATACTCGGGGTTGGAGCCCCTGGAGTTTAGGTTTAGTTTTAGTGTATACTCGGGGTTGGAGCCCCTGGAGTTTAGGTTTAGTTTTAGTGTATACTCGGGGTTGGAGCCCCTGGAGTTTAGGTTTAGTTTTAGTGTATACTCGGGGTTGGAGCCCCTGGAGTTTAGGTTTAGTTTTAGTGTATACTCGGGGTTGGAGCCCCTGGAGTTTAGGTTTAGTTTTAGTGTATACTCGGGGTTGGAGCCCCTGGAGTTTAGGTTTAGTTTTAGTGTATACTCAGGGTTGGAGCCCCTGGAGTTTAGGTTTAGTTTTAGTGTATACTCGGGGTTGGAGCCCCTGGAGTTTAGGTTTAGTTTTAGTGAATACTCAGGGTTGGAGCCCCTGGAGTTTAGGTTTAGTTTTAGTGTATACTCGGGGTTGGAGCCCCTGGAGTTTAGGTTTAGTTTTAGTGTATACTCGGGGTTGGAACCCTGGAGTTTAGGTTTAGTTTTAGTGTATACTCGGGGTTGGAACCCTGGAGTTTAGGTTTAGTTTTAGTGTATACTCAGGGTTGGAGCCCCTGGAGTTTAGGTTTAGTTTTAGTGTATACTCGGGGTTGGAGCCCCTGGAGTTTAGGTTTAGTTTTAGTGTATACTCGGGGTTGGAGCCCCTGGAGTTTAGGTTTAGTTTTAGTGTATACTCGGGGTTGGTGCCGCTGGAGTTTAGGTTTAGTTTTAGTGTATACTCGGGGTTGGAGCCCCTGGAGTTTAGGTTTAGTTTTAGTGTATACTCAGGGTTGGAACCCTGGAGTTTAGGTTTAGTTTTAGTGTATACTCAGGGTTGGAACCCTGGAGTTTAGGTTTAGTTTTGGTGTATACTCAGGGTTGGAGCCCCTGGAGTTTAGGTTTAGTTTTAGTGTACACTCGGGGTTGGAACCCTGGAGTTTAGGTTTAGTTTTAGTATATACTCGGGGTTGGAACCCTGGAGTTTAGGTTTAGTTTTAGTGTATACTCGGGTTGGAGCCGCCTGGAGTTTAGGTTTAGTTTTAGTGTATACTCGGGGTTGGAACCCTGGAGTTTAGGTTTAGTTTTAGTGTGTACTCGGGGTTGGAGCCCCTGGAGTTTAGGTTTAGTTTTAGTGTATACTCAGGGTTGGAGCCCTGGAGTTTAGGTTTAGTTTTAGTGTATACTCAGGGTTGGAACCCTGGAGTTTAGGTTTAGTTTTAGTGTATACTCGGGGTTGGAACCCTGGAGTTTAGGTTTAGTTTTAGTGTATACTCGGGGTTGGAGCCCCTGGAGTTTAGGTTTAGTTTTAGTGTATACTCAGGGTTGGAGCCCCTGGAGTTTAGGTTTAGTTTTAGTGTATACTCAGGGTTGGAACCCTGGAGTTTAGGTTTAGTTTTAGTGTATACTCAGGGTTGGAACCCTGGAGTTTAGGTTTAGTTTTAGTGTATACTCGGGGTTGGAACCCTGGAGTTTAGGTTTAGTTTTAGTGTATACTCGGGGTTGGAACCCTGGAGTTTAGGTTTAGTTTTAGTGTATACTCAGGGTTGGAACCCTGGAGTTTAGGTTTAGTTTTAGTGTATACTCAGGGTTGGAACCCTGGAGTTTAGGTTTAGTTTTAGTGTATACTCAGGGTTGGAACCCCTGGAGTTTAGGTTTAGTTTTAGTGTATACTCGGGGATGGAGCCCCTGGAGTTTAGGTTTAGTTTTAGTGTATACTCAGGGTTGGAGCCCCTGGAGTTTAGGTTTAGTTTTAGTGTACACTCGGGGTTGGAGCCCCTGGAGTTTAGGTTTAGTTTTAGTGTATACTCTGGGTTGGAACCCTGGAGTTTAGGTTTAGTTTTAGTGTATACTCGGGGTTGGAGCCTCTGGAGTTTAGGTTTAGTTTTAGTGTATACTCTGGGTTGGAGCCCCTGGAGTTTAGGTTTAGTTTTAGTGTATACTCGGGGTTGGAGCCCCTGGAGTTTAGGTTTAGTTTTAGTGTATACTCGGGGTTGGAGCCCCTGGAGTTTAGGTTTAGTTTTAGTGTATACTCGGGGTTGGAGCCCCTGGAGTTTAGGTTTAGTTTTAGTGTATACTCGGGGTTGGAGCCCCTGGAGTTTAGGTTTAGTTTTAGTGTATACTCGGGGTTGGAGCCCCTGGAGTTTAGGTTTAGTTTTAGTGTATACTCGGGGTTGGAGCCCCTGGAGTTTAGGTTTAGTTTTAGTGTATACTCAGGGTTGGAACCCTGGAGTTTAGGTTTAGTTTTAGTGTATACTCAGGGTTGGAACCCTGGAGTTTAGGTTTAGTTTTGGTGTATACTCAGGGTTGGAACCCTGGAGTTTAGGTTTAGTTTTAGTGTACACTCGGGGTTGGAACCCTGGAGTTTAGGTTTAGTTTTAGTATATACTCGGGGTTGGAACCCTGGAGTTTAGGTTTAGTTTTAGTGTATACTCGGGTTTGGAGCCGCTGGAGTTTAGGTTTAGTTTTAGTGTATACTCGGGGTTGGAACCCTGGAGTTTAGGTTTAGTTTTAGTGTATACTCGGGGTTGGAGGCCCTGGAGTTTAGGTTTAGTTTTAGTGTATACTCAGGGTTGGAACCCTGGAGTTTAGGTTTAGTTTTGGTGTATACTCAGGGTTGGAACCCTGGAGTTTAGGTTTAGTTTTAGTGTATACTCGGGGTCAGAGCCCCTGGAGTTTAGGTTTAGTTTTAGTGTACACTCGGGGTTGGAACCCTGGAGTTTAGGTTTAGTTTTAGTGTATACTCAGGGTTGGAACCCTGGAGTTTAGGTTTAGTTTTAGTGAATACTCGGGGTTGGAACCCTGGAGTTTAGGTTTAGTTTTAGTGTATACTCGGGGTTGGAACCCTGGAGTTTAGGTTTAGTTTTAGTATATACTCGGGGTTGGAACCCTGGAGTTTAGGTTTAGTTTTAGTGAATACTCGGGGTTGGAACCCTGGAGTTTAAGTTTAGTTTTAGTGTATACTCGGGGTTGGAGCCCCTGGAGTTTAGGTTTAGTTTTAGTGTATACTCGGGGTTGGAGCCCCTGGAGTTTAGGTTTAGTTTTAGTGTATACTCAGGGTTGTAACCCTGGAGTTTAGGTTTAGTTTTAGTGTATACTCGGGGTTGAAGCCGCTGGAGTTTAGGTTTAGTTTTAGTGTATACTCAGGGTTGGAGCCCCTGGAGTTTAGGTTTAGTTTTAGTGTATACTTGGGGTTGGAGCCCCTGGCGTTTAGGTTTAGTTTTAGTGTATACTCAGGGTTGGAACCCTGGAGTTTAGGTTTAGTTTTAGTGTATACTCTGGGTTGGAACCCTGGAGTTTAGGTTTAGTTTTAGTGTACACTCGGGGTTGGAACCCCTGGAGTTTAGGTTTAGTTTTAGTGTATACTCGGGGTTGGAGCCCCTGGAGTTTAGGTTTAGTTTTAGTGTATACTCGGGGTTGGAGCCGCTGGAGTTTAGGTTTAGTTTTAGTGTATACTCGGGGTTGGAACCCTGGAGTTTAGGTTTAGTTTTAGTGTACACTCGGGGTTGGAACCCCTGGAGTTTAGGTTTAGTTTTAGTGTATACTCGGGGTTGGAGCCCCTGGAGTTTAGGTTTAGTTTTAGTATATACTCGGGGTTGGAGCCCCTGGAGTTTAGGTTTAGTTTTAGTGTATACTCGGGGTTGGAGCCCCTGGAGTTTAGGTTTAGTTTTAGTGTATACTCGGGGTTGGAGCCCCTGGAGTTTAGGTTTAGTTTTAGTGTATACTCGGGGTTGGAGCCCCTGGAGTTTAGGTTTAGTTTTAGTGTATACTTGGGGTTGGAACCCTGGAGTTTAGGTTTAGTTTTAGTGTATACTCGGGGTCAGAGCCCCTGGAGTTTAGGTTTAGTTTTAGTGTAAACTCGGGGTTGGAGCCCCTGGAGTTTAGGTTTAGTTTTAGTGTATACTCGGGGTTGGAGCCGCTGGAGTTTAGGTTTAGTTTTAGTGTACACTCGGGGTTCGAGCCCCTGGAGTTTAGTTTTAGTTTTAGTGTATACTCGGGGTTGGAGCCCCTGGAGTTTAGGGTTAGTTTTAGTGTATACTCGGGGATGGAGCCCCTGGAGTTTAGGTTTAGTTTTAGTGTATACTCAGGGTTGGAGCCCCTGGAGTTTAGGTTTAGTTTTAGTGTACACTCGGGGTTGGAGCCCCTGGAGTTTAGGTTTAGTTTTAGGGTATACTCGGGGTTGGAACCCTGGAGTTTAGGTTTAGTTTTAGTGTATACTCGGGGTTGGAACCCTGGAGTTTAGGTTTAGTTTTAGTGTATACTCAGGGTTGGAGCCGCTGGAGTTTAGGTTTAGTTTTAGTGTATACTCAGGGTTGGAGCCGCTGGAGTTTAGGTTTAGTTTTAGTGTATACTTGGGGTTGGAACCCTGGAGTTTAGGTTTAGTTTTAGTGTATACTCAGGGTTGGAACCCTGGAGTTTAGGTTTAGTTTTAGTGTATACTCAGGGTTGGAGCCGCTGGAGTTTAGGTTTAGTTTTAGTGTATACTCGGGGTTGGAGCCCCTGGAGTTTAGGTTTAGTTTTAGTGTATACTCGGGGTTGGAGCCCCTGGAGTTTAGGTTTAGTTTTAGTGTATACTCGGGGTTGGAGCCGCTGGAGTTTAGGTTTAGTTTTAGTGTATACTTGCGGTTGGACCCCCTGGAGTTTAGGTTTAGTTTTAGTGTATACTCGGGGTTGGAGCCCCTGGGGTTTAGGTTTAGTTTTAGTGTATACTCGGGGTTGGAGCCCTGGAGTTTAGGTTTAGTTTTAGTGTATACTCGGGGTTGGAGCCCCTGGAGTTTAGGTTTAGTTTTAGTGTATACTCGGGGTTGGAGCCCCTGGAGTTTAGGTTTAGTTTTAGTGTATACTCGGGGTTGGAGCCCCTGGAGTTTAGGTTTAGTTTTAGTGTATACTCGGGGTTGGAGCCCCTGGAGTTTAGGTTTAGTTTTAGTGTATACTCAGGGTTGGAACCCTGGAGTTTAGGTTTAGTTTTAGTGTATACTCGGGGTTGGAGCCCCTGGAGTTTAGGTTTAGTTTTAGTGTATACTCAGGGTTGGAACCCTGGAGTTTAGGTTTAGTTTTAGTGTATACTCAGGGTTGGAGCCTCTGGAGTTTAGGTTTAGTTTAGTGTATACTCGGGGTTGGAGCCGCTGGAGTTTAGGTTTAGTTTTAGTGTATACTTGGGGTTGGAGCCCCTGGAGTTTAGGTTTAGTTTTAGTGTATACTCGGGGTTGGAGCCGCTGGAGTTTAGGTTTAGTTTTAGTGTATACTCGGGGTTGGAGCCCCTGGAGTTTAGGTTTAGTTTTAGTGTATACTTGGGGTTGGACCCCCTGGAGTTTAGGTTTAGTTTTAGTGTATACTCGGGGTTGGAGCCCCTGGAGTTTAGGTTTAGTTTTAGTGTATACTCGGGGTTGGAGCCGCTGGAGTTTAGGTTTAGTTTTAGTGTATACTCGGGGTTGGAGCCCCTGGAGTTTAGGTTTAGTTTTAGTGTATACTCGGGGTTGAAGCCCCTGGAGTTTAGGTTAAGTTTTAGTGTATACTTGGGGTTGGAGCCCCTGGAGTTTAGGTTTAGTTTTAGTGTATACTCCGGGTTGGAGCCCCTGGAGTTCAGGTTTAGTTTTAGTGTATACTCGGGGTTGGAGCCTCTGGAGTTTAGGTTTAGTTTTAGTGTATACTCGGGGTTGGAGCCCCTGGAGTTTAGGTTTAGTTTTAGTGTATACTCGGGGTTGAAGCCCCTGGAGTTTAGGTTTAGTTTTAGTGTATACTCGGGGTTGGAGCCCCTGGAGTTTAGGTTTAGTGTACACTCGCGGTTGGAGCCCCTGGAGTTTAGGTTTAGTGTATACTCAGGGTTGGAGCCCCTGGCGTTTAGGTTTAGTTTTAGTGTACACTCGCGGTTGGAGCCCCTGGAGTTTAGGTTTAGTTTTAGTGTACACTCGGGGTTGGAGCCGCTGGAGTTTAGGTTTAGTTTTAGTGTACACTCGGGGTTGGAGCCCCTGGCGTTTAGGTTTAGTTTTAGTGTATACTCGGGGTTGGAGCCCCTGGAGTTTAGGTTTAGTTTTAGTGTACACTCGGGGTTGGAGCCGCTGGAGTTTAGGTTTAGTTTTAGTGTACACTCGGGGTTGGAGCCCCTGGAGTTTAGGTTTAGTTTTAGTGTATACTCGGGGTTGGAGCCCCTGGAGTTTAGGTTTAGTTTAGTGTACACTCGGGGTTGGAGCCCCTGGAGTTTAGGTTTAGTTTTAGTGTATACTCGGGTTTGGAGCCGCTGGAGTTTAGGTTTAGTTTTAGTGTATACTCGGGTCTGAGCCCCTGGAGTTTAGGTTTAGTTTTAGTGTATACTCGGGGTTGGAGCCCCTGGAGTTTAGGTTTAGTTTTAGTGTACTACTCGGGGTTGGAGCCCCTGGAGTTTAGGTTTAGTTTTAGTGTATACTCGGGGTTGGAGCCCCTGGAGTTTAGGTTTAGTTTTAGTGTATACTCGGGGTTGGAGCCCCTGGAGTTTAGGTTTAGTTTTAGTGTATACTCAGGGTTGGAGCCCCTGGAGTTTAGGTTTAGTTTTTGTGTATACTCGGGGTTGGAGCCCCTGGAGTTTAGGTTTAGTTTTAGTGTATACTCGGGGTTGGAGCCCCTGGAGTTTAGGTTTAGTTTTAGAGTATACTCAGGGGTTGGAGCCCCTGGAGTTTAGGTTTAGTTTTAGTGTATACTCGGGGTTGGAGCCCCTGGAGTTTAGGTTTAGTTTTAGTGTATACTCGGGGTTGGAGCCCCTGGAGTTTAGGTTTAGTTTTAGTGTATACTCGGGGTTGGAGCCCCTGGAGTTTAGGTTTAGTTTTAGTGTATACTCAGGGTCGGAGCCCCTGGAGTTTAGGTTTAGTTTTAGTGTACACTCGGGGTTGGAGCCCCTGGAGTTTAGGTTTAGTTTTAGTGTATACTCGGGGTTGGAGCCCCTGGAGTTTAGGTTTAGTTTTAGTGTATACTCAGGGTTGGAGCCCCTGGAGTTTAGGTTTAGTTTTAGTGTATACTCGGGGTTGGAGCCCCTGGAGTTTAGGTTTAGTTTTAGTGTATACTCGGGGTTGGAGCCCCTGGAGTTTAGGTTTAGTTTTAGTGTATACTCGGGGTTGGAGCCCCTGGAGTTTAGGTTTAGTTTTAGTGTATACTCGGGGTTGGAGCCCCTGGAGTTTAGGTTTAGTTTTAGTGTATACTCGGGGTTGGAGCCCCTGGAGTTTAGGTTTAGTTTTAGTGTATACTCGGGGTTGGAGCCCCTGGAGTTTAGGTTTAGTTTTAGTGTATACTCGGGGTTGGAGCCCCTGGAGTTTAGGTTTAGTTTTAGTGTATACTCGGGGTTGGAGCCCCTGGAGGTTAGGTTTAGTTTTAGTGTATACTCGGGGTTGGAACCCTGGAGGTTAGGTTTAGTTTTAGTGTATAATCGGGGTTGGAGCCCCTGGAGTTTAGGTTTAGTTTTAGTGTATACTCGGGTTGGAGCCCCTGGAGTTTAGGTTTAGTTTTAGTGTATACTCGGGGTTGGAGCCCCTGGAGTTTAGGTTTAGTTTTAGTGTATACTCGGGGTTGGAGCCCCTGGAGTTTAGGTTTAGTTTTAGTGTATACTCGGGGTTGGAGCCCCTGGAGTTTAGGTTTAGTTTTAGTGTATACTCGGGGTTGGAGCCCCTGGAGTTTAGGTTTAGTTTTAGTGTATACTCGGGGTTGGAGCCCCTGGAGTTTAGGTTTAGTTTTAGTGTATACTCGGGGTTGGAGCCCCTGGAGTTTAGGTTTAGTTTTAGTGTACACTCGGGGTTGGAGCCCCTGGAGTTTAGGTTTAGTTTTAGTGTATACTCGGGGTTGGAGCCCTGGAGTTTAGGTTTAGTTTTAGTGTATACTCGGGGTTGGAGCCCCTGGAGTTTAGGTTTAGTTTTAGTGTATACTCGGGGTTGGATCCCTGGAGTTTAGGTTTAGTTTTAGTGTATACTCGGGGTTGGAGCCCCTGGAGTTTAGGTTTAGTTTAGTGTATACTCGGGGTTGGAGCCCTGGAGTTTAGGTTTAGTTTTAGTGTATACTCGGGGTTGGAGCCCCTGGAGTTTAGGTTTAGTTTTAGTGTATACTCGGGGTTGGAGCCGCTGGAGTTTAGGTTTAGTTTTAGTGTATACTCGGGGTTGGATCCCTGGAGTTTAGGTTTAGTTTTAGTGTATACTCGGGGTTGGAGCCCCTGGAGTTTAGGTTTAGTTTTAGTGTATACTCGGGGTTGGAGCCCCTGGAGTTTAGGTTTAGTTTTAGTGTATACTCGGGGTTGGAGCCCCTGGAGTTTAGGTTTAGTTTTAGTGTATACTCGGGGTTGGAGCCCCTGGAGTTTAGGTTTAGTTTTAGTGTATACTCGGGGTTGGAGCCCCTGGAGTTTAGGTTTAGTTTTAGTGTATACTCGGGGTTGGAGCCCCTGGAGTTTAGGTTTAGTTTTAGTGTATACTCGGGGTTGGAGCCCCTGGAGTTTAGGTTTAGTTTTAGTGTATACTCGGGGTTGGAGCCCCTGGAGTTTAGGTTTAGTTTTAGTGTATACTCGGGGTTGGAGCCCCTGGAGTTTAGGTTTAGTTTTAGTGTATACTCGGGGTTGGAGCCCCTGGAGTTTAGGTTTAGTTTTAGTGTATACTCGGGGTTGGAGCCCTGGAGTTTAGGTTTAGTTTTAGTGTATACTCGGGGTTGGAGCCCCTGGAGTTTAGGTTTAGTTTTAGTGTATACTCAGGGGTTGGAGCCCCTGGAGTTTAGGTTTAGTTTTAGTGTATACTCGGGGTTGGAGCCCCTGGAGTTTAGGTTTAGTTTTAGTGTATACTCTGGGGTTGGAGCCCTGGAGTTTAGGTTTAGTTTTAGTGTATACTCGGGGTTGGAACCCTGGAGTTTAGGTTTAGTTTTAGTGTATACTCGGGGTTGGAACCCTGGAGTTTAGGTTTAGTTTTAGTGTATACTCAGGGTTGGAGCCCCTGGAGTTTAGGTTTAGTTTTAGTGTATACTCGGGGTTGGAGCCCCTGGAGTTTAGGTTTAGTTTTAGTGTATACTCGGGGTTGGAGCCCCTGGAGTTTAGGTTTAGTTTTAGTGTATACTCGGGGTTGGAGCCCCTGGAGTTTAGGTTTAGTTTTAGTGTATACTCGGGGTTGGAGCCCCTGGAGTTTAGGTTTAGTTTTAGTGTATACTCGGGGTTGGAGCCCCTGGAGTTTAGGTTTAGTTTTAGTGTATACTCGGGGATGGAGCCCCTGGAGTTTAGGTTTAGTTTTAGTGTATACTCGGGGTTGGAGCCCCTGGAGTTTAGGTTTAGTTTTAGTGTATACTCGGGGTTGGAGCCCCTGGAGTTTAGGTTTAGTTTTAGTGTATACTCGGGGATGGAGCCCCTGGAGTTTAGGTTTAGTTTTAGTGTATACTCAGGGTTGGAGCCCCTGGAGTTTAGGTTTAGTTTTAGTGTATACTCGGGGTTGGAGCCCCTGGAGTTTAGGTTTAGTTTTAGTGTATACTCGGGGTTGGAGCCCCTGGAGTTTAGGTTTAGTTTTAGTGTATACTCGGGGTTGGAGCCCCTGGAGTTTAGGTTTAGTTTTAGTGTATACTCGGGGTTGGAGCCGCTGGAGTTTAGGTTTAGTTTTAGTGTATACTCGGGGTTGGAGCCCCTGGAGTTTAGGTTTAGTTTTAGTGTATACTCGGGGTTGGAGCCCCTGGAGTTTAGGTTTAGTTTTAGTGTATACTCGGGGTTGGAACCCTGGAGTTTAGGTTTAGTTTTAGTGTATACTCAGGGTTGGAACCCTGGAGTTTAGGTTTAGTTTTAGTGTATACTCGGGGTTGGAGCCCCTGGAGTTTAGGTTTAGTTTTAGTGTATACTCAGGGTTGGAGCCCCTGGAGTTTAGGTTTAGTTTTAGTGTACACTCGGGGTTGGAGCCCCTGGAGTTTAGGTTTAGTTTTAGTGTATACTCTGGGTTGGAACCCTGGAGTTTAGGTTTAGTTTTAGTGTATACTCGGGGTTGGAGCCTCTGGAGTTTAGGTTTAGTTTTAGTGTATACTCGGGGTTGGAGCCCCTGGAGTTTAGGTTTAGTTTTAGTGTATACTCGGGGTTGGAGCCCCTGGAGTTTAGGTTTAGTTTTAGTGTATACTCGGGGTTGGAACCCCTGGAGTTTAGGTTTAGTTTTAGTGTATACTCGGGGTTGGAGCCCCTGGAGTTTAGGTTTAGTTTTAGTGTATACTCGGGGTTGGAGCCCCTGGAGTTTAGGTTTAGTTTTAGTGTATACTCGGGGTTGGAGCCCCTGGAGTTTAGGTTTAGTTTTAGTGTATACTCGGGGTTGGAGCCCCTGGAGTTTAGGTTTAGTTTTAGTGTATACTCGGGGTTGGAGCCCCTGGAGTTTAGGTTTAGTTTTAGTGTATACTCAGGGTTGGAACCCTGGAGTTTAGGTTTAGTTTTAGTGTATACTCAGGGTTGGAACCCTGGAGTTTAGGTTTAGTTTTGGTGTATACTCAGGGTTGGAACCCTGGAGTTTAGGTTTAGTTTTAGTGTACACTCGGGGTTGGAACCCTGGAGTTTAGGTTTAGTTTTAGTGTATACTCGGGGTTGGAACCCTGGAGTTTAGGTTTAGTTTTAGTGTATACTCGGGTTTGGAGCCGCTGGAGTTTAGGTTTAGTTTTAGTGTATACTCGGGGTTGGAACCCTGGAGTTTAGGTTTAGTTTTAGTGTATACTCAGGGTTGGAACCCTGGAGTTTAGGTTTAGTTTTAGTGTATACTCGGGGTCAGGAGCCCTGGAGTTTAGGTTTAGTTTTAGTGTATACTCGGGGTTGGAGCCGCTGGAGTTTAGGTTTAGTTTTAGTGTATACTCAGGGTTGGAACCCTGGAGTTTAGGTTTAGTTTTAGTGAATACTCGGGGTTGGAACCCTGGAGTTTAGGTTTAGTTTTAGTGTATACTCGGGGTTGGAACCCTGGAGTTTAGGTTTAGTTTTAGTATATACTCGGGGTTGGAACCCTGGAGTTTAGGTTTAGTTTTAGTGTATACTCGGGGTTGGAGCCTCTGGAGTTTAGGTTTAGTTTTAGTGTATACTCGGGGTTGGAGCCCCTGGAGTTTAGGTTTAGTTTTAGTGTATACTCGGGGTTGGAGCCCCTGGAGTTTAGGTTTAGTTTTAGTGTATACTCAGGGTTGTAGCCCCTGGAGTTTAGGTTTAGTTTTAGTGTATACTCGGGGTTGAAGCCGCTGGAGTTTAGGTTTAGTTTTAGTGTATACTCGGGTTGGAGCCCCTGGAGTTTAGGTTTAGTTTTAGTGTATACTCGGGGTTGGAGCCCCTGGAGTTTAGGTTTAGTTTTAGTGTATACTCAGGGTTGGAACCCTGGAGTTTAGGTTTAGTTTTAGTGTATACTCTGGGTTGGAGCCCCTGGAGTTTAGGTTTAGTTTTAGTGTATACTCGGGGTTGGAGCCCCTGGAGTTTAGGTTTAGTTTTAGTGTATACTCGGGGTTGGAGCCCCTGGAGTTTAGGTTTAGTTTTAGTGTATACTCGGGGTTGGAGCCGCTGGAGTTTAGGTTTAGTTTTAGTGTATACTCGGGGTTGGAGCCCTGGAGTTTAGGTTTAGTTTTAGTGTATACTCGGGGTTGGAGCCCCTGGAGTTTAGGTTTAGTTTTAGTGTATACTCGGGGTTGGAGCCCCTGGAGTTTAGGTTTAGTTTTAGTATATACTCGGGGTTGGAGCCCCTGGAGTTTAGGTTTAGTTTTAGTGTATACTCGGGGTTGGAGCCCCTGGAGTTTAGGTTTAGTTTTAGTGTATACTCGGGGTTGGAACGCTGGAGTTTAGGTTTAGTTTTAGTGTATACTCGGGGTTGGAGCCCCTGGAGTTTAGTGTTAGTTTTAGTGTATACTCGGGGTTGGAGCCCCTGGAGTTTAGGTTTAGTTTTAGTGTATACTCAGGGTTGGAACCCCTGGAGTTTAGGTTTAGTTTTAGTGTACACTCGGGGTTGGAGCCCCTGGAGTTTAGTTTTAGTTTTAGTGTATACTCGGGGTTGGAGCCCCTGGAGTTTAGGGTTAGTTTTAGTGTATACTCGGGGATGGAGCCCCTGGAGTTTAGGTTTAGTTTTAGTGTACACTCGGGGTTGGAGCCCCTGGAGTTTAGGTTTAGTTTTAGTGTACACTCGGGGTTGGAACCCCTGGAGTTTAGGTTTAGTTTTAGTGTACACTCGGGGTTGGAGCCCCTGGAGTTTAGGTTTAGTTTTAGTGTATACTCGGGGTTGGAGCCCCTGGAGTTTAGGTTTAGTTTTAGTGTATACTCGGGGTTGGAGCCCCTGGAGTTTAGGTTTAGTTTTAGTGTATACTCAGGGTTGGAACCCTGGAGTTTAGGTTTAGTTTTAGTGTATACTTGGGGTTGGAGCCCCTGGAGTTTAGGTTTAGTTTTAGTGTATACTCGGGGTTGGAGCCGCTGGAGTTTAGGTTTAGTTTTAGTGTATACTTGCGGTTGGACCCCCTGGAGTTTAGGTTTAGTTTTAGTGTATACTCGGGGTTGGAGCCCCTGGAGTTTAGGTTTAGTTTTAGTGTATACTCGGGGTTGGAGCCCCTGGAGTTTAGGTTTAGTTTTAGTGTATACTCGGGGTTGGAGCCCCTGGAGTTTAGGTTTAGTTTTAGTGTATACTCAGGGTTGGAACCCCTGGAGTTTAGGTTTAGTTTTAGTGTATACTCGGGGTTGGAGCCCCTGGAGTTTAGGTTTAGTTTTAGTGTATACTCAGGGTTGGAACCCTGGAGTTTAGGTTTAGTTTTAGTGTATACTCAGGGTTGGAGCCTCTGGAGTTTAGGTTTAGTTTAGTGTATACTCGGGGTTGGAGCCGCTGGAGTTTAGGTTTAGTTTTAGTGTATACTTGTGGTTGGAGCCCCTGGAGTTTAGGTTTAGTTTTAGTGTATACTCGGGGTTGGAGCCGCTGGAGTTTAGGTTTAGTTTTAGTGTATACTCGGGGTTGGAGCCCCTGGAGTTTAGGTTTAGTTTTAGTGTATACTTGGGGTTGGAGCCCCTGGAGTTTAGGTTTAGTTTTAGTGTATACTCGGGGTTGGAGCCCCTGGAGTTTAGGTTTAGTTTTAGTGTATACTCGGGGTTGGAGCCGCTGGAGTTTAGGTTTAGTTTTAGTGTATACTCGGGGTTGGAGCCCCTGGAGTTTAGGTTTAGTTTTAGTGTATACTCGGGGTTGAAGCCCCTGGAGTTTAGGTTTAGTTTTAGTGTATACTCGGGGTTGGAGCCCCTGGAGTTTAGGTTTTGTTTTAGTGTATACTCGGTGTTGGAGCCCATGGAGTTTAGGTTTAGTTTTAGTGTATACTCGGGGTTGGAGCCCCTGGAGTTTAGGTTTAGTTTTAGTGTATACTCGGGGATGGAGCCCCTGGAGTTTAGGTTTAGTTTTAGTGTATACTTGGGGTTGGAGCCCCTGGAGTTTAGGTTTAGTTTTAGTGTATACTCGGGGTTGGAGCCCCTGGAGTTTAGGTTTAGTTTTAGTGTATACTCGGGGTTGGAGCCCCTGGAGTTTAGGTTTAGTTTTAGTGTATACTCGGGGTTGGAGCCCCTGGAGTTTAGGTTTAGTGTACACTCGCGGTTGGAGCCCCTGGAGTTTAGGTTTAGTTTTAGTGAATACTCGGGGTTGGAGCCCCTGGAGTTTAGGTTTAGTTTTAGTGTATACTCAGGGTTGGAGCCCCTGGAGTTTAGGTTTAGTTTTAGTGTATACTCGGGGTTGGAGCCCCTGGAGTTTAGGTTTAGTTTTAGTGTATACTCGGGGTTGGAGCCCCTGGAGTTTAGGTTTAGTTTTAGTGTATACTCGGGGTCAGAGCCCCTGGAGTTTAGGTTTAGTTTTAGTGTATACTCGGGGTTGGAGCCCCTGGAGTTTAGGTTTAGTTTTAGTGTATACTCGGGGTTGGAGCCCCTGGAGTTTAGGTTTAGTTTTAGTGTATACTCGGGGTTGGAGCCCCTGGAGTTTAGGTTTAGTTTTAGTGTATACTCGGGGTTGGAGCCCCTGGAGTTTAGGTTTAGTTTTAGTGTATACTCGGGGTTGGAGCCCCTGGAGTTTAGGTTTAGTTTTAGTGTATACTCAGGGTCGGAGCCCCTGGAGTTTAGGTTTAGTTTTAGTGTATACTCGGGGTTGGAACCCCTGGAGTTTAGGTTTAGTTTTAGTGTATACTCGGGGTCAGAGCCCCTGGAGTTTAGGTTTAGTTTTAGTGTATACTCGGGTTGGAGCCCCTGGAGTTTAGGTTTAGTTTTAGTGTATACTCAGGGTTGGAGCCCCTGGAGTTTAGGTTTAGTTTTAGTGTATACTCGGGGTTGGAGCCCCTGGAGTTTAGGTTTAGTTTTAGTGTATACTCGGGGTTGGAGCCCCTGGAGTTTAGGTTTAGTTTTAGTGTACACTCGGGGTTGGAGCCCCTGGAGTTTAGGTTTAGTTTTAGTGTACACTCGGGGTTGGAACCCTGGAGTTTAGGTTTAGTTTTAGTGTACACTCGGGGTTGGAGCCCCTGGAGTTTAGGTTTAGTTTTAGTGTATACTCGGGGTTGGAGCCCCTGGAGTTTAGGTTTAGTTTTAGTGTATACTCGGGGTTGGAGCCCCTGGAGTTTAGGTTTAGTTTTAGTGTATACTCAGGGTTGGAACCCTGGAGTTTAGGTTTAGTTTTAGTGTATACTTGGGGTTGGAGCCCCTGGAGTTTAGGTTTAGTTTTAGTGTATACTCGGGGTTGGAGCCGCTGGAGTTTAGGTTTAGTTTTAGTGTATACTCGGGTTGGAGCCCCCTGGAGTTTAGGTTTAGTTTTAGTGTATACTCGGGGTTGGAGCCCCTGGAGTTTAGGTTTAGTTTTAGTGTATACTCGGGGTTGGAGCCCCTGGAGTTTAGGTTTAGTTTTAGTGTATACTCAGGGTTGGAACCCTGGAGTTTAGGTTTAGTTTTAGTGTATACTCGGGGTTGGAGCCCCTGGAGTTTAGGTTTAGTTTTAGTGTATACTCAGGGTTGGAGCCCCTGGAGTTTAGGTTTAGTTTTAGTGTATACTCAGGGTTGGAGCCTCTGGAGTTTAGGTTTAGTTTAGTGTATACTCGGGGTTGGAGCCGCTGGAGTTTAGGTTTAGTTTTAGTGTATACTCGTGGTTGGAGCCCCTGGAGTTTAGGTTTAGTTTTAGTGTATACTCGGGGTTGGAGCCGCTGGAGTTTAGGTTTAGTTTTAGTGTATACTCGGGGTTGGAGCCCCTGGAGTTTAGGTTTAGTTTTAGTGTATACTCGGGGTTGGAGCCCCTGGAGTTTAGGTTTAGTTTTAGTGTATACTCGGGGTTGGAGCCCCTGGAGTTTAGGTTTAGTTTTAGTGTATACTCGGGGTTGGAGCCGCTGGAGTTTAGGTTTAGTTTTAGTGTATACTCGGGGTTGGAGCCCCTGGAGTTTAGGTTTAGTTTTAGTGTATACTCGGGGTTGAGCCCCTGGAGTTTAGGTTTAGTTTTAGTGTATACTCGGGGTTGGAGCCCCTGGAGTTTAGGTTTAGTTTTAGTGTATACTCGGGTTGGAGCCCCTGGAGTTTAGGTTTAGTTTTAGTGTATACTCGGGGTTGGAGCCCCTGGAGTTTAGGTTTAGTTTTAGTGTATACTCGGGGTTGGAGCCCCTGGAGTTTAGGTTTAGTTTTAGTGTATACTCTGGGGTTGGAGCCCCTGGAGTTTAGGTTTAGTTTTAGTGTATACTCGGGGTTGGAGCCCCTGGAGTTTAGGTTTAGTTTTAGTGTATACTCGGGGTTGAAGCCCCTGGAGTTTAGGTTTAGTTTTAGTGTATACTCGGGGTTGGAGCCCCTGGAGTTTAGGTTTAGTTTTAGTGTATACTCGGGGTTGAAGCCCCTGGAGTTTAGGTTTAGTTTTAGTGTATACTCGGGGTTAGAGCCCCTGGAGTTTAGGTTTAGTTTTAGTGTATACTCGCGGTTGGAGCCCCTGGAGTTTAGGTTTAGTTTTAGTGTATACTCAGGGTTGGAGCCCCTGGAGTTTAGGTTTAGTTTTAGTGTATACTCGGGGTTGGAGCCCCTGGAGTTTAGGTTTAGTTTTAGTGTACACTTGGGGTTGGAACCCTGGAGTTTAGGTTTAGTTTTAGTGTATACTCGGGGTTGGAGCCCCTGGAGTTTAGGTTTAGTTTTAGTGTATACTCGGGGTTGGAGCCCCTGGAGTTTAGGTTTAGTTTTAGTGTATACTCGGGGTCAGAGCCCCTGGAGTTTAGGTTTAGTTTTAGTGTATACTCGGGGTTGGAGCCCCTGGAGTTTAGGTTTAGTTTTAGTGTATACTCGGGGTTGGAGCCCCTGGAGTTTAGGTTTAGTTTTAGTGTATACTCGGGGTCAGAGCCCCTGGAGTTTAGGTTTAGTTTTAGTGTATACTCAGGGTTGGAGCCGCTGGAGTTTAGGTTTAGTTTTAGTGTATACTCGGGGTCAGAGCCCCTGGAGTTTAGGTTTAGTTTTAGTGTATACTCGGGGTTGGAGCCCCTGGAGTTTAGGTTTAGTTTTAGTGTATACTCGGGGTTGGAGCCCCTGGAGTTTAGGTTTAGTTTTAGTGTATACTCAGGGTTGGAGCCCCTGGAGTTTAGGTTTAGTTTTAGTGTATACTCGGGGTTGGAGCCCCTGGAGTTTAGGTTTAGTTTTAGTGTATACTCGGGGTTGGAGCCCCTGGAGTTTAGGTTTAGTTTTAGTGTATACTCGGGGTTGGAGCCCCTGGAGTTTAGGTTTAGTTTTAGTGTATACTCGGGGTTGGAGCCCCTGGAGTTTAGGTTTAGTTTTAGTGTATACTCAGGGTTGGAGCCCCTGGAGTTTAGGTTTAGTTTTAGTGTATACTCGGGGTTGGAGCCCCTGGAGTTTAGGTTTAGTTTTAGTGTATACTCGGGGTTGGAGCCCCTGGAGTTTAGGTTTAGTTTTAGTGTATACTCGGGGTTGGAGCCCCTGGAGTTTAGGTTTAGTTTTAGTGTATACTCGGGGTTGGAGCCCCTGGAGTTTAGGTTTAGTTTTAGTGTATACTCGGGGTTGGAGCCCCTGGAGTTTAGGTTTAGTTTTAGTGTATACTCAGGGTCGGAGCCCCTGGAGTTTAGGTTTAGTTTTAGTGTATACTCTGGGTTGGAGCCGCTGGAGTTTAGGTTTAGTTTTAGTGTATACTCGAGGTTGGAGCCCCTGGAGTTTAGGTTTAGCTTTAGTGTATACTCGGGGTTGGAGCCCCTGGAGTTTAGGTTTAGTTTTAGTGTATACTCGGGGTTGGAACCCTGGAGTTTAGGTTTAGTTTTAGTGTATACTTGGGGTCAGAGCCCCTGGAGTTTAGGTTTAGTTTTAGTGTATACTCAGGGTTGGAGCCCCTGGAGTTTAGGTTTAGTTTTAGTGTATACTCGGGGTTGGAGCCCCTGGAGTTTAGGTTTAGTTTTAGTGTATACTCAGGGTTGGAGCCCCTGGAGTTTAGGTTTAGTTTTAGTGTATACTCGGGGTTGGAGCCCCTGGAGTTTAGGTTTAGTTTTAGTGTATACTCGGGGTTGGAGCCCCTGGAGTTTAGGTTTAGTTTTAGTGTATACTCGGGGTTGGAGCCCTGGAGTTTAGGTTTAGTTTTAGTGTATACTCGGGGTTGGAACCCCTGGAGTTTAGGTTTAGTTTAGTGTATACTCGGGGTTGGAGCCCCTGGAGTTTAGGTTTAGTTTTAGTGTACACTCGGGGTTGGAGCCCCTGGAGTTTAGGTTTAGTTTTAGTGTATACTCTGGGTTGGAGCCCCTGGAGTTTAGGTTTAGTTTTAGTGTATACTCGGGGTTGGAACCCTGGAGTTTAGGTTTAGTTTTAGTGTATACTCGGGGTTGGAGCCCCTGGAGTTTAGGTTTAGTTTTAGTGTATACTCGGGGTTGGAGCCCCTGGAGTTTAGGTTTAGTTTTAGTGTATACTCAGGGTTGGAGCCCCTGGAGTTTAGGTTTAGTTTTAGTGTATACTCGGGGTTGGAGCCCCTGGAGTTTAGGTTTAGTTTTAGTGTATACTCGGGGTTGGAGCCCCTGGAGTTTAGGTTTAGTTTTAGTGTATACTCGGGGTTGGAGCCTCTGGAGTTTAGGTTTAGTTTTAGTGTATACCCGGGGTTGGAGCCCCTGGAGTTTAGGTTTAGTTTTAGTGTATACTCGGTGTTGGAGCCCCTGGAGTTTAGGTTTAGATTTAGTGAATACTCGGGGTTGGAGCCCCTGGAGTTTAGGTTTAGTTTTAGTGTATACTCGGGGTTGGAACCCCTAGGAGTTTAGGTTTAGTTTTAGTGTATACTCGGGGATGGAGCCCCTGGAGTTTAGGTTTAGTTTTAGTGTATACTCGGGGTTGGAGCCCCTGGAGTTTAGGTTTAGTTTTAGTGCATACTCGGGGTTGGAGCCCCTGGAGTTTAGGTTTAGTTTTAGTGTATACTCGGGGTTGGAGCCCCTGGAGTTTAGGTTTAGTTTTAGTGTATACTCGGGGTTGGAGCCCCTGGAGTTTAGGTTTAGTTTTAGTGTATACTCGGGGTCAGAGCCCCTGGAGTTTAGGTTTAGTTTTAGTGTATACTCGGGGTTGGAACCCCTGGAGTTTAGGTTTAGTTTTAGTGTACACTCGGGGATGGAGCCCCTGGAGTTTAGGTTTAGTTTTAGTGTATACTCGGGGTTGGAACCCCTGGAGTTTAGGTTTAGTTTTAGTGTACACTCGGGGATGGAGCCCCTGGAGTTTAGGTTTAGTTTTAGTGTATACTCGGGGTTTGAACCCTGGAGTTTAGGTTTAGATTTAGTGTACACTCGGGGATGGAGCCCCTGGAGTTTAGGTTTAGTTTTAGTGTATACTCGGGGTCAGAGCCCCTGGAGTTTAGGTTTAGTTTTAGTGAATACTCAGGGTTGGAACCCTGGAGTTTAGGTTTAGTTTTAGTGTATACTCGGTGTTGGAGCCGCTGGAGTTTAGGTTTAGTTTTAGTGTATACTCGGGGTTGGAGCCCCTGGAGTTTAGGTTTAGTTTTAGTGTATACTCGGGGTTGGAGCCCCTGGAGTTTAGGTTAAGTTTTAGTGTATACTCGGGGTTGGAGCCCCTGGAGTTTAGGTTTAGTTTTAGTGAATACTCGGGGTTGGAGCCCCTGGAGTTTAGGTTTAGTTTTAGTGTATACTCGGGGTTGGAGCCCCTGGAGTTTAGGTTTAGTTTTAGTGTATACTCGGGGTTGGAGCCCCTGGAGTTTAGGTTTAGTTTTAGTGTATACTCGGGGTTGGAACCCTGGAGTTTAGGTTTAGTTTTAGTGTATACTCGGGGTTGGAGCCCCTGGAGTTTAGGTTTAGTTTTAGTGTATACTCGGGGTTGGAGCCCCTGGAGTTTAGGTTTAGTTTTAGTGTATACTCGGGGTTGGAGCCCCTGGAGTTTAGGTTTAGTTTTAGTGTATACTCAGGGTTGGAGCCCCTGGAGTTTAGGTTTAGTTTTAGTGTATACTCGGGGTTGGAGCCCCTGGAGTTTAGGTTTAGTTTTAGTGTATACTCGGGGTTGGAGCCCCTGGAGTTTAGGTTTAGTTTTAGTGTACACTCGGGGTTGGAGCCCCTGGAGTTTAGGTTTAGTTTTAGTGTACACTCGGGGTTGGAGCCCCTGGAGTTTAGGTTTAGTTTTAGTGTATACTCAGGGTTGGAGCCCCTGGAGTTTAGGTTTAGTTTTAGTGTACACTCGGGGTTGGAGCCCCTGGAGTTTAGGTTTAGTTTTAGTGTATACTCGGGGTTGGAGCCCCTGGAGTTTAGGTTTAGTTTTAGTGTA
This sequence comes from Carcharodon carcharias, assembly GCF_017639515.1. Classification (NCBI taxonomy): domain Eukaryota; kingdom Metazoa; phylum Chordata; class Chondrichthyes; order Lamniformes; family Lamnidae; genus Carcharodon; species Carcharodon carcharias. The sequence continues at coordinate 112,396,202 of NC_054485.1, forward strand.
TACTCGGGGTTGGAGCCCCTGGAGTTTAGGTTTAGTTTTAGTGTATACTCGGGGTTGGAACCCTGGAGTTTAGGTTTAGTTTTAGTGTATACTCGGGGTTGGAGCCCCTGGAGTTTAGGTTTAGTTTTAGTGTACACTCGGGGTTGGAGCCCTGGAGTTTAGGTTTAGTTTTAGTGTATACTCTGGGTTGGAGCCCTGGAGTTTAGGTTTAGTTTTAGTGTACACTCGGGGTCGGAGCCCCTGGAGTTTAGATTTAGTTTTAGTGTATACTCAGGGTTGGAGCCCCTGGAGTTTAGGTTTAGTTTTAGTGTATACTCAGGGATGGAGCCCCTGGAGTTTAGGTTTAGTTTTAGTGTATACTCGGGGTTGGAGCCCCTGGAGTTTAGGTTTAGTTTTAGTGTATACTCTGGGTTGGAGCCCCTGGAGTTTAGGTTTAGTTTTAGTGTATACTCGGGGTTGGAGCCCCTGGAGTTTAGGTTTAGTTTTAGTGTATACTCGGGGTTGGAGCCCCTGGAGTTTAGGTTTAGTTTTAGTGTATACTCGGGGTTGGAGCCCCTGGAGTTTAGGTTTAGTTTTAGTGTATACTTGGGGTTGGAACCTCTGGAGTTTAGGTTTAGTTTTAGTGTATACTCGGGGTTGGAGCCGCTGGAGTTTAGGTTTAGTTTTAGTGTATACTCGGGGTTGGAGCCGCTGGAGTTTAGGTTTAGTTTTAGTGTATACTCGGGGTTGGAGCACCTGGAGTTTAGGTTTAGTTTTAGTGTATACTCGGGGTTGGAACCCTGGAGTTTAGGTTTAGTTTTAGTGTATACTCGGGGTTGGAGCCGCTGGAGTTTAGGTTTAGTTTTAGTGTATACTCGGGGTTGGAGCCCCTGGAGTTTAGGTTTAGTTTTAGTGTATACTCGGGGTTGGAGCCCCTGGAGTTGGTACTAAGTGTGTGGGTGCGTGTTTGCGGCTCGGGGTCCAGGACCCCTTGAGCATGTGAATGGCCTGATTGGTGAAAGTACTTTAGTAGTAAATTGGGGGTCGAGGACCCCCCAAGGACTGGCCTTTTTTTTAATTATTAGATAGATAAGAGGTAATATGGCATCAAAGAAACCCCAGGTTCCCTCTTCAAGGGGAACCCCAAATGCTTATATGTATGTCCATTATGGACCTGAAAGTGTCCAATATGTTGTTGAATGGGTTAAGTGGACCCAAGGTAAGGGAGAGAGCTTCGCAAAAGATGGAGCTTTTCATCGGGATAGAATTGAGTGCTTAGCATATGTTTTAAAGGAAATAGAGAAGTCGGGTAAGAAGAAAGTGGGTTGGCCTGCGTATGTCCAATGGAAGGATGAAACGCAGACACGGGCTGATGAGTCGAGGAAAAGGAGTCAGGAATGTGGGAAAAAGCGAAAGCAAATTGATCATAAAGAGAAATCCAGGATCCTGGTCGCGCAGTGAACCACGCAGCCCCCAGTGCCCCTGCCATCTGATGATGAGCTCAGCGATCGAGACAGCCTGCCTATGGGTCCCCTCCTCCTTATGATGATCATGAACAGGTTCCACCTCCGGCTGCAGCTGCCCTGCTGGCTCTGCTGCCTCCTAGGGGTGCGTCAGAACCTGATAGTACTACCAGTGTACAAACCCGATCCCGGTCCCAGCGGAGACAGAACTCGGATCCAGCCCTCCCAACTGACTCTCCGCTCTCTGGCACCCCATTGCAGCTGCCAAAGAGAGCATACTCTAATCCTGCAGGAGGTCAGATGCAAGTCTACCGTCCATGGACACCTTCCGAATTACGAACAATTGTTGAATCCACCCCGGACCTAAAGAGGGAGTTGGGAAGTTTATACAGAAACTCGAAATTCTCCTTAAATGTCATAACCATAATTGTAATGATACAGATATGGTTCTTCATACTTCTCTAGGTACCCGGCATTGGCGACCAATTCGGGAAAACCGAGTGGCCACTGCTTGGCCCTGACCCTCTTACTGCGGATCAGGAGACACAAATCTGGCAGTGCATTTATGCAGCTGTGCGGAAGGCTTATCCTGACGTAGTTGATTGGCATAAAATCCACGGAACGGCGCAAAAACCCGATGAGGATGTTTGTGATTATGTTGAAAGATTCCGCAATATCTTTTTAAAATGTTCTGGCGTTAATCCTCAGAATTCTGTTCCGGCTCTTGTAAATGCTCTTGTACAGGGATTGCAGCCTGATCTTAAGAAAGCCTTTACCCTTACTTGCATTGGGTGGGAAGGTAAGGACAATCTTCAAGAAATTATTAGCACCCTCCAACATTGTGAGCGCCAATTGAACTGCTGCCAGGAACCCCCAAAGAAAGGACTAATGGCACTGGTGTTAGACGATCCAGCAGCACCAGTAGCAGCGCCTCCACTCACAGCACCTCCGCCTGCAGCTCCACTCACAGCGCCCACACTGGCACAGGCCCCTGTATTTTACGCTGCCCCTCAATTAGCTTCTCAGCCGCCCAACTTTTATAATTACCAACCCCAACCTGTTCATGTGGCCTCGGAATATGTGGCTGCCTAATTGACACCAGGGTGCCCAGGGGAATTGATGGCAAGGGAGAGGGAGAGGCCGCCAGGCGGGAGCAAAAGGGGGCGGCCGCCTTGACTTGTTTTAACTGTGGCCAGGAGGGTCGTTGGGCCCGTACCTGCCCTCGGCCACCTGCAGTTCCACCGAAGGTGGCACCTCAGCAGGCGCCGGCCCCAGCCCCTCAACTGATCCCTTACTCTGCCCCTCAAACAATCCCCTACTCGGTAGCTAACCCATTTGAGGGTATGACACAATAGAGTTGCCACACCCTTTTGCCTCTCATTACTGTTGAGGAACCCATTATCCCTTTGCCTACAAATGGCCATCTCTTGAATTTCCTTATTGATACTGGAGCGACTTATTCTACCCTTCAGCCTGTCGAGGCTCCTGATGTCGCCCCCTCTAGAGATTCCATTCCCATCGTTGGAGTCTCGGGACAACCGCTTTCACTACCAGTTTCCAAAGAAGTGCCCTTTGACCTGAACGGAAGAAAAGGATCCCATCGATTCCTCCTCGGGGCCGACGTCCCGGTCAATCTTTTGGGTCATGATCTCCTCTGCAAACTCGGTTGCACTTTAGACTGCTCTAATAATTCTATCACTCTTCAAGTTCCCGAGTTTACTTATTCCACAGTCATCGGCCTTCTACAGGAAGAAACTTCGCGTCATCCTCACGTTTAGTGGTGGAATTTCGGACATTATGATTTATCCGACACACTCAAGACTGTGCTACTCCGGTTTCTGACTGAGCATCGTGTTTCCACCGCGATAGCCATCCATCCGGCTCTGCAATACTGGCTTCAGGATCTTCACTGTACGGCGCACTACTCTGCCTGCCAGGATCACCAGTGTGTCTGTGAGGTAACAGGCCATCTGGGTGAGTGCTATGTTCTTTCTCTATCTTCCCTTTGCGTCGGACCTGAAGGAGTTGCTGGGTCCGTGTCCTTTCCTCCAGCTGCCTAATCACTTTTTCATGCCTGGGATGTTGCGCCTCATGTTACCCTCTGTGTCTCTGTTGGATATCAGGCCAGGGACCTTGGTCCTATGGTATACCCCCTCCAGTGCACGGATCCCCAATCATATGTGGAATTGATGGACAGCTACCTGAATACCTATGATCAGGCTATCCAATTTTTTCCCCCTATGCCCCTTGAGTATCCTGCCTATTTTCAGCACCATGCTCTAGGTAGCCTAATCACTGATTCCCTCGATGCATTTATAACTATCCCTGATACCTTGTGGGCAAAGGGTCCTACTGATGTTGGTTGGGTATTAACAGCAGGACCTTTCTGGGTGCATTTGGACCCCTCTACACCCCTCCCTCGGAAAGCTCAATACCCTCTTAATCCTGAAGCGATGGAAGGCATAAAGTCTGTCCTTCAAGAGCTTCTAAACTCCGATGTTACTGTTCCCACTGTTAGCCCCTGCAACACTCCTATACTCCCCGTGTAGAAGCCAGGCAAGAATATCTGGCAGTTTGTCTTGGACTTGCGGGCGGTAAACACTTGTGTGATCCCAGCCTATCCAGTAGTAACTAACCCGGCTACTATTCTTACCTGTGTTCCCCCCAACTCCAATTGTTATACTGCTGTTGACCCCTGTGAAGCCTTTTTCTCCATACCCATACACCCTGACTCTCAGTTTCTCTTCGCCTTCACCTTTTATGGTACTCACTTTACACGGACTTGGTTGCCCCAGGGGTATACGGAGAGCCCGACCATTTTCTCCCGTGCCCTGCAGTCTGATCTCGCCAATGTCTCCTTCCCCGGGGATGCTACTCTCCTCCAGTACGTCGATGACTTGCTTCTTTGCCCTCCATCTGAGCAAACTTGTCTCAATGACTCCCTCACCCTTTTGAAAGCCTTAGCCTGTAAAGGCCATAAGGCCTCCCGTGAAAAGTTACAGTTTTGCTGATCCCATGTTGAGTATTTGGGCCATGTTCTTGACGGCCCAGCTCGGTTCCTATCCAAACGCCATGTCGACAGCATTATCTCCCTTCCCCTTCGCTAAAAAGGATCTGATTCATTTTCTCGGCATGACGGGGTATTGTCAGCAGTGGAGCCCTAATTATGCGGAACGCACTAGGCCCTTTCAGGATCTTGCTCTCCCTTCAGCCCCTGAAGACCTCGGATGGGAGTCCGACTCCCAAGCTGCTTTTGCGGCTCTCAAGACAGCCCTTACTTCTGCCCCCACCCTGGGCCTTCCAGATTATACTGAAACTTTTCACCTTTATGTTCATGAACGTTGCGGCTTTTCACAGGGCGTGCTTACCCAGTCCCATGGGAATGCCCAGCGACCAGTTGCTTATTACAGTACTCACTTAGATCCTGTTGTGCGCGGTTATCCATCCTGTATTCGATCCATTGCGGCAGCCCACCTCGCTGTCATCGCCGCCCAGTCCCTTACCCTTGGGTACCCTGTTGTCCTGCATGTTCCCCACGCAGTCGCGGCTCTCCTTAACCGTTCGGCTACCCAACATCTTACTGCTGCCTGTGTCACCTGCTATGAAACAGCCCTTTTAGGGGATCCCTCATTGACTATTATACGATGCACCACTCTCAACCCTGCTACCCACGGAGGAAGACGGTGAGCCTCATGATGGCTCCACTATTGTCCAGCACTCCAACCTACCTCGCCCAGATCTACAGGATCATTATCTGTTAAATCCCGTCCTCATTCTTTTTGTCGATGGCTCCTCTACTCGATCATCAAGCGGCAATTTACTTACCGGCTATGCTATTTGTGACTCTTACTCTGTTATTGAAGCATCATGTCTCTTGTTGTCCTGCTCTGCCTAAGCAGCTGAACTTTTCGCCCTTATAAGAGCCTACATATTTGCTGCCAAACAATCGGCCAATATCTATACTGACTCTCAATATGCTTTCGGCATGACACGTGACTTTGGGCAGCTTTGGAAACTCCGGGGATTCCTCATGTCAGCAGGAACCCCCGTCTGCCACAGGCAGCTCATCGCTTATCTTTTAACAGCTATCCAGCTCCCCTCCTCCCTTGCTGTTATTAAATTTTCCGCCCATACACAGGGCGATGATTTTGTTTCTCAAGGTAATCATAGGGCTCACCATGCCCCCCGTGCGGCCGCGGCCGGTCTCACTGGGACTGTGGTTCTCCTTTGTTATCAGGCTGCAACCCTCTCCTGTAGCTAGTCTAACTGATCTTGTTCACTTACAGTCACAGGCATCTACCTGTGAACGACACATTTGGACTCAAGCATCGTGCGCACAACGCTCTGACGGCCTCTGGATTTCTTCTGATGGCCGTGCTGTTGCCCCTGCTTCACTCCTGCCCTGGATTGCCCACATGTTACATCCATTTTCCCATGCGGGCAAAGGGGGGATGAACAGAATGGCACAGCAGATGTGGTTTGCGCCTGGGTTTTTCGCTATGGCAACTAAAATAGCTTCACATTGTCTGCTTTGTCAACGACATAACCCAGGCAAGACGCCCACAGTGACTGCTGGTACAGGACCCCAACCATGGGTCCATCTACAAATGGACTTTATACAAATGCCTAAATGTATGGGGTATAATTATGTTTTAGTTCTAGTATGTTTGCTCTCGCGATGGGTGGAGGCGTATCCCACCCGACAGAATGATGCTATTATTGTTGTAAGATTGTTGTTGTGTGAATACATACCCAGGTTTGGGATATCAGGGATTTCATCAAGTGATAATGGACCTCATTTTATCGCTAAAGTGATAAAAGAACTGTTGAAGGCCTTACAATGCAACCATCACCTTTCCTGCCCATACCACCCCCAGTCTACTGGGGCGGTGGAAAGACAAAATGGTATTCTGGAAAACAAACTAACTAAATTATGTTTGAAATGGCCTGAAGCTCTACCCCTGGCGCTCATGACTATGCGCTCTCACCCTAACCGTAACACCTCCCTTTCCCCTTACGAAGTTGTAATGGGATGTCCTATGCGCCTCCCAGTGGCCCCACCTTTGTCTGCTGGGGAAATGGACACCCACGCTATGGATGAGGAAATGTTTACATACTGTATAGCGCTCATTAATTCTCTCAAAAGCTTGCATACCCAGGTAGTAGAAGCTCAGAAAAAGCCCACCATTGAAGATTGCTATCAATACCAGCCTGGGGATCTAGTCCTGGTAAAGACCTTCAGGAAAAGGAGCTGTTTGGAACCTCGATGGGAGGGGCCTTTCCAAGTCCTGCTCACCACCCATACAGCTGTGAAGGTTGAAGGACGATCCTTGCGGGTCCACGCATCGCACGTCAAGCGGACGCTGATCTCGGACGGAACTGCTTGTGCAGGAACTTTAACCGAGCCATCAGAATGCTAACTCTGATTTGGATCCTGTCCTGCGTGATCTTTGCGGGGGCACGGATTACCAATTCTGCGGTTCAACCAATGAAGGCCGTAGCCTCGCAAGTTAATCGGACTAAATGTTGGATTTGTACTCATTTTCCTGTTAACCCCTCCTCCTCCAAGATGCATTTTCTGGCTTTCCCCTCAGATTCCGCATGGTCCTTAGGTAATACAGGAGCCCTCATCCATCAAGTGCCCATTTGGAGACGGGAGCCCACCTTTGTGGTTGTTAAGGGGCTGGCCTGGCTGTGCGTCTGGAGAAATTATACTAAGGGTAGTACTCGGGTGGGCGAGCTGCCATTGGGTTCCTGTGCGTACCTTGCTAATTATAATTACCGGGATGGCCGATTCCGGTTCCACAATCAGTCTGGTCCTACATAAAAACAAAAAAACTGCGGATGCTGGAAATCCAAAACAAAAACAGAATTACCTGGAAAAACTCAGCAGGTCTGGCAGCATCGGTGAAGAAGAAAAGAGTTGACGTTTCGAGTCCTCATGACCCTTCGACAGAACTTGAGTTCGAGTCCAAGAAAGAGTTGAAATATAAGCTGGTTTAAGGTGTGTGGGGGCGGGGGGCGGAGAGAGAGAGAGAGAAGTGGAGGTGGTTGGTGTGGTTGTAGGGACAAACAAGCAGTGATAGAAGCAGATCATCAAAAGATGTCACCAACAATAGAACAAAAGAACACATAGGTGTTAAAGTTGGTGATACTATCTAAACGAATGTGCTAATTAAGAATGGATGGTAGGGCACTCAAGGTATAGCTCTAGTGGGGGTGGGGAGAGCATAAAAGATTTAAAAATATTTAAAAATAATGGAAATAGGTGGGAAAAGAAAACTCTATATAATTTACTGGAAAAAAAAAGTCTGGTCCTATGACTACCTTTTGGGAGTGCAAGGCCAATGAGGTGATGTGTTTTTCGCAGGCCCCAAGATCTGAGGATAGACTCATATACTTTAATGGGGGTGGGTGTGATTGCCAATGATCATACAATCTCACCTCAAACAATTCCACCTCCTCCTGGACTTCTACTGGCTACTACACTGAAGAATTTTGGCCTTGCAACTACAAAAATCTGTCTGGTTGCCCCGACTTGCTGGCCCTGCGAGCATTGCAGCTCAGTCAAACCTGCCACATCCACTGGTATGACCTAACAAATTCCTCTTTTGTCTGGGACCGGCTTAGCTTTTGCCAAAGTTCCACTTATTGGTACCCTACCCTTGTTCGCAATGGCTCATTCTGACTTTGTGGGAACAGGGTGTACAAAACCCTCCCTGTCAATTGGGCAGGCACCTGCACCATTGGCTATATTGTCCCTGAGGCCTTTGGGGTCAAGAGCCTTACCATTCACTCTCTCCACAACCATCTAAGGCCTGTGAAGCGTCATAAACGATCAACTTGGAACCCACTTGTCACCCGCGACACCGGATTCCACAAATTTGTCCGGGCCCTCATCCCATGTCTAGGGGTCTCAGAGCTGGAAAAGGCCATTATTAATATTTCTGCTACAATGGAACTCATTGAGAATAAGACTGTTGACGCTATTCAGAGTCTGTCGTTGGAAGCTAAGTTCCTTTCCAAGGTTGTCCTCCAGAACCGTATGGCCCTGGATTTCCTGCTAGCAGCATAGGGGGGTGTCTGTGCAGCTATTGATGAAACATGTTGTTTTTACATTAACAAGGACCAGAGAATTGAAACTGATGTACATTTCATTCAGGACCAAGTGCGCCTCCTCCATGTAGTTGCCCAGGAAAAATCCTTTGACTGGTGGGGGTGGCTCCCTAACATCGGCAGGTGGTTTGGGGGACTTTTCAAAACCCTCCTCAAATACCTTGTCAAAGGTTTTGCCCTACTCATTGTTCTGTATGTTGTTATCTAGCTTGTCCACTGTTGCATCCGCTCTGTCTGCCGACTACAGAACCTTCAGAGACGTGTTGGCAAGCCAGTTATCTATTCCCTCCCTCTCCTCAGGATTCCACTGAGGATGAAGCCCAACGGTTAGGATACATAGAACCTGGCTAAGGGTGGTGGGTTGTCCTTGTAGGACAAAAGGGGGGGAAGTGTGGTGGCCTAGGCAACTACAGGGAACCCAATTAGTGCTAAAAGGGTTAATGGGGAAATTGAATTATATGCCTAGGCCTGAGAGAAAAGTACTGCAACCTTGAGAACAATACCATTTTGTCTGACCACAGTTGTAGGATGCGCCTTGAGACATTCCATTTTGTTCTTTCTCAGGCTGAATGTAATCAGGATCATGATAAGCATTTGCGTAAGTGCAACATCTGTTGTGCTGGGAATGAAAATTTACTGAAATAAGGATTGGTCAGTTAACTTATGCAAATAAGCGGATAGGTTTGCAAAATTTACGGATTGGCTTTAAAAATGCTTTTAGCAGGTCTGCGTGTGTTCTACAACGAGATGGTACAGTAGCTCTCGTTGTGTTGTCTCCCTTGTGCCCAAGTAATAAATGGGGTTTCTAAGTACTAAATGATGCCTTGGTGTGATTAATCTCCGATAGGGTAGGGCCTGATGGTACAGACTCAGGGGCATTAATCAGAGGAGGAGGTCCAGATGGTACAGTCTGAGGGGCATTAATCAGAGGAGGAGGTCCAGATGGTACAGTCTGAGGGGCATTAATCAGAGGGGAAGGGACTGATGGTACAGACTGAGGGACATTAATCAGAGGGGGAGGGCCTGATGTTACAGACTGAGGGGCATTAATCAGAGGGGAAGGGACTGATGGTACAGACTGAGGGACATTAATCAGAGGGGAAGGGACTGATGGTACAGACTGAGGGACATTAATCAGAGGGGGAGGGCCTGATGGTACAGACTGAGGGGCATTAATCAGAGGGGAGGGCCTGAAGGTACAGACTGAGGGGCATTAATCAGAGGCGGAGGGCCCGATGGTACAGACTGAGGGACATTAATCAGAGGGGGAGGGCCTGATGGTACAGACTGAGGGACATTAATCAGAGGGGAGGGCCTGAAGGTACAGACTGAGGGACATTAATCAGAGGGGAGGGCCTGAAGGTACAGACTGAGGGACATTAATCAGAGGGGGAGGGCCTGAAGGTACAGACTGAGGGACATTAATCAGAGGTGGAGGGACTGATGGTACAGACTGAGGGACGTTAATCAGAGGGGGAGGGCCTGATGGTACAGACTGAGGGGCATTAATCAGAGGGGGAGGGGCTGATGGTACAGACTGAGGGGCATTAATCAGAGGGGGAGGGCCTGAAGGTACAGACTGAGGGGCATTAATCAGAGGGGGAGGGCCTGAAGGTACAGACTGAGGGGCATTAATCAGAGGTGGAGGGACTGATGGTACAGACTGAGGGGCATTAATCAGAGGGGCAGGGCCTGAAGGTACAGACTGAGGGACATTAATCAGAGGCGGAGGGCCTGATGGTACAGACTGGGGGGCATTAATCAGAGGGGGAGGACCTGACAGTACAGACTGAGGGGCATTAATCAGAGGGGGAGGGGCTGATGGTACAGACTGAGGGGCATTAATCAGAGGGGGAGGGCCTGAAGGTACAGACTGAGGGGCATTAATCAGAGGTGGAGGGACTGATGGTACAGACTGATGGGGCATTAATCAGAGGGGGAGGGCCTGAAGGTACAGACTGAGGGGCATTAATCAGAGGTGGAGGGACTGATGGTACAGACTGAGGGGCATTAATCAGAGGGGCAGGGCCTGAAGGTACAGACTGAGGGACATTAATCAGAGGCGGAGGGCCTGATGGTACAGACTGGGGGGCATTAATCAGAGGGGGAGGACCTGACAGTACAGACTGAGGGGCATTAATCAGAGGGGGAGGGCCTGATGGTACAGACTGGGGGGCATTAATCAGAGGGGGCGGGACTGATGGTACAGACTGAGGGGCATTAATCAGAGGGAGAGGAACTGATTGTATAGACTGAGGGGCATTAATCAGAGGGGGAGGGACTGATGGTACAGACTGAGGGGCATTAATCAGAGGCCAACAGTCTGAATGCCATGCATTGGAACTTTATATCCAGGGGCAGCAGCCAGTGAAGGAGCTAAAATCAGGCCCATGGTGATTACAAACCCAATATTGTTAGCAATACCGCCACGTCACTGCAAAGAGTTAACAGATGAGAAGTGCAGTAGAAAGAGGAGGATCCTGCTGTTCATAAAGCTGTGGCCACTGAACTCAGCTAACAAACAGTGCAAGGTAGCTGCGCATTTAGTCAAGTTGCAGTTAGTCTGTTTACAATGAATATGTTGAAGATATGCCTCTTGGACCCCACCTCAATGTTCCTGCTGATCACCCTGCTATTCCTTGTGATTTTCTACATCAAAGGGTCCAACAAAAGATCTTCATTCAAAGTTCCTCCTTCTCCAACTCCTCTTCCATTGATTGGGAACCTGCACCAACTGGGCATGGGGAATCTTCACAGATCATTGATGAGGGTAAGAGCTGAAAGATTGTCACTTGCTGAAGGTTGGTATGAGGATATGAGTAAAATAATGAAATTATACAAACCAAAACATTCACTGAGTAACATAGGATAAATATATACAACCTATAGGTAAGAGTATCAGGTTACTAATCAGACTATTAATTGTTAAAATATAACTTTAGTATAAGTAACTAGCATCTAATCTTGTGGTTTAATTACACTTGACATCACTAGATACCCTTCTTTGTGGGTATCTCCTGTGACACCCCAATCTCCCACTGTCTATCTCCGCAGGACTCCCCTACTCTGTTCTGAGACCACGAAAACTTACCTCATCCTGGAATCTCGGGACTTCGGATCTGGGGACAGCTTGCAGTCCCGGTCCAGTCCAATGCAGCTTCTGGCGCTGCAGGGACCACAGGTCTGCTGGCCAATCAGAATGACCGACAGCTCTCTAAGGCGGGACTTCCTCCCACACGTGGGCCAGAATTCCCGCCTGCAGCCAATTAACACTCGTTGGAGAAGAAATTGCTGCAGGCCAGACAGTGTTCGCAGTGACAAAAACAGAATTATCTGGAAAAACTCAGCGGGTCTGGCAGCATCGGCAGAGAAGAAAATAGTTGACGTTTCGAGTCCTCAAGACCCTTCGACAGAACTGAGTGAATATTAGGAGAGGGGTGAAGTATAAGCTGGTTTAAGGTGGGGCGGGGGGGGTGGATGTGGAGGGAGAGAAGTGGTGTGGGGGTGGTGTGGTTGTAGGGACAAGCAAGCAGTGATAGAAGCAGATAATCAAAACATATCACAGACAAAGGAACAAAGAGGTGTTGAAGGTGGTGATATTATCTAAACGAATGTGCTAATTAAGAATGGATGGCAGGACACACAAGGTACAGCTCCAGTGGGGGTGGGGTGGAATATGAATAACAGGGCATAAAAGGTATAGATTTAAAAATAATGGAAATAGGTGGGAAAAGAAAAATCTATATAAATTATTGGAAAAAACAACAGGAAGGGGGAAGAGACGGAAAGGGGTTGGGGCTGGAGGAGGGAGTTCAAGATCTAAAGTTGTTGAATTCAATATTCAGTCCAGAAGGCTGTAAAGTGCCTACTCGGAAGATGAGGTGCTGTTCCTCCAGTGTTCACGGGGATATTGCTCCACCCCGGCTCTTCAGATTGCAGGAAGGGAAACCCCACCATCCAAAAAATCCTGGCCATAGTTTCTCAGTTTTGAGTTTAATCCAGTTCCATAGCTTAGAAAGCAAATACTCCAATATTCCCATACCTACTGTTCTGGGATGTCACTCCTTCTATTGTCATTTTTAATTCTCTCCATACATACTCTCATTACTTCGGTCCTCTCTCTCCCTCTCACTCACTCTCTCTCACTGCTTTATATTCTTGGTTCACCATTTCTGCTGCCACTGCTCAAATGTATTAAATGTACAAAGAATATTAAAAATATATTTGATTTTTCCCTGTGTTTAGCTTGCAGAAAAATATGGCAACTTGTATAATATTCGTCTCGGATATCAGAAATTCACAGTCCTGATTGGTAATGAGGCAATAAAGGATGCATTGATTGACCAGGCCAATACATTCACTGAAAGATATGTTACACCAATCAATGAAGCAAGCAGTGAAAAACTCGGTAGGTCCTTGGTATTTTTGGCTGACAGTTCTATTTGCATTTTATAGTGACATCCCCCAACCTGCCATCATTATGCTTCTAGCTTTTTCCCATTTTCCCATCCCTGGGTTCTGCACAGTCCTCCTAACTTCCTTTCCGACGCAGCCAATTGATGTACATACAAAACGATGCATCCTCTAACCTAGGGGACAGAATAATGTCAGAGAAACACATTCAGCACTGATTTGTGAATATGCCACAACGATCGTATTTCATGGCCTTTGCTGTGATTTCAGGATTTCCCAACAGTAACATATCACCACTGAGCCAGAAGCTTGTTGCAGGACAGTCTTTTCTATAATTTGTTTTATTTCTGATAACTTAGACAAGCTTCATACACTGGAATTACTTTCCTTAAAACACAGATGATATTCATTCATGTCCTCGTGTGATATCTCATAACAAGTTTAAATTACCTTCCTGTTACATCCGGGATGGGAGGAGTACGTGTTTCATCCAGCCTCACTACTCCGCAGGCCATACAATTAATTTAAAACTTTAATTTTCTCAATAAAATAGCCAATCGTTTATTTTCCTTACTGATGCCCAGAATAAAAGAGTCTTCAACCAGGCTTCTTTCAATAAACTCAGAACGATTGTTTATTATAAAACTAAACTTCTTTTTAACAAGTTGCAAGTACTGGTTAACACACAATTGTAATCGGGAAGTGGAACTATCTATCCCTTCCTAAAGAATTCCTGCAGCACACACACACACACACACACAGACACAAACAGACACACACACACACAGACACACATACACACAGACACACATACACACACAGACACACACACAGACACACAGACACACACAGACACACACACAAACACACAGACAAACAAAGGACAAACACATAAAATCTCTCTGCAGAGATGGGCTTTGGAGGGTGGGCGTTATAAAATAAAGGATAAAGTTTGCAGGGTCTTGACGCTGTCAACTTGGAGTTCCCATGTGTGAAGACGGCTGGTCCTGGTGGACGTCTGGAAGTTCTTACCAACTGGTCTCGGCTTTACAGGTCTAAATGCAGACCAGTTACACTCAGATGAGGGTTCTCTGGCTACAGGTTGATATCCACACAATTGCCGACAATGCAGAGAGAGCGAGCCAGTCAGGGTAGCCTTCCTTCATCAGCTTGTTCCCCAGCAAGACTGCCTTCAAAACCAGCAGGTTCACAACCTAAGTTTTTTTTATCTCTCTCCCGTGTTATTTTCAGCAAGTTATCAACCTTCCTTTTCAATTTTTTCCTCCATCAATTAGTGATTGCAGTTCAAAACAAACAACCAAATCTTCCTCAAGTACTGTAAGGGTCAGATGATTTCTCAGACGAGGCCTGCTTACTGACAGCTCCAAGGTGAACTTATCACCTTTTAAAAAAGAAAACCCAGGTTAACATCCAGATGTCCAGATAATACCAAGTCCTTCCATTTTGTAAAAGAAAAATGCAGTCATGAGAGATATGATTCTAACATTTCTCAACATTACTCGTTACTCTGGTCTTCCATAAAACATGGTTTTCTTAGTAGTTTTCGCATGGCTCAGAATACTGAGATGAAATTGCTTCTTGCTGACAGATAACAATACCTAATGTGCTCACCTAATGACTTCTAATAGCTCCAATGACATTCTTTAACTTGCTGGGATAAGATTCCTTGAAACATTGGGATAACATTTCTCAATTTTCTGGGAAGGCATTCCTTAACGTCTTAGGGTAACATTCCTTCATGTAGAAACTTGAAAAATTTACAGCACTGAAGGCCATTCAGCTCCTCATATCTGTCCAGCCAAAGAAAGTTATTCAGCCTAACACTGCCTCAGCCGTAGTCCTGTAGGTTACAACATTTCAAGTACTTATCGAAGTGTATTTTAAATGCAGCAAGGTTTCCTGCCTCCACCACCTTGTCAGGCAGTGAGTTCCAGACCTCCACCACTCTTTCGGTGAGAAACCTCCGGAGTTCCACTCTAATCCTTAAACAGATTACATTAAATTTCTGCCCTCTGATTATTGACTACCCTGCTAAAGGAAATAGGTGCTACCTATCCACTCTATCAAGGCCCCTCATAAGTTTGTACATGTCCATTAAATCTCCTCTGAGGCTCCTCTGTTCCAAAGAAAACAACCCCAGCTGATTTTACTTGCCAATGGGCAGAATTTTCTGTGCCCACTGGTGTCCGGCGTCATGGCGGGCATGAGCGGACAATATGGCGGGAAGGCTGAAAATCGGTTTCACGAGGTTGTGAAACTAGTTTGCAATCGTCTGTTGTGCATGTCAATGGCGGGCCGCATTTCCCACCGCCGCACGTCAGGAACTTCATTGTAATACGTCTGCATATCATTATAAGCCCAGCTCACCGGAATCATCCCCCCCAACATCAAATTTACCGCCCACATCAGCAGGAAAACACGTCGGTGCAGAACACGTCTTGACAAGTGTGACGTGCAGGAGTCAGGATTTACCCACCAGGGCCTTGCTCACATCGTGGACATTCAAGGAGCAGAAGATGCTGGACCCCGACAGCCACGGGAACCTGGAGGAACGTCCACGGCTTGCTGGGTGGATTCTCATGGACATGGTTCCACCGCAAAGCAGCTCACGGAGGGTGCAAAATCACTGTTGGGGACTGTTTCGGGACTTCAGTGTCTTGGCCATGTTCTACTACGAATGATCATTGAGGGGGTGGAGAGGAAGATCCAGCTGTGAGTGGCAGAGGAAGATGTACCAAGAGGGTGCAGAGGAAGGTCTAGGTGCAAGTGGGAGAGGAAGATGTACCGAGCGAGTAGAGAGGAAGGTCTAGGTTTTACTTTTTCTTTATTCACTCATGGGAGTCCGTCGGTGGTGGAGGGAGTGAATGTTTGTGGATGGGGTACCAATCAAGGAGGCGCCTTTGTCCTGGATGATGTCAATCTTCTTGAGTTTTTTTGGGAGCTGCGCTCATCCAGGTAAGTGGGTAGTATTCCATCACACTCCTGATATGTGCCTTGTAGATGGTTGACAGGCTTTGGGGAGTCAGGAGGTGAGTTACTCACCACAGGATTCCCAGCCCCTGACCTGTTCTTGTAGCGACAGGATTTATATGGCTAGTCCGGTTCAGTTTCTGGGAGTAGAAGGTGTGTCCAGGGTGGGGGGTGTGGGGTAGAGTTTGGGAGTGGGAGAAGAAAGGTGTCGGTGGATGTGAAGATGGGAGGTAGGGAGGGAGTATGGGGGAGGGAGAAATGGGGGAAACTGGGGTAGGTAGGTCAAAGTGGAGAGGAAGGTGTAAGGGAAGGAATTCGGATTGGGGAAGGAGTTCAGGGGAGGAAGGAGTTCAGGGGAAGGAGTTCGTGGGAGGGAGGAGTTCAGAGAGCGGGAGGAGTAAGGGTGGGGTGAGGATGTTCAGGTGATCGTGCAAGGGAGGGATCTGTGGGGTTGATAACTGCCTCCTGAAGAGCGAAATGAGGGTGGGCATGGTATGAGGGAATGGTAAGACTGAGAGAGGGCAGAGTGAGCCGTGAAGGTGGGAGGGTGAGGGTTCAACAGTGTCAGTAGAAGGGGCAGTTGGTGTAGTAGCAGATATGGATCCTGAGGGTAGGATGGAGGAGATCGGGGAGGTCAGTGTGGATGGGGGTGGGATTTTCAGAAAGGTAGGGAACGTGCACTATCGCCTGGACATCCCCGGAAGAAAAGGTTTCTGGCTGGTTGGTGATAATTGGAAGTGAAGGTGATGCCGGGGGGTCAAAAGTGATGGGGGAAAGGACATGGGTGACTGGGGGAGGGGAATGGACAGGGAAGCTAAAAATGAGTGCACCATGTTTCTAAATCCAAAAGTAAAAGAAGACTCATGTTGGGCAGGAACAGGTGCTGCATGGGAGTGTGATCAATGGCTGGTTGGAGATTCAGGTCAGTTCAGATGGACAACTGAAAGAGAACTCCAGCAGGCAGCATTGTTATTCAGTGAAAGTGAATATATTTTCAGATTATGAAGTGACAAAATGTGATCACCCGTGCAACCACTTGTGATCAGAACATCTTAAATTTTCTAGGACTAACACTTCTATGTGCTGCCCTGACATCCACAGTAGGGGTGGAGACAGCCTGTGCAATGGTTTTGCCTCTGAGGACTTTGGCCTGGGTCCTCTGAAGAGCCGAGGCCTTGAGGGTCCCAGCTTGCTTTGGCCGTCCTCCTGTAGACCAGCTGCTCCCTCTGCAGTGACAGAAGGTGAGGTTGAAGGGATCACAGGCAAACGGGACTCAGGGGGAGAAGGCAGCCTCCGAGATTCCTGAGTGGATGACCCAGGGGCATCCAGCTGCTGCTCCTTCTTCCTTCAGGTGCCCAAGATCCCTGGCCTGCTTCCATGAGAAGTCCCTTCTGGAGGGACGTCAAGATGCCCCATTTCCCTCTGTGAACTTGAGCCTGCTCTAGATCTAGGTCCCACTGAGGTGTGTTGCTGCGCTGGTGGAGGGTATGGGTAAGTGCTGTGATGGGTCTTCCAGGCTGCTTATTTCCAGCCCTTCTAAGGAGGAGATGTCCTCTTTGCTGGAGGTGAGGACCTGGATGGAACTGAAGGCCAGGCTTGCTGAGGGTGTCAGTCGCTTGGAAGAGCTCCCTGTGAATCAAGTTAGTGCATGGTAGCAGAGTTAGAAACAGGAGAGAGAGCACTCACATTTACATTGAGAGAGGAATGATGTGGTACAGGATCCTCACATGGGTGTTCGTCGCCAATCTCACCGTTGCCGCATGCTCGGTCCATGTCCTCACCAGTCAGCACAATGGCACACTTCTGAAAGTGAGCGATGGGCATAATATGGGCCACTCCACTCCCTGCTGTGGTCAGCCAGCTTCTCCTGAATGAAAACTGATGGAGACGTTGTGAGCTGGACACATGGCACTGTGTGGAATGTTTGTATGGTGAGCGCAGCCATAGATGGGATGAGGATGTGAGCTCGTGAGGATATGGGCCTGATGGAGATGTGAGGGTGTGTGAGATTTAGTGGTGTTGTCCCTTGAGGTTTGAGATCCCTGTGGATGATGGATGGGTTTGTGAGTGTGTGAGTGAAGAGTGACTTACCCTGGCAGAACGGATGAGACCATTCATCCTCTTTGGGCACTGGGTGGCTGTCCTCTTTTGCTGGCTGTTGGTGCTGGCCACTGCTGCTACTGCCTCCCATGCTGGATTGGTAACTTTGCTTGCTGGCCTCTGTCCAGAGCAGGGTCAGAGGACATCAAGGCAGGCCTCCACAGCATCCAGAAGGCATTCCAGGGACACATCAATGAATTGGGTTCTGCAGTCTTGTTGCTTTTTGGGGCCATGTCTTCTGTGCAGCAGTCCTGGGCAGGAAGCACTGACAGGTGTGCAAGCGGCTACACTTTAAATAATGCGCCCAGCCTGAGGAAGCAGTGAGGTGATGGCGGGTTGGGCAAATGAGAGTCTGCCCACCAGTGACCCGGGGTGTTTCTGGGACTGCATGATTAATAAGGCAGGATTGGGATGATACAGCGTGAAAAACCTCCTTTGCAACCGGTGGGTAAAACATTCTTTTTCCCAGCTGCTACTGCACTCAGTGTAAATCTGGGATGATTCGGCCCAATATTTTCTCTTGTCCCTTCTTTCTTTTCCTAATTTCCTTTTTAATTTCATCCTCACACCTTTTGTACTCTTCTAGGCTTTCCCCAATTTAAAACTTTTACTCCTGGTCTATTTCTGTCCTTAACTATGCTAAATCTAACTCAATTCTGATCACTTCTTCTAATGTGCTCCCTCACTGATATCCCTACCAACTGCCCAGATTAATTCCCCAAAACTAACTGCCCATTGTCTTGTTGGGCTTGCTACATATCAACTAAGAGAAGTTCTCGTGAATGCAATTTTAAGAATTCTGCCCTCTCTACACTGTTTACACTGATACTATCTCAGTTAATATTAGGCTAGTTGAAATCCTGTATTATTACTGCCCTTTAATTTCTGCATTCTCAGCAATCTATCTCCCTGACTAGGGGTCTATAGGATACTTCCAGTAGTGTGATTGTCCCTTTTTCCCTTCAATTCGATCCATACTGTCTCATTTGATGATCCTTCTCAAACGTTACCTCTCCACACAGCTGCAATTATTGCCTTAACTGGTGTTGTGAACACCCACCTCCATTTTTACCTGATAAAAAAAAACTGGAAATGCTGGAAATCCAAAACAAAAACAGAATTACCTGGAAAAACTCAGCAGGTCTGGCAGCATCGGTGGAGAAGAAAAGAGTTGACGTTTCGAGTCCTCATGACCCTTCGACAGAACTTGAGTTTGAGTCCAAGAAAGAGTTGAAATATAAGCTGGTTTAAGGTGTGTGTGTGGGAGGCGGAGAGAGAGAGAAGTGGAGGGGGGGTGTGTGGTTGTAGGGACAAACAAGCAGTGATAGAAGCAGATCATCAAAAGATGTCAACAACAATAGAACAAAAGAACACATAGGTGTTAAAGTTGGTGATATTATCTAAACGAATGTGCTAATTAAGAATGGATGGTAGGGCACTCAAGGTAAAGCTCTAGTGGGGATGGGGGGAGCATAAAAGATTTAAAAATATTTAAAAATAATGGAAATAGGTGGGAAAAGAAAAACCTATATAATTTATTGGAAAAAAAAGGAAGGGGGAAACAGAAAGGGGGTGGGGATGGGGGAGGGAGCTCACTACCTAAAGTTGTTGAACTCAATATTCAGTCCGGAAGGCTGTAAAGTGCCTAGTCGGAAGATGAGGTGTTGTTCCTCCAGTTTGCGTTGGGCTTCACTGGAACAATGCAGCAAGCCAAGGACAGACATGTGGGCAAGAGAGCAGGGTGGAGTGTTAAAATGGCAAGCGACAGGGAGGTTGGGGTCATTCTTGCGGACAGACCGCAGGTGTTCTGCAAAGCGGTCGCCCAGTTTATGTTTGGTCTCTCCAATGTAGAGGAGACCACATTGGGAGCAACGAATGCAGTAGACTAAGTTGGGGGAAATGCAAGTGAAATGCTGCTTCACTTGAAAGGGGTATTGGGCCTTTGGACGGTGAGGAGAGAGGAAGTGAAGGGGCAGGTGTTGCATCTTTTGCGTGGGCATGGGGTGGTGCCATAGGAGGGGGTTGAGGAGTAGGGGGTGATGGAGGAGTAGACCAGGGTGTCCCGGAGGGAGCGATCCCTACGGAATGCCGATAGGGGGGGTGAAGGGAAGATGTGTTTGGTGGTGGCATCATGCTGGAGTTGGCAGAAATGGCGGAGGATGATCCTTTGAATGTGGAGGCTGGTGGGGTGATAAGTGAGGACAAGGGGGACTCTATCATGTTTCTGGGAGGGAGGAGAAGGCGTGAGGGCGGATGCGCGGGAGATGGGCTGGACACGGTTGAGGGCCCTGTCAACGATCGTGGGTGGAAAACCTCGGTTAAGGAAGAAGGAGGACATGTCAGAGGAACTGTTTTTGAAGGTAGCATCATCGGAACAGATGCGACGGAGGCAAAGGAACTGAGAGATTGGGATGGAGACCTTACAGGAAGCGGGGTGTGAGGAGCTGTAGTCGAGGTAGCTGTGGGAGTCGGTGGGTTTGTAATGGATATTGGTGGACAGTCTATCACCAGAGATTGAGACAGAGAGGTCAAGGAAGGGAAGGGAAGTGTCAGAGATGGACCACGTGAAAATGATGGAGGGGTGGAGATTAGAAGCAAAATTAATAAATTTTTCCAAGTCCCGACGAGAGCATGAAGCGGCACCGAAGTAATCATCGATGTACCGGAGAAAGAGTTGTGGAAGGAGGCCGGAGTAGGACTGGAACAAGGAATGTTCCACATACCCCATAAAGAGACAGGCATAGCTGGGGCCCATGCGGGTACCCATAGCCACACCTTTTATTTGGAGGAAGTGAGAGGAGTTGAAGGAGAAATTGTTCAGCGTGAGAACAAGTTCAGCCAGATGGAGGAGAGTAGTGGTGGATGGGGATTGTTCGGGCCTCTGTTCGAGGAAGAAGCTAAGGGCCCTCAGACCATCCTGGTGGGGGATGGAGGTGTAGAGGGATTGGGCGTCCATGGTGAAGAGGAAGCGGTTGGGGCCAGGGAACTGGAAATTGTTGATGTGATGTAGGGTGTCAGAGGAATCACGGATGTCGGTGGGAAGGGACTGGACAAGGGGAGAGAGACAGGAGTCAAGATAACAAGAAATGAGTTCTGTGGGGCAGGAGCAAGCTGAGACGATCGGTCTACCGGGGCAGTTCTGTTTGTGGATTTTGGGTAGGAGGTAGAAGCGGGCCGTCCGAGGTTGGGCAACTATCAGGTTGGAAGCTATGGGAGGAAGATCCCCAGAGAAGATGAGGTCAGTGACAGTCCTGGAAACAATGGCTTGATGTTCAGTGGTGGGGTCATGGTCCAGGGAGAGGTAGGAGGAAGTGTCTGCGAGTTGACGCTCAGCCTCCGCGAGGTAGAGGTCAGTGCACCAGACAACGACAGCACATGATAGGGTCCCCCTTGTCCTGACTTATCACCCCACCAGCCTCCGCATTCAAAGGATCATCCTCCGCCATTTCCGCCAACTCCAGCACGATGCCACCACCAAATACATCTTCGCTTCAACCCCACTATTGGCATTCTGTAGCGATCGTTCCCTCCGGTACATCCTGGTCCACTCCTCCATCACCCCCTACTCCTCAACCCCCTCCTATGGCACCTCCCCATGCCCACGCAAAAGATGCAACACCTGCCCCTTCACTTCCTCTCTCCTCACCGTCCAAGTGCCCAAACACTCCTTTCAAGTGAAGCAGCATTTCACTTGCATTTCTCCCAACTTAGTCTACTGCAATTGTTGCTCCCAATGTGGTCTCCTCTACATTGGAGAGACCAAACGTAAACTGGGCGACCGCTTTGCAGAACACCTGCGGTCTGTCCGCAAGAATGACCCAAACCTCCCTGTCGCTTGCCATTTCAACACTCCACCCTGCTCTCTTGCCCACATGTCTGTCCTTGGCTTGCTGCATTGTTCCAGTGAAGCCCAACGCAAACTGGAGGAACAAACACCTCATCTTCCGACTAGGCACTTTGCAGCCTTCCGGACTGAATATTGAATTCAACAATTTTAGGTCGTGAGCTCCCTCCCCCATCCCCACCCCCTTTCTGTTTCCCCCTTCCTTTTTTTTTTCCAATAAATTATATAGATTTTTCTTTTCCCACCTATTTCCATTATTTTTAAATATTTTTAAATCTTTTATGCTCCCCCCACCCCCACTATACCTTGAGTGCCCTACCATCCATTCTTAATTAGCACATTCGTTTAGATAATATCACCAACTTTAACACCTATGTGTTCTTTTGTTCTATTGTTGTTGACATCTTTTGATGATCTGCTTCTATCACTGCTTGTTTGTCCCTACAACCACACCCCTACTCCACCTTTCTCTCTCTCTTTCTCTCCGCCCCCCACACACACACCTTAAACCAGCTTATATTTCAACTCTTTCTTGGACTCGAACTCAAGTTCTGTCGAAGGGTAATGAGGACTCGAAACGTCAACTCTTTTCTTCTCCACCGATGCTGCCAGACCTGCTGAGTTTTTCCAGGTAATTCTGTCTTTGTTTTCCATTTTTACCTGTCTCTCTATACTGTCTGAAAACGCTGCAACCAGGAATGTTGACCTGCCACTCCTGCCCTTCTTTAAACCACGTTTTAATAATAGCTGTGACATCATACTTCCAAGTGACTACCTTTGCCCTCAACCCATTTGCCTTATTCACTAGACTCCTTGCATTGAAGTTTATGTCGCTGATCACTGAACAACTTTCCTGTTGTTTATTTTCTGGTCTCTGCTTCCTCTGCCACTTCCACTTGTTTTCTAACTTCCTCTCTTCCATTTCCAGTTTTGCTTCTCTTCCTTCTGAATCCATTTCATGTTCCCATTGTTTCATGGGGTCAGTAAAATTGGCTTCTGCACAATGCTTGTGTTTCAAGCAAGATGACTTCAGTGGTCACATGACTATGGCAAGACCCAATACCCAAGAGGTAGCAGAGCACAAAGGCATTTCTTCAACCTCCCCTTTTCATAAAGGGAAAAAACTCATTGCATGTGCTATCATTTTCAGTTGCAAGTTACTCACATACAGGGTCTATCAAAAAGTCATCACAGCGATCAGAAAAACATTCATTCTAGTCTGTCTCACTTTTGTCTGCCTCTACACATGCATTTAATAATCTTTAAAGCATTCAAGTCTTCTTATGGTACTCATGTGTGTTATTGTTTATTGTTCGTCTGGTGTCTGCTGGTTCCTAGGGTGACATTGCTGTTCTGGGAAATGTCGTTACCATGGCAAGTGTTACTACTGATCCATTATAGTTGTTGGGGAGCAGTTGACTTCTGGGACTGTTGGTCGTTCTATTCCTTGTTCAGTTCGCGAGATCGACTCTTCCTCATCAGCTGTCAGCTGTGAAGGAGAAGCTTCCCTGGTTGCACTTTTGTGTCTGCGGTTGCGACAATATATCTGGTCATTCACTTGCACTGTTTCAGACTGAGTTATCAACTTCTCTATACAGGTTCCAAGTTATCAAGTTTGCTGACTTTTGTTGAGTACAATCAACGTTTGCACTCTGACCAGCAATCCAGCTCTCAGCTTTGGCAGTGATTTGGCTGCTTCATCAAAGTGAACTTTGGCTGTCATTTCACTTTGATCTTGTCACTCGCTCCTGTTACAACTTCTGGACATCTGGCCTCAGCAGTTTTTTAGCTATTGGAAGAGTAGCTATTGGGTGCGGTGTGACATTAGGCTCTAGACTGGACTTCTTTCCATGCCTTCAGTAGGTGTGTTTCTCCACTCAAAGGTCGCACCCTACACCTCTGTGCTGGATCTATTCAATTATTTCATGATTGCTTTGTCAATTTTCACCACTACCTCAGCCGTTCCATTTGACTGAGGATAATGTGGAGATGAATTTGTCCCAATCATTCATGAAATGACTGAATTATTCACTCATGAACTGAGGGCCATTATCACTCATAACAATGTCAGGAATGCCTTGAGAACTGAAGCGTGCTTTCAGTGGCAAGATAGTTAGTTCCAAATACAGTGAAGAGGTCTACTCCAAGCTTCATCAATAGTTTGTCTGGGATGTCGTGAGTCATGAGCAACTCTTTAGCTTACTTAGCTTGATGTTCATCACAAGCACTGATGTGGTCCTTGATTTTGTTGCCCGTGTAGAGTAGCACATTTCTCTTGCCTTCCTCAGACTAGATTCAATTCCTTGATGGCTTGCATGGATGCACTTCAGCATCCCTTGTCTCATCTCCTCAGGGGTGGTTTGTTTGTACATGATGCCATCTTTGTACATGATGCAACCACTTCATCTCAGTCTGCCTAATACTCTTTTAAAGCAACAGGTGTGTCCTAAGTGGTTTCAGGCCATCCCTTCATCACTACTGCCTGTAGCACTTGGGGAATTGCATCTTGTGGCTTGGTTTGCTAGATCTGAGCAAGACACTTGTCTGTCAGGTTCAATGTCTCTGCCTGGGGGATGACTTCCAGAGTATGCTGTGCCATTGAATCTGGAAGATTTCACACTCTGTATTAGCGTCATAAACTTCTTTCGAAGGGACTGCAGTTATCGATAGCATGTTAGTGATGTGCATCTGCTTCCCCTCCTTGTACTTCACTTCCAAATGATATCTCTGCAAACTAAGTAACATCATTTGCAAAAGATTTGGAGCAGATAGAAGTGGTTTGAGAGAGGCGCTTTGATGTGGTTTGTGGTCAGAATCTGCCGACACTTTGTCTCTCCCAAACAGATACTGATTAAAATTCTCATAAGCAGAGACAATAGCCAAGGACTCTTTCTCAATCTGCCTGTAGTGTCGTTCAGTTTGCTTTAACACTGTGAATGCAACTGGTTGTCCTTGCTGCAGGTTGATCCAAGTTTTGTTTCACTGGCATTAAACTGCAGAGTGACTTTGTCATTGACATCCCAGTACTTCAGCAATGACGTTGTTGTCACGAGTTTTTTGATGTGAGTGAAAGCTGCTTCTTGTTCTGTGTCCAGGACCACTGAACATCCTTTGCAGTGATCTTCTGCAGAGGTTCACAATCTGATGACAAATTGGGCAAGAACATTTCTAGGTGGTTCACAAATCCAACACCCGTACCTCCCAAATGGTGTCCAAACAGTCAGAAAACTGCTGTTTCCATTAACTTCACTTACCATTATCTATCCTTCGGATCCAGGGTGATAAAGATCTTTGCCTTGGCAAGTTGTGGCAAAGTTTTTTCAATAGTTGGCATTGGGTAGTGAGATCTCTTCCAAACTTTAATAAGGTTCATTAGATCCAAGCACACTCTCAACTTTCCAGGTTGTTTCACTGCTACCATGCTGCTAATCGAGTCTGTAGGAGCTGTCACTTTCTTAATCACTCCCATCTTTTCTAACTCCTCTATCTTGTCTTTCAGGCTGGACTTGAGGGTAGCTGGAACTCACCTTGGAAGATGCTGAG
Source organism: Carcharodon carcharias (assembly GCF_017639515.1). Classification (NCBI taxonomy): domain Eukaryota; kingdom Metazoa; phylum Chordata; class Chondrichthyes; order Lamniformes; family Lamnidae; genus Carcharodon; species Carcharodon carcharias. Next base: position 112,421,651 of record NC_054485.1, read on the forward strand.
TTAGCCTCACACTATCATCTATTTCACGATGATATTCACCAGGCAGACATTAACAAAGTCCGTGAAAATATTTTTCTAATTTATAAGTTTAGCAGTCAATGGCTTGGTGTCATGCGAAACACTGCAAAGTTCTTCTGGTACATGGAGAGTTACCCATCCAGGACTTGTGACTTTTGACTTGTTTCAGCTGAGATGAGGAGATTTTGCACACTGTCTAATATCTGGAACTGCAGATCTTCTTTCTTCCCAATTGTATTGGGCCCTCGGTTTAGTTTGTCCTCTTGGATTGAGCATCTTTCCATTGTATAGCTTCAGCTTCACCTTTGATGACTATATTTCTGGGTGACCATCATGAGCGACTTCACACAGGTCTGCAAGTTCATAATGTTGCATGTAACACCGGTGTCTATCTGACACTTCATATTAACTTGATGCTCTCCTTCTGCAGTCATCACTCCAATAGCCACAAACTATTTCTTACCTTGAGACTTGACGGTGCCAACCTGTTCTAAGATAGAGTGATTCACCAGAATCATCATTCGACATCTCCCCAGCAACCATCCTTATAGGCCGGCTTTTCTTCTTTCCAGCAAAGCACTTGTGTGCAAAGTGACTCAGCTTCTTGCAGTTAGAGCACTGTTTTCCCCAGGCTGGAAATGCTTCCTTTTCTTTTCTGTGGCATCCTCTACAATATTTACATCCAGTACTCTGGACTTGACCTTGTTGCTGGTTGTTCTGTGAATAGTTCTTCCTTTTCTCCATTGTCTTCTGCTTGGAAGACCTGAACTGTTTCTCAACATAGTGCAAACCCTGGTCAGTTCTCCCGCAGTACTCCAGACGTGGTCTCACACTTACAGCCGCAGTAAAGCTTTCCTACTTTTATATCCGTTCCCCTTGCAATAAACACGAACATCCCATTTGCCTTCCTCATCGCTTGCTGTACCTGTATACTAACTTTTTGTCATTCATGTACCAGGACACCCAGGTCCCTCTGTACCAGTGAGTTCTGCAACTTTCTCCATTTAAGTAGTATACTTGTTTTCCATTCTTAGTGCCAAGGTGGACAAGTTTACATTTTCCCACATTAAACTATATCTGCCAAATTTTTGCCCACTCACTTAACCTGGATATATCTCTTTGCAGCCTCTCTAGCTCCTCTGGAGAATTTACTTCATACCTAACTTGGTGTCATCTGCAAACTCACTGAGTGGCTGCAGAGCATTCTGACGGGCGAGGGATATTCCACAGCCACTCAGTGAATTTGCAGATGACACCAAGATAGGTACAAAAGTAAATTCTCCAGAGGAGCTAGAGAGTCTGCAAAGCTATATATATACAGTTCTGGTGTTCCATATCGATATCAGTAACTTGGTAAAAACAGCAATGATGACTGACAGGCACATTTTAAGGAGCTAGGAAAGAAATGATGGAGTAGGAGCTCAGAGGTAGTAATCTCTGGGTTTCACCCAGTGCCACTCACTAGTGAGTACAGAAATAAAAGTATAGTGCAGTTGAAGGCATGGCTGGAGAAATGGTGTAGGAGGGAGGACTTCGGGACCAGTTCTGGGAGAGGTGGCACCGGTATTAGCCAGACAGGTTGCACCTCATCACATCTGGGATTGTGGCTGACAATTGCTGTTGGGGAGTGTTTAAATTATCTGAAATGGTGTTTGGGGAAATGCTTTTGTGCACTGCTGCCTCTTTTGTACTGTGACTACTGAGGACATCTTGGGTGAAACAAAGGCTTTGTGCAGAATCCATTTTTACCCATCACGTGAAACATGGAGTCAGGAGTGTGTAGTGCAATTGAGTGGATTTTGATAGTTGATAAAGAGCCAGTCACTACATCAAACAGCAGAGTATAATTCAAACTTCAGCCTCTGACTTTGTACAGAACCTTGATTGCTGGGTGAGTCAGAAGGGTTTGAAAATTATAGTACCGACTCCGATGGAGATGAAGGGAAATGTGAAAATGAATTGGAAATTCTTCCGGTTTCAATGGGAGAACTACAAAATTGCCAGAGAGTTAAACAAGAAACCTGAACAAACAATAGCAGCAACTTTGGTTATCAGTATTGGGGAAAGAGTGCTACAAGCTGTATTGTACCCTGGACTTCACTGAGGAGCAGAAAAGCCTGTCTTGTGAAATCTTGAATGCCCTGAAGACTCATTTTGAGCCCACGACTCATGTTATTGATGAGCACTACATGTCCAGAAGCAAAGCTCAGGAAAATGGTTAGAATATGGATCAGTATGTGACTGCACTGAGACACCTAGCTGAATCTTGTGAGTTTGAATAACTGAAGGATGGTCTAATCAGAGATAGGACTGTCTTAGGAACAAAAAACCCTAACATGAGAGCACATCTGTTGAGAGAATCACACAGTGCATAAGAGGCTATTCGGCCCATTGAGTCTGCACTGAAAAGTGAGAAACACCTGACCTACGTACCTAATCCCATTTACCAGCACTTGGCCCATAGCCTTGAATGGTATGATGTGCCAAGTGCTCATCCGGGTACTTTTTAAAGGATGTGAGGCAACCCGCCTCCACCACCCTCCCAGGCAGTGCATTCCAGACCCTCACCACCCTCTGGGGAAAAAGGTTTTTCCTCCCATTCCCCCTAAACCTCCTGCCCCTCACCTTGAACTTGTGTCCCCTCGTGATTGACCCTTCAACTAAGGGGAACAGCTGCTCCCTATCCACCCTGTCCATGCCCTTCATAATCTTGTACACCTCGATCAGGTCACCTCTCAGTCTTCTCTGCTCCAACAAAAACAACCCAAGTTTATCCAACCTCTCTTCATAACTTAAATGTTTCATCCAAGGCAAGATCCTGCAAACACTCCAGTGCAATCACATCCTTCCTATAATGTGGTGACCAGAACTGCACAGAGTAGTCCAGCTGTGGCCTCACCAAGGTTCTATACAACTCCAACATGGCCTCCCTACTTTTCTAATCTATGCCTCGATTGATAAAGGCAAGTGTCCCATGTGCCTTTTTCACCACCCCAGTAACATGCCCCTCTGCCTTCAGAGATCTATGGACACACACGCCAAGGTCCTTTTGTTCCTCAAAACTTCCTAGTGTCATGCCGTTCATTGAATACTTCCTTGTCAGATTACTCCTTCCAAAGTGTATCACCTCACACTTTTCAGGGTTAAATTCCATCTGCCACTTATCTACCCATTTGACCATCCCGTCTATATCTTCCTGTAGCCCAAGACACTCAACCTCATTGTTAACCACATGGACAATCTTTGTGTCATCCACAAACTTACAAATCCTATCCCCCACGACCATAGTCATCTATATAAATGTTTACATTGTTTATATAAATGACGAATAATAGGGGACCGAGCACAGATCCCTGTAGTATGCCACTGGATACGGGTTTCCAATTGCTAAAGCAGCCTTCTGTCATCAACCACTGTCTCCTACAACTAAGCCAATTTTGAATCCACCTCATCAAATTACCCTGTACCCCATGTGCATTTGCCTTCTTTATAAGTCTCCCATGTGGGACCTTGTCAAAGGCTTTGCTGAATATGAACTACATCAACTGCGCTACCCTCATCTACACACCTGGTCACCTCCTCAAAAAATTCAGTCAAAATTGTTAGGCATGACCTCCCTCTGACAAAGCCATGCTGACTATCCCTGATCAAACCTTGCCTCTCCAAGTGGAGATAGGTTCTCTGCTTCAGAATTTTCTCCAATAGTTTCCCGACCACTGACGTGAGACTCATTGGCCTGTAGTTCCCTGGCTTATCTCTACAACCCTTCTTAAATAGTGGAACCACATTAGCTGTTCTCCAGTCCTCTGGCACCTCCCCTGTGGCCAGAGAGGAATTAAAAATTTGGGTCAGAGCCCCTGCGATCTCCTCCCTTGCCTCCCTCAGCAGTCTGGGACACAAATCATCTGGACCTGGAGATTTGTCCACTTTTAAGCCTGCCAACACCTCCAATACCTTGTCACTCCCTATATCACTTTGCTCAAGAACCTTGCCGTCCCTCTCCCCAAGTTCGACACCTTCATCCTCATTCTCTTGGGTGAAGACGAATGTGAAGTATTCGTTCAACACTCTGGCGATGTCCTCTGGCTCCACCCATAGATTGCCCCCTTGGTCCCTTATGGGCCCTACTCTTTCCCTGGTTATCCTTTTCCCACTGATATACTTATAGAATATCTTGGGATTTTCCCTACTTTTACCAGCCAGAGCTTTCTCATATCCCCTCTTTGCTCTCCTAATTGCTTTCTTAAGCTACACTTTCTGTACTCCACTAATGCCTCCGCAGATTTTTTTCCCTTGTACCTGCTAAAAGCCTCTCTTTTCCTTCTCATCGTATCCTGAATATCTCTGGTCATCGTTTGCTCTCTGGGCTTGTTACTCCTTCCTATCACCCTAGAGGGAACATGTTGAGCCTGTACCCTCCCCATTTCCTCCTTGAATGCCCCCACTGTTCCTCTGTAGATTTCCCCACAAGTAGCTGTTTCCAGTCTACCTTGGCCAGATCCTGCCTTATTTTACTAAAAATCCACTCTCCCCCCCGTCCAAAACTTTTTTTTTTGCAACTTGTCTATTTCTTTGTCCATAATAAGCTTAAATTGTACCATGTTGTGGTCGCTATCACTAAAATGCTCCCCCACCTTCACCTCAGCCATCTGTCCGGCTTCATTCCCCAGAATTAGGTCCAGCACTGCACCATCCCTTGTTGGACCCTCTACATATTGACCTAAAAAGTTCTCCTGTACACATTTCAAGAAATCCACTCCATCCAAGCCCTTATCACAATGTCTATCCCAATTAATATTGGGAAAGTTGAAATCACCTATATAATTTTTTATTCCTAAGCCCCTTTTTTATTCCTAAACTCTACTCACAAAGCTTCATTTGATGCCTCCTGCAAGATATAATCTCTCCTTACTGCAGTAACTGACTCCTTAACTAATAATGCAACTCCTCCTCCTCTTTTACCCCCTCCCCTGTCTCGCCTGAAGATTGTATATCCTGACATGTTGAGCTGCCAATCCTGCCCCTCCCTCAACCACATCTCTGTGATGGCGACTTTTTCACAATTCCACGTGTCAATCCTCACCTTTAACTCATCCGTTTTACCTGTAATACTCCTGGCATTAAAGTAGATGCCATCCAGCCTTGCCTTACTCCATTGAAACTTAATGCAGCTGTACTCCCTCTGATTGTTTTACAGTATTATGATGTGTCCCTATTCTGCTAACATTCTGTGTCCCCTCACCTGATGAATTTGTTTAAAGTCCTCCCAACAACATGGGCAAACCCACCCACAAGGATGTCAGTCCCGCTATGGTTCGGATGTAGACCGTCCCGCTTGTACAGGTCCCACCTTCTCCAGAAACAGTCTCAGTGATCCAGGAATCTAAAACCCTCCCTCCTGTACCAACATTAAGCCATGTATTCATCTGCGCTATTCTCCTATTTCTGTGCTCGCTAGCACGTAGCACTGGGAGTAATCCAGAGATTACAACCCAAGAGGTCTTGCTTTTTAGCCTACTGCCTAACTCCCTGAATTCTTGATGCAAGACCTCATCCCTCTTTCTACCTATTTCATTGGTACCAACATGTACCATGACTTCTGCCTTATCACCCTCCCCCTTCAGGATGCCCTGCAGCCATTTAATGACATCCCGGACCCTGGCACCAGGGAGGCAACACACTATCCTGGAGTCACAGTAGCGCCTATATGTTCCCCTGACTATAGAATCCCCTATTACTCTTCCTCCCTTCCTCCACTCCTTTACAGACAGGCTGCTTATGGCACCAGAAGCTTAGCTGTCTGCACTCGCTGGAGGAACCAGCGCCCTCAACAGCCTCCAAAATGGAATACCGAATTGCGAGTGGGAATCCAGGGGACTCCTGAACTACCTGCCTGTTTCTCTTGGACTGCCTGGTGGTCACCCATTCCCTTCCTTAAGTCCCTTCATCTGCGGTGTGACCACCTCTCTAAATGTGCTATCCACAATGCCCTCAGACTCCACAGTGTCCCCAGCCACCGATCCAGCTCTGAAACCCAAGCTTCCAGGAGCTGCAGCTGGACACACTTTCTGTACACGTGCTGGTTCCGGGCACTGGAAATGTTCCCGGCTTCCCACATGGAGCACACCACGGCTTTGAGCTCTCCTGACATGACTTATCCTATTAAATTAAACCTCTTAAAACAATTGCTCTAGGGCCCTTCTTTCCTGATCCTCGTTACTACAGAATATACAAACTATAAATCACAAAAAGGCCTTAAACTATAAGCAATAAAAGTAGTAAATACTTACCCGACCTTAACCACTACTTATCAGTCATTTCTCTCCCTTATAGCCTCTACTGCTGCAGCAGGGCAAGACCACCCTCTGATGATATAAGAAGTTGGATAGCAAAGAAAAAATGCAAAGAGCCGCTCTTCCCCTCTGCACCGAATTCCCACTGTGCACCAAATTGCCAATACCCACACTCACTCTGGCTGTGTCTCATTCATGATGAGGTCTCTTCCCTGCTCATGTGCAAGCTCACTGATCATGTGCTTCTAATAGTCCCTTTCTTATACAGAGTTAAGGTGAGCTGAGATGACTCACGCTAGTTAAGTTTCAATTAGTAATCAACACCTATTCAGGCCTGAATCATGCTTCAGGTGATTGACAGTTAACTCTCACATAGTCAGCTGAGTCAGCTGCCTTACCAACCTTTTAAGTAGACTACTGAACTTACAAAAATTAAGGAGAAGTTAAAGAGAAAGACTTACCAGTTCAATTCCCACCGTGCACAAATTGCCAATACCCACACTCACTCTGCCTGTGTCTCACTGAGGATGAGCTCTCTCCCCCGTTTGTGTGCAAGCACACTGCTCTGAAGTACAGACTGAAGCAAGCACACACTGAAGAGAAACTTACTTTCAAGAAAGCTATTGACAGGTGCAGAAGCTCAGAAGTGGTCAATCATCAGCATTAGGAGCAGTTGAGAGGAGGTTCACGTGACCAATTCCCGGGTTGAAGGGCTTATCTTATGAAGAAAGGTTCACAGGTTGGGCCGATACCCATTGGAGTTCAGAAGAATGAGAGGAAACTGAGACTTGACACTCGATACAGGGCAGATGTTTCCGGTTGTGGGGGAGACTAGAACAAGGGAACACAGTTTCAGAATAAGAGGTCTCCCTTTTAACACTGAGATGAGGAGATTTTTTTCTCTCAGAGGGTCATAAGTATGTGGCATTTTCTTCCCCACAGACTAGTGGAGGCTGGGTCATTGAACTTATTTGAAACAGAGACTGACAGACAAGGGAGTCAAGAGTTTTGGGGGGCAGACGGGAAAATGGAGTTGAAACAACAACCAGATCAGCCATGATTTTACTGAATGGCAGAACAGGCTTGAAGGGCCAAATGACCTACTTTTGCTCCTAAGACCTGTTTCCCTTCCTTCCCATGTTCCATCAGCTGCTGTGGTGGGATTTGGATCCATTTCCTCAGAGCCTTATCCTGGGACTCTACATTGCCACATCCAGTCATGAATGGTGGCGGACAATTAAACAACTCGCTGGAGAAGGAAGCTCCACAAATATCCCCATCCTCAATGATGGAGGAGCCCAGCACAACACGAGTGCAAAAGATAAGGCTGAAGCATTTGCTGCAACCTTCAGCCAGAAGTGCCGAGTGGATGATCCATCTCAACCTCCTCCAGAGGGCCCCAGCAACACAGATGCCAGTCTTCAGCCAATTTGATCCACTCCACATGATATCAAGAAACGACTGAAGGCACCGGATAGTGCAAAGGCTATGAGCCCTGACAATGTTCCGGCAATGGAATTGAAGACGTGTGCTCCAGAACTTGCCACATCCCTAGCCAAGCTGTTCCAGCGCAGCTACAGCACTGGCATCTACCTGGTTATGTGGAAAACTGCCCAGGTATTTCCTGTACAAAAAAAGCAGGACAAATCCAACCTGGCCAATTACCGCCCCATCAGACTACTCTCCATCATCAGTAAATTAATGGAAGGGGTCATCAACAGCTACCAAGCAGCACTTGCTTAGCAATAGCCTTCCCACTGACACTCAGTTTGGGCTCTGCCAGGGTCACTCAGCCCCTGACCTCATTACAGCCTTGGTTCAAACATAGACAAAAAAACTGAACTCCCGAGGTGAGGTGAGAGTGACTGCCCTTGACATGAAGGCAGCATTGACAGAATGTGGCATCAAGGAGCCTGAACAAACTTTAAGTCAAAGGGAAACAGAGGGACTACTCCCTGCTGATTGGAGTCATGCCTAGCGCAAAGGAAGATGGTTGTGATTGTTGGAGGTCACTCATCTCAGCTCCAGGACATCACTGCAGGAATTCTTCAGGGTAGTGTCCTCGGCCCAACCATCTTCAGCTGCTTCACCAATGACCTTCATTCCATCATAAGGTCAGAAGTGGGGATGTTCGCTGATCGTTGTACAATGTTCAGCACCATTCGGGACTCCTCAGATGCATGTCCAAATGCAGCAAGACCTGGACAATTTCCAGGCTTAGGCTGACAAATGGTAAGTAGCATTTGCACCATACAAGTGTCAGGCATTGACCATCTCCAACAAGAGAGAATCCAGCCATCGCCCCTTGTTATTCAATGGCATTACCATCACTGAATCCCCCACCGTCAACATCCTGGGGTTACCATTGACCAGAAACTGAACTGCACCAGCCATATAAATACTGTGGCTACAAGAGCAGCTAAGAGGATAGGAATCCTGCAACGAGTAATTCACCTCCTGATTCCCCAAAGCCTGTGAACCATCTACAAGGCACAAGTCAGGAGTGTGATGGAATACTCCCCACTTGCCTGGATGAGTGCAGCTCCCACAACACTCAAGAAGCTTGACATCATCCAGGACAAAGCAGCCACTGTTTTGGCACCACATCCACAAACATTCACTCCCTCCATCACCAATGCACAGTAGCAGCAGTGTGTACCATCTACAAGATGCACTGCAGAAATTCACCAAGGATCCTTCGACAGCACCTTCCAAACCCACGACCACTACCATCTAGAAGGACAAGGGCAGCAGATAGATTGGAACACCCCCACCTGGAAGTTTCCCTCCAATCCACTCACCATCCTGACTTGGAAATATATCATCGTTCCTTCACTGTTGCTGGATCAAAATCCTGGAACCCTCTCCCTAACAGCACTGTTGGTGTACAAACACCACATGGATTGCAGTGGTTCAAAAAGGCAGCTCACCACCACCTTCTCAAGGGCAACTAGGGATGGGCAATAAATGCTGGCCCAGCCAGCAAAGCCCACAACCCATGAATGAATTAAAAAAAAATCCCCTGTCACTACTGCTTTTCCAGTCTTCCTCCTGCAGCTCCATCCCCCAAACTCCCCGCCAACCCCACTAGCCCCTAGAGTGTTGAGGCATCTATGGTATTGTGGACTGGCTTGTAGTACCCAGAGGAACTATGAGTTGAATTTTCTTCACTTACAGGGTTGTGAATCTTTGGAATTCTCTCCCCAGATGATTGTGTGCATGCTATTGTTGAGTATATGTGAGGCTGAGATAGACAGATTTTTGATCTCACAGGCAATCCATGGATATGGGGAGCAGCCATGAAAGTGCAGTTGAAGCATAAGACCAGCCATGATCATGTTGAATGGTGGAGCAGACTCAACAGGCTGTATGGTCAACTCCTGCTCCTATCAGATCTCAGAATATGTTTGTTATTTAGTCTCAAGAGTGTGGGTTGTTACCCGAGCAAACAGATTAAATGTTTATTTCTGGTACAATTGTAGGTATTGTTTTCTCAGAAGGTGAATTGTGGAGACAAATGCGCAGATTCACGTTAACAACTCTACGTGATTTTGGAATGGGCAAGTAATCAATTGAAGAGAAAATCATTGAAGAAGTGGGATTTCTGGTCAATGTATTCAAATCTTACAATGGTGAGTTTAACCGTTTTAATTGGTTGAATTGTGATTCACTCGCCACATGTTTCAGATCTCACTCACTTTTAAAGCCGCGAAACCAGGTATGGGATCGAGGCTCATGGTACAGGGATCAACAAATAGGGAAAAGGGCTAGCGGAGAACAACTACCTATATTTAAACAGCAACTTAATCATAATGAAATGTCCCAAGGCACTCCACAGGAACAAAATAAAAAAAAATACAAAGCCACATAAGGAGACATGGAGCCGGGTTTTCACCATCGAGTTGGGTAGCTTGAGTCGGGAAATTTCACAGCTTGGTGCACCCACCTCGGGGTTAAGTGACCTGAATGACACGAGCTGAGCTCTGGGGGAAGTGTGCAGTATGGAGTCAGGCCCATCACACCCAGACGCAGATCAGAAATGGATACAGGAGCTGCTGAGTGCCGAGGCGGGCTGTTAACAGACCCACCTCAGTTCTCTGGGACTAAGTCACAGTTGTTTTGTTAAATATTAGGCCCTCTAGCTCTCCCCCTTCACATCCCTCAACCCCCCAACCACTCCCCATGCCACATCCATGACAAATAATGCCATCCATGCCCCCCACCAGCCCCCAATGACCACTTAAACCGCCCCATTCCAACTCATAGCATTTCCATGCCCATCCACCCAGTAAATACTCTGCATAGAACTAATGAACCCGATAGTAACAAAGGCATGTGTGAAAATGTAAAAAAAATAGTCATTCATGATTTTCTTTAAAAAGTGCTGCTTTGCCAATCCATAAAAGTGTGAATCAACCAGATCATTTGAATATCAGTAACAGAAACTATAAGCACTTGGCACTTTTTTATCTTGTGTCATAAATATTGACCCAATGACAAAATAGATCACAGAAACAAAGCTTGGAAAGCTATCAGTCAAGCATTGTTGCCCTTCTGTGCACCAGTTTCAACAAAGTCACACATAATGAGGCTTGGCTGAGAGCCCCGACTTCAATAAAGAAGTTACTTTGTAGAAACACGTGCACGGAAGGGAAAATTTTGCAAGTGACATCTGGCTGTGATTATAGATAATAATGAAACGGTGACAGCAGTTTTGCTCAGCTGGATGACAGTGGAGAGGCGTTGGAGGAGGATGGTGTTGTCAACCATGTCAAAGGCTGCAGACAGGTTATGAAGAATGAGGAGGGATAGTTTACCTTTGTAACTCTCACATAGGATGTCAATGTTGACTTTGACAAGGCTATTGACTTTTCAGTACAACAACACTACAGAATGTTGATAGCAGGGATTCAAACATGCAATTTCGGAAAATATGGGAAGAGGGGCGATAACATATTTGAGGACATTGGAGAGGAAAGGGAGGTTGAAGGAGGGATGTTGGTGTGCAAGAAATGTGGGGTCAATGGCCATGATTTTCCAGCCCTGCTGTGGCGGGTTCCCATGTGGTGAATCCAGCGAGCCATTCAAATGTGCATTAACATTGGCAAGGAAGATCCCACTGGCAGGAAGGGTCGGAAAATTATGGCCAAGGTTTTTTTTTCAGGAGAGGGGCAATGATGGTAAATTTAAAGGAATCATTAACATGGGGACCAGGAGGGGAATTCTGGAGGTCAGTAATTTTGCGGGAATAGGTTGAGGGGAGTAGGAGGTGGGTCTCGTGGAAAAGATGAGCTCAGACAGGGCATGAGAAGAGATAGAAGAGAAACTAGAGAAAGATGTGAGTTCAGGGATTAGGGCAGCCAGGGACTTTAGAGGAGGTTTGGCCAAGTGGACTCATGGAAGGGAGGGATGGAGTAGATGGAGCTGACTGGATGGTTTCCATCATAGTGACAAAGGAATCCATGAGCTCCTCTCACTTATTGTTGGAGGTGAAGATGGAGGCAACAGGGCGATGGATTTCATGCGATAGTTTGCATTAGAGAAAAGAAGCCAGCGTTATCTTTGCATTCCAGGATGATCAAGGAATAGTGAGCTGTCTTACCAGATGAGAGTAAGTCCTGATAGTGTGTTAAGTGGTTCAGGCAAATCTGGTGGTGGATGGCTAAAGCAGTTGTCTTCCTTGTCCGCATTCCATGGACCTCAGAGAGTGGAGATGAGGGTCATATCAGGGGGAATGGCCAGGCTGAGAGAGGATAATGATTAATGCAGACTAGCACATCAAAGATGGAGGTGAGGGTCCCATTGAGTTAACCAGTAGCTGAGGAAATGTCATGGTGAATGGAAGGCTAGATAGTTCGGATTTCGGAGTGCAGTTGGAAGTGAATTGGGGGATTGTTTTTTCCAGGGACAGATACAGAATGAGCTATCGCTAAGGTGAGGAATGAGGGATATGGGTGGAGAGTGATAAGGAAGTAATCAGAGATGGCCTTATCTGTCATTCATACAATGCGATTAGCAAGACTAGATAAGATGGCAAGGTCAGGGGAATGGCTATAATTATGGGATGGGGAGTTCATATGGAGGGAGAGAAATTTAGGGAGGATAAGAAAACTCAGAGGTTGAGATGAGGTGAAAAATCAAGGGTAGGTGATGCAAACTGGGTTTTAAAGACCAGGATGAGAAGAGAGTTTGGAAGGCAAAGAATTCTAAGCACTGAGGCCGTAGGAAAGCAATGGTAGAGTTGACATTGAGTCTTGAATTTATTACAGGGAACAGGCAGGAAAGAGTGGGATTTTTAGGCTAGAGTATTTCAAACATAAGTGCCCAGATTTTTGCTCAAGGGTTCAGTACAACAGAGTTAGGAGAATCACTGGCTCCACGAACACAACCTCTAAAAATGTCTGCCGAGCTTCCGATTTTTGGTTCCTGGTTGTGGGGTTGGGGGGTTGGACTGGACTCTGACTTTACCTTCTTTGGCAGTCCCTCAGGACCGAGGATAACTTTCATCCACTCCGAGGTTGTCAGTTCTGAGATGACTAAGAGTTTGATGAGTATGGTGGGTGGGATGCTCAGATTTTGGTCCACTCCTTCCACTGTTTGTGCTTGGACTCCACCTGGACCTGTCGGAGACATTAAGAATGGCCGGATCTTCATAGATGCTTCTTCTTCAGTTTGAACAGTCTCGAGCAAGAGATTTCGACATATCGGTGGGGACGTTGTATTTTTTTAAGGCGGCTTTGAGGACGTCCCTGAACTGTTTCGTCTACCCAACGGTAACCGCTTGTCATGACGAAGCTCGGAGTAGAGAGCTTGATTCGGTAGTCTTGTATCAGACATGCAGATGATGTAGCCCAGCCAACGTGGCTGATTAACCATAATCAGTGTCTATACTGGGGATGTTGGCCTGACAGGAGACTCTGATATTGGAGCACCTAATGTGCCATTGAATTTGCAGGAGGTATCATTGGTGATATTTCTCCAGGGATTTAAGCTGTTTGCTGCATATCACCATGTCTCTGATGCATACAGGAGGGCAGATGGCGTTGCAGTCCTGTAGACCATGAGCTTGGTGCCGGATTTGAGGTCTTTGTCATCAAACACTCTTTTCCTCAGTCAGCCAAAGGTTATGCTGGCACACTGACGGCGATTCGTTGTTGATATCTAGCTTCACTGAGAGGAGGCTCCCAAGGTCTGAGAAGTTATCCATATTGTCCAATAGTTCAACATGGATCTCGATAGCTGGGAGGTGAGGGGGGCGGGGGCAACATAGTTGTGCAGTGGGAGCAGGCTGGTAGAGGACCTTTTTCTTCCAGATGTTTAGTCTTGGGCTCATTCTTTCATACACCTCTGTGAATGCATCGATGATAGTTTGGACCTCGGCCTTCATGTGTCTGTAGACTTGTTTCCTTTCCCTCGAATTTTGGCGGTGCTTCTGGTTCAGGAATTGCTTGCGCTTGTGACTCAGCAGCTCCTGGATCTCCTGGCTGTTCTCATCAAACAAGTCTTGATGTTTCCTGGTGGAGAAACCAAGTGTATCCTTGCAGGTGATGGTTATGACAGATTTTAGGGCAGACCAGACACTGTGGGCATTTTGTGGTTCCTGTTCATTGAACATGGCCAGGTTGCTTGTGAGACCTGTGTAGGTGTTTCTTCGCAAGGCCCTTGAGTCTATCAACATTGATTGTCCAGGTTGATGCAGATAGTAGCCCAGGTTAGGCAATGGTTGTTCCAGCAGCTGTCAGCTCCTGTCATGGCACATGTGATGTGAACATCCTTGCAGTCCCTTGCTTGGATGATGACATGGTCAAACAGGTGCTAATGTCTGGAGCGAGGGTGTTGCCATGAGGTCTTTTAGTCGTCTCTCTGATGAAATAAGGTGTTCATTATGCTCAGACCATGTTCTAGGCATTTCATCAGAAGGGGGACTTTGTCGGTGTTAGCTTTCCCTACACCTTCCTTGCCAATCCTGTCTCTCCAGAGGTTTTATTGTCTATTCCAATTCTGACATTGAAATCATTGAGAAGAATCAGCTTGTCTCCCGTGATAATGAGAAGTGCCGTATTCAGGGGATGGACTTAGGATTTTCAGATATTTCCGCTATTTTTGCCATGATGGAGAAGCTCTTTGTCGTGATGAAAATGTGGGCCAAGACAAAATAAAGAATGTAGATCAGGGGTTGAGTAACCATAACTATCCAAATGAAATGGAGAAACATGCACAACATTGTAAAGTTGCAGGATGGATACAACATGGAAGCAGGGCATTTGGTTCAGTCTTTAGTCAATATGTCATGAAGCTATTAATGTATATACTATTTTAACAGAATCACAAAGAATCACACAGTGCAGAAAAGGCCCTTTGGCCCATCAAGTCTGCACCGACTCATGAGAAATACCTGACCTACCTATCTAATCACATTTACCAGCACTTGGCCCATCATCTTGAATGTTATGACGTGCCAAGTGCTCATCCAGGTACTATTTAAAGGATGTGAGGCCAACCGCCTCCACCACCCTCCCAGGCAGCGCATTCCAGACCGTCACCACCCTCTGGGAACAAAAAGCTTTTCCTCACATCCTCCTGCCCCTCACCTTGAACTTGTGTTCCCTCATGACTGACCCTTCAACTAAGGGGAACAGCTGCTCTCTATCTACCCTGTCCATGCCCTTCATAATCTTATACACCTCAATCAGGTCGCCCTTTAGTCTTCCCTGCTCCAATGAAAACAACCCAAGTCTATCCAACCTCTCTTCATAACTTAAATGTTTCATCCCAGGCAACATCCTGGTGAATCTCCTCTGCACCCCCTCCAGTGCAATCACATCCTCCCTATAATGTGGCGACCAGAACTGCACACAGTACTCCAGCTGTAGCTTCACCAAGGTTCTATACAACTCCAGTATGACCTCCCTGCTTTTGTAATCTATGCCTCGATTGATAAGGGCAAGTGTCCCATATGCCTTTTTCACCACCTCACTAACGTGCCCCTCCACCTTCAGAGATCCATGGACACACACGCCAAGGTCCCTTTGTTCCATAGAACTTCCTAGTGTCATGCCATTCATTGAATACTTCATTGTCAGATTACTCCTTCCAAAGTGTACCACCTCACACTTTTCAGCGTTAAATTCCATCTGCCACTTATCTGCCCATTTGACCATCCTGTCTATATTTTACTGTAGCCCAAGACACTTGGCCTCACTATTAACCACCCGGCCAATCTTTGGAAAATATTTTTCTTTTAAAATAGAGGTTTAGTCTGTGGGCATGTCTTAACTGGATTAAAGGCAGCTAGCCTGGATGCTTTGATATGTACTCGTTTTGATATGTAAGACAGATAGGTGCATTTGCATTTTTTGAATAGGGTATTCAAGAAGTGGGGTCAAAGCTTGATGCCTTCCTAGCAGCTACCAAGCAATATGCATATATTATTAATAAAATTGGTATTTGAAAGGGGTTTTATTGTTAGAGAGGTTTAGTTCAGAGGTTGTCGATACGATACGAATTAACATTCAATGGGAGCGATAGGTATAACTTCAGCAATTTTCAGGTGTGCAGAGCAGAGACAATATAAGATCAAAGCCTGTAAGCCTACCACTGTGTCTGCAAGCAACCAAAGTAAAAAAACTTCATTTTGAATTTGTTAGGAGAAAATGCTTTGCCTGGTGTTTATTTGAGTCTATGGGTTGCTGTTGCCTTAATGGAGATTAGTTTGGGAATTTGTTAAAAGTTATGATAGTCATAATTTGTAGCCATGTGTATATATACATATATATATATACATTTTAACTTGTGTAAATTAATAAAATGTTTAATTTAGTTTAATGTAAAACTTCGAGAAGTGGTGGTCTGATTCCTGAATTTAGAGTCGCATCGCGAACATAACGCTTAAAATTATAGGTTATGACAATTGTTTAAAGTTTCCCTCTGAGATTTTTAAATAACTCTGCCTTACCAACTGCATAGGTCATAACAAATAATACTTTCTATTTCCTCATATCAGACAGCATCCTGGTGAATTGGCATTACACACGAGTCTCAATATTCTTCCTATAGTGTGGAACCGAATACTCTGACAGGGTTATTCAGGTTTTGTGTTTCATCATAACCCCTTGGTTATATTGGAGCAGGGGTGGTGGTGGGCTGGCACTGAAATTGGCAGTCCACCTACCATATTCAAATTGATAATCAAGGGTCAATGGTTTGTTACCAAGCCAATTAACCCCGATAATGCACTGCCCATGCCATAATATGGGTGTGGCATGGGCAGGCAGGTGGGATTGGGGAGCCCGATTTTCAATAACAGATCCCTCAGAGTGGGTACAAGGGAGGGTTGGTCTCTATCTCTGCGGGCTGCCCTTTGTGGATCGGGGTCAGTCCCGCTAAGATATCCCACACTTCTTTTCGACCCGCCTGCTACATTGAACTCACTACCCCCACTCCACCAATCACCTCCCTCCTCCCTAACCTGCCAAAACCCTCCCTGCCCAAGGTGTAGGACTTACCTTACCTGTCTCCGGGATCTACTGGGCCCTCTTCTTCCTCCTTGTGGATTCCTGGCATCACCCACTAATGCACTCTTGGAACTGGTGGAGCTGCAGTGAGGGGCAGAAGTCCCACACTACCCCTGTTTAGCCCTCCAGCAGCACGTTATGGCTGTTGGGGGGGTGGGGGTGGATGGGCTGGAATGAAGTGGGTTCGCTCCATGTCGATGGGCTGGCTCCCTCCCCCACTTAATACTCAGCCCATGAATTCTTCTCTTTCCATCTTGTACTCCTGACTTGGTGTCTCGTAACATGTTTGGCACTAGAAAAACACTTGAAATATTTAGCAGAACCAGAAATGCCCATTAGTTGGAGCAGAAAAAAAGCATTGAAGAATCACCTGCACATTACACATCCTGTCCAACTTCTTTCATTAACATAATGGGCGGCTGATTTACATGTTGTATAATATATCAGTTGTTGGATTAATTGAAGTTCAGAGTCATATATTCTAACAGCTTTTCTTGTCATCCAGGTCAGCCTATCCAACCTCAAAATACTCTGGACACAGCTACTGCTAATATCATTGCTGTTCTGTTGTTTCAACAACGATTTGATGGCATTGGTCGAGTGAGGGATGTGCCAGGCCATGAGGTTACAGATTGTGGCTGAATAAAATTATGCTGCTGATGGTCCACAATGCCTCATGGATGCCCAGTTTTGAGTTGCTAGGCCTGTTCTGGGTCTACCTTATTTATTATGGTGGAAGCGTCACACGACACAATGGAGCATTTCCTCAGTGTGAAGATGGGACTTGGTCTCCACAAGGATTGTGCAGTACTCAATACTGTCATGGACAGGTACATTTGTGACAGATAGTTTGTTGAGGATGGGGCTTAGTAGTTTTTCCCTCTTGTTGGTTCCTTCAATACCTTTCGCAGGCCCTGTCTGGAAGATATGGGGCAGGCATATCCAGGGCCTTGATGGTGGTGTCTTGGGCATTTGTTGCAAGGTATAATCTGTGAGTATGACTATGTTAGGCTGACTAATCTTTGGGACAGCTCTCCCCATTTTGATACAACACTCCCAGATGTTAGTGAGGAGGACTGGGCTGGGTGTGCCTTTGTCTTTTCCATGTTGATGTCAGCCAGTCCATCCAGAGTTGTTCTTATTCATCAGTTTGATACAACTGAGGGGCTCGCTGGGCCATTTCATAGGTCACTTAAGATTGAACCATATTGCTGTGAGTCTGGAGTCACATGTTAGCCAGGCCAGGTAAAGATAACAGATTATCTCCCCTGAAGGACATTAGTGAACCAAATGGGCTTTGATGACAATCTGATGGTTTGAAGATAATCATTACTGAGACTCACTTTCTACTCCAGATTTATTAACCAATTGAATTTAAATTTCTCTCCTTGCCATGGTGAGATCTGAACTCCTGTCTCTCAACCAGGCTTCTGGATTACCAGAACAGTAACATTACCACTGTGCTATTGTCCCCTATAACTGAAATATTGATTGCAATTTACAGATAACTAATGCACTGCCCTTTCTGAAATTTCTATCTGGACGCCACAAGAGAGTCATGGATCAAACAAAGGAAGTGACGGCATTTTTGATAACTATAATTGCAAAGATTTGTAAGCAGCTGAATGAAAATGATGTGGGAAATCTCATTGAGGCATTTCTGGTCAAACAGAAAGAGGTACCATGCTTAATCAGATCCTCTATTAGGAACAGTACTGTTTGAGTTATTGGGATCCCTTTTACAGTACACATGTGTTTAATTGGAATTGTCAGCTCTTCATGCAGTCTTGTCCCCAAAGGAAAGATGAAACATTGTTCAAACATTATAGTGTGTTAACTCTCCCCCATCATTTACTCATTACCTAAACCTCTCCGATTAAAGAAAAGCTATTCATTTACAGTCTTTCCCAATTTACGTGTTTGTATTGATTTCATTCCTGTTTCTATAAGACACTATAATAATGTGCCTGCCTAGAAACCACTGAATGCTCCTGTCCTACACAAACATCTCACCTTGTGTCCTGTGCAGAAGTCCATGGGTTGTCTACCAATATTGATATAACATTTAAGGGGTCATTTTAACTCTGACTATTCAATGGAAATGGTTTGAATTATTTATGAGATTCACCCATCAATGTCTTACACCGATCCTGCAAATTACAATACAACAGTTGGTAAAGGCTGAGTTGTTTAAAATCCCAGAGGGAAACTTGAACAACTGTCATAACCTATATTTTCAATTGGTATGTTTGAGATGCAGCTTTAAATTCAAAAATGAAACCACCAAGCCTCAAGAGGTTTTTTTGTATAAACTAAGTTAAACATTTATTAATTTAACAAAAAATTAAACACATGCACATGTCCACAAATTACCATCATGATAACTTTTAAACAAATCCCCAAATTAATCACTCCCAGGTAAATCTTCATCAAGGCAACAATAACCCATAGGCTTAAACAGACACTAGACAAAGCATATTTTACCTTACGAATTCAAAAGGAGGTTCCTTGCAATTTGGTTCCTTTGCAGACACAGCTGGAGGGTTTAGAGGCTGCTTCGATCTTACATGCCTCTGACCTGCACAAAACCCTTCCCTCTGAATGTAAATTCTCAATTCATCACTCGGTCTTTGAACTCCAACTCTTCTAACAATAAAACTCCCTTCAAAGTACCAATTTTATTAGTAATATAAACACATTGCTTGGTGTCTCCTAGCTTGGTGCAAGATTTTACTCCCTTCTTTTGAATGGTTTATTCAACAAATGCAAATGTACTCTTTACCCTTTAATTTACGTCTATCTAATTGACATATCAAACTATAATATATCAAAGCACCCAGACTAGCTGGCTTTAATCCAATTAAACCACACACAGACCCACACATAGGCACACTCTGCTACAAATCCAATTTAAAAATAATTTCCAATATCATTATACACATTAGTATCTCTTCCTGACAGTGATATTGTAATCTTCAGCATGACCAAGGAAGTAGTTTTCCAGAGAGAGTCAGCTAAGAAGAAGAGAAGCCAGCACCAGAGAAGGCGCAAAAATATATTGCTAGCCTATTCACCAATATTCCACTTAAGGAAGCCATAGATATTTGTGCTACAGCACTATATCATGGTGATCTAGACCCACCACCATTGTGTGAATCGATATTCATTGGATTTATGAACTTGGAAACTTGCACATTTGAGTCCAGTTTTAATGTCACCATGTATGCAATAATAGATGGTGCTGCCATGGGATCCCCTCTAGGCCCAGATCTCGCAAACATTTTTGTTGGATTCCATGAGATAGGGGAGTCAGCTGAGGTGCTGAGAATGCACAGAGGAAATGACAGGACTCTGTGATGCCTGTCCACAACATTCTGGCAGCAATGGCAAGTCCCACTGAGGCGCAAGCATCACTAATCTGTCCAGTGAGTGTGGAGCCAGGACTTCACTTTGACCCGAAAGTAGCACAATGCACAAGGAAGAAGGCATGGATTGAGACACTTGCATTGATCTTGTGCAGGAACCAAGCATTCACATCTGAGTGACACAAACACTGTTCATCATAACAAGGAGCTGTGGACAAGAAGACATTCTTGGGAGTTTATTTACAATAGTGAACATTATGCCCATGCAACGTAACTGCATCTTCTTAACCTTCCTAACCCTGCCGCTACGTCTTGGTATTCCCCCGACACCCACAGTGGAGGTGGAGGCAGCCCGCTGACTGCTACGCCCTGTCTGTGATGACTTTGGTGGGCATCCTCTGGAGGGCCGAGACCTGGGGGGTCCCGGCCTGCTTTGGGCATCCTACTATGGGCCAGGTGCGCCCTCCTCGGCCTGTGAAGCTGGAGATGATGGGGTCACAGAATAGGATTTGGATTGGCCAGACATTCCTGGAGTCACCTGGTTGGGGTCAAGCTGCTGGTCCTCCTCCCTCTGGGTGCCCAACAGCCCCTGGCTGACTCCTTGAGGAGAAGGGGAAGCTGCAGTGAGATTGAGCTGCGCCACACCCCTCCCGCATTGATACTGTTAGAAAACAATTATGGCATCAGCAATGGAGTTCAGCCCAAAGAGCATTGCAGGACCAATGTCCTGGACCAAGATCTCCATGGTGTCCGCCACTCTGCCAGTGTCGACCTTGGTATATCAGCATGCCGGCACTACCACCTCAAACTGAAACCGGATGGATTCCTCCATCGTCCCTTGCAATCTGAGGAGTGCGCCAGACATCCCTTCCTAATGTTCCCAGGATTGTTTTTGCAGCACAAGAGGCTCATCATCTGACTCGGACTCCTTGCCTCTAGCAGTCCTCTGAGTACTGGCGACCTTGGATGTCGCCTGCCTCCGCCTGCTGTGGACCAGATTGTGCACTGTGCTCACCAGATTGTGATGCTGAGCCGGCTCTGCATCTAGCTCCTACCATGGTGTGTGTCGCTGCGCTGGTGGAGCGTGTGGGTGAGCGCCGTGATGGGTCTTCTGCTTTGCTGTCCTCAGGATCCTCATCCAAGATGCTCTCGGCACTGCTATAAGGGTCAAGCTGCTGAGGGCGACTTGACAGATGTGCCTAGGAGAGAAATTGTAGATAATTAGTGCTTGGCAGCTGCCTTACACACAGAACAGAGGACTCAGAGTAGCGTTGACAGAGGGAACATCTGGTGCGGGATCCTCACATGGATGCTTTCTGCCGACCTCACCATCACTCCAGGAATGGTCCACATCCTCTCTGGCCAGCTCCAACGCGCAACTCTCACATGGAGTGAGGGCCTTGATGTCTGGCATTCCACCCATGGTCTGGGACCTCTCGCATTGATTGTGCGCGATCTGATTCCCCATAAAGACAGAGACTTTGAGCAAGGAGCATTGCAGGCCAAATGAGAATGATGCTAGGCGTGCGTGTTGTGCTGAGTGGAGCCATGGATGGGGTGAGGCAGCGTTTTCCAGAGGTAATGAGGCCAGGTGGACATGTGAGGGTGTGTGCAAGACAGTCAGTGATGATGTCCATTGAGCGATCAGTGAGTGGGGTCCCTGTGAATGTATAATGGGCTTGTGGGTGTGCGAGTTGAGAGTGATGAAATGGTTTACTAACCCGAGCAGCACAGATGAGATCTTGTGTGCAGCATTGGTATTGCCCATCGCTGCCACCGCCTCCCAAGCCAGAGTGCTGAGACTGAGTGGGGGTAGAGGACATCACGATGGGCCTCCACGGTATCCTAAAGGCGTCCTAGGGAAGCGTCACTGAATTAGGGGGGCTGGACTCCTCTGGACTGTTGGGGCCATAGCGTTTTTTAAAATTCAATTACAGGATGTGGGCTTTGCTGGCTGGGCCAACTTTTATTGTCCATCCCTAAGTGGTGGGGAGCTGCCTTCTTGAACCGCTGCAGTCCGTGTGCTGTTACGGAGGGAGTTCCAGGATTTTGACCCAGCAACAGTGAAGGAACGGCTGATATATTTCCAAGTCAGGATGCTGAGTGACTTGGAGGGGAACTTCCAGGTGGCGGTGTTCCCATCTATCTGCTGCCCTTGTCCTTCTAGATGGTAGTGGTCGCGGGTTTAGAAGGTGCTGTCGAAGGAGCCTTGGTGAGTTTCTGCAGTGCATCTTGTAGATGGTACGCACTGCTGCCACTGTGTGTCGGTGGTGGAGGGAGTGAATGTTTGTGGATGTCATGCCAATCAAGCGGGGCTGCTTTGACCTGGAAGGTATCCAGCTTCTTGAGTGTGTGGAAGCTGCCCTCATCCAGGCAAGTGGAGAGTTTTCCATCACACTTGTGCTTTGTAGATGGTGGACAGGCTTTGGGGAGTCAGGAGGTGAGTTACTCGCCATAGGATTCCCAGCCTCTGACTTGCTCTTTGTAGCCACAGTATCTATATGTCTAGTCTAGTTCAGTTTCTGGTCAATGGTACCCCCCAGGATGTTTATAGTGGGGGATTCAGTGATGGGAATGCCACTGAACATCAAGGGGCAATGGTTACATTTTCTCTTGTTGGAGATGGTCATTGCCTGGCAAATGTCACTTGCCACTTGTCAGCTCAAGCCTAGATTTTGCCCAGGTCTTGCTGCATTTGGACATGAACTGTTTCAGTATCTGAGGAGTCACGAATGGTTCTGAACATTGTGCAATCATCAGTGAACATCCCCACTTCTGACCTTATGATGGAAGGAAGGTCATTGATGAAGCAGCTGAAGATAATTGGACCAAGGACATTACCCTGAGGAGCTCCAGCAGTGATGTTCTGGAGCTGAGATGACTGACCTCCAACAACTATTTTCCTTTGTGCTAGGTATGATTCCATCCAATGCAGAGCTTTCCCCCGATTCTCGTTGACTCCAGTTTTACTAGGGCTCCTTGATGCCACACTCGGTCAAATGTGGCCATGATGTCAAGGGCAGTCACTCTCACCTCACCTCGGGAATTCAGCTCTTTTGTCCATGTTTGAACCTCTAATGAGGTCAGGAGTTGAGTGACCCTGATAGAACCCAAGCTGGGCATCAGTGAGCAGGTTATTGCTAAGCAAGTGCTGCTTGATAGCACTATTGATGACCCCTTCCATTTCTTTCATGATGATCAAGAGATTATAGGGGAAGAGAAGAGGCGAGCAATCCTCTTGAGTACTTGTGGGAGCAAAACCTACAGTCTGATTTGAAGTTTGGCACCCCATGCCCCAGATTCGAAGAATTTCGATAAATTAGTGGACCTCGTGAAGGGTAATTTTCAACCTAAGCCCTCAGTCACGATGCAAAGGTTCAGGTTTAATTCATAAAATAGAGCCTCAGGTGAGGCAATTGCATGCTACATGGCAAATTTATAGCAGGTAATGGAGCATTGTAAGTTCAGTACAACTCTGAATGACATTCTCAGAGATTGTTTAGTGTGTGGTGTGAAAGACGAAGGGCCGAATAGCCTCCTGTGTTGTAACCATTGTATGATTCTATGTCGCCCCAATTCATGTTGTCACTTTCTCCTCTTGTTCACACTGAAACTCTCCCCAATCTCTTTCTCCCCAGTTCATTCTGAGACTCTCCCCACCCCCAGTTGTCCCAGTTCACACTGACACAGGAATGAGAGGCTGGGGAATGTTCCCCTGGAGAAATTTTGGAAATTGGTTTATTACTTTGTCATTTCTATTCAAAGCAGAAATAGGGATGAAAGAACATGTTTACAATTTTGCTGTCGTCACTGATTTGGAAAATCCACTGTTGCAATTACAGTGAGAAATTCTCCCCAGTTTGCAGCTGAGACCTCATGGCGACAGTAGAACCATAGAAGCATAGAACACTACAGCACAGAAAGCAGGCCATTCGGCCCTTCTAGTCTGTGCCAAAATATTATTCCGCTAGTCCCATTGACCTGCACCCAGTCCATAACCCTCCAGACCTCTCCCATCCTTGTATCTATCCAATTTATTCTTAAAACTTAAGAGTGAGCCCGCATTTACCACGTCAGATGGCAGCTCGTTCCACACTCTCACCACTCTCTGAGTGAAGAAGTTCCCCCTAATGTTTCCCCTATACTTTTCCCCTTTCACCCTAAAGCCACGTCCTCTCATGTTTATCTCTCCTAATCTAAGTGGAAAGAGCCTACTCGCATTTACTCTGTCTATACCCCTCATAATTTTGTAAACTTCTATCCTATCTCCCCTCATTCTTCTATGCTCCAAGAAATAAAGTCCTAACCTGTTTAATCTTTCCCCGTAACTCAACTCCTGATGACCCGGCAACATCCTATTAAATCTTCTCTGCACTCTCTCAATCTTACTGATATCCTTCCTGTAGTTAGGCGATGAGAACTGCACACAACACTCCAAAGTTGGCCTCACCAATGTCTTATACAACCTCACCATAACATCCCAACTCCTATACTCAATTATTTGATTTATGAAGGCCAGTATGCCAAAAGCTTTCTTTACAACCCTGTCTACCTGTGACGCCACTTTCAGGGAATTGTGTATCTGAACTCTCAGATCTCTTTGTTCCTCCGCACTCCTCAGTGCCCTACCATTTACTGTGTATGTCCTACCTTGGTTTGTCCTTCCAAAATGCAACACCTCACACTTTTCTGCATTAAATTCCATCTGCCATTTCCTGGCCCATTTTTCCAGTTGGTCCAGATCCCTCTGCAAGCTTTGAAACCCTTCCTCGCTGTCTAATCTTAGTGTCATCAACAAACTTGCTAATCCAATTTACCACATTTTCATCCAGATCATTGATATAGACAACAAACAACAATGGTCCTAGCACAGATCCCTGAGGCACACCACTAGTCACAGACCTCTAGTCTGAGAAGCAATCATCCACTACCACTCTCTGTCTTCTCCCACACAGCCAATTTCGAATCCAGTTTATATCCTCTCCATGAATACCAAGTGTGTGAACCTTCTGAACTAACCTCCCATGTGGGACCTTGTCAAAGGCCTTACTAAAGTCCATGTAGACTACATCCACAGCCTTTCCTTCATCTACTAACCTCTTCAAAAAATTCTACAAGGTTCATTAAACACGACCTATCATGCACAAAGCCATGCTGACTATCCTTAATCAGCCCTTGGCTGTCCAAATAATTGCATATCTGATCTCTCAGAGCACCTTCCAATAATTTACCTACTACTGACGTCAGGGTCACTGACCTGTAATTACCTGGTTTACTTTTGGAGCCTTTTTTAAACAACGGAACAACATGAGCTACCCTCCAATCTTCCGGCACCTCACCCGTGGCTAAGGACATTTTAAATATTTCTACCAGGGCCCCTGCAATTTCTACACTAGTCTCCCTCAAGGTCTGAGGGAATATCATGTCAGGCCTGGGGGATTTATCTACCTTTATTCGCTGTAAGGCAGCAAGCACCTACTCCTCTTTAAACTCTATATGTTCCATGACACTACTGCTTGTTTCCCTTCCTTTCTTATACACTATGCCAGTTTCCTGAGTAAATACTGATGCAAAAAAACTGTTTAAGTTCTCCCCCATCTCGTGAGGCTCCACACATAGACGACCACTCTGATCTTCAAGGGGACCAATTGTGTCCCTTACTATCCTTTTACTCTTAATATACTTGTAGAAACCCTTCGGGTTTACCTTCACATTATCTGCCAAAGCAACCTCATGTCTTCTTTTTGCCTTCCTGATTTCCTTCTTTAGCATTTTCTTACATTTTCTATACTCTACAAGCACCTTATTTGCTCCTTGTTGCCTATACCTGCTATACACCTGTCTCTTCTTCTTAACCAGATCGCCAATATCCCTTGAAAACCAAGGTTCCCTATGCCTGTTAACTTTGCCTTTAATCCTGACAGGAACATGCAAACTCTGCACTCTCAAAATTTCACCTTTGAATGCCTTCCATTTACTGAACACATCCTTGGCAGAAAACAACTTATCCCAATCCACTCTTCCTAGATCCTTTCTCATTTCCACAAAATTGGCCTTTCTCCAATTTAGAATCTCAACTCGAGGACCAGACCTATCCTTATCCATAATTAACTTAAAACTAATGACATTGTGGTCACTGGACCCAAAATGGTCACCTACACATACTTCTGTCACCTGACCTGTCTGGTTCCAAATAGGAGATCAAGTATTGCATCTCTCTTGTTAGTACCTCTATATATTGATTTAGAAAACTTTCCTGAACACATTTGACAAACTCCAAGCCATCCAGACCTTTTACAGTATGGGAGTCCCAGTCAATATGTGGAAAGTTAAAATCTCCTACTATCATAACTTTTTGTTTCTTACATCGGTCTGCTATCTCTCTACATATTTGCTCCTCCAATTCTCTCTGACTATTGGGCGGTCTATAATACAACCCTGTTAGTGTGGTCACACCTTTCCCATTCCTCAGCTCCACCCATATGGCCTCTGTAGATGAGCCCTCCGGGCTGTCCTGTCTACGCACAGCTGTAATATTTTCCCTGACTAGCAACGCCACTCCTCCCCCTTTCATCCCTCCCCCTCTATCACGTCTGAAACAACGGAACCCCGGAACATTGAGCTGCCAGTCCTGCCTCTTCTGCAACCAAGTCTCACTAATAGCAATAATGTCGTAATCCCACGTGCCAATCCACGCCCTAAACTCATCTGCCTTTCTGACAATACTCCTTGCATTGAAATAGATGCACCTGAGAACATTTCAATCCCATACAAACCTTTGATTTCTGTCCATACATGCATTCATCGCTTGACTTTTATCCTCCTCCACCTCACCATCTGCTCTAACACTCTGGTTCCCCTCCCCCTGCAAATCTAGTTTAAACCCCCCCCGGAGCAGCACTAGCAAACCCACCCGCAAGGATGTTAGTCCCCCTCCAGTTCAGGTGCAAACTGTCCCGTCGGAACAGGTCCCACCTTCCCTGGAACAGAGCCCAATTGTCCAGAAACATGAAGCCCTCCCTCCTCCACAATCTCCTTAGCCACATATTTAGCTGCATTATCCTCCTATTTCTAGCCTCACTAGCATGTGGCACGGGTAGCACTCCTGAGATTGCAACCCTGGAGATTCAACTTTGTCCCTAACTACCTAAACTCTCTTTGCAGGAGCTCTTGCTCCTTCCTATCCAGGTCATTGGTCCCTACATGGACCACGACATTTGGCTGCTCACCCTCCCTCCTGAGAATACTGTGAACTCGATCCGAGATATCACGGACCCTGGCACCAGGGGGGCAACAGACCATCCGGGATTCTCGATCTCTCCCACAGAACCTCTTATCTGTCCCCCTAACTATCGAATCCCCTATCACTACTGCTCTCCTCCTTTCCCTCCCTCCTTTCTGAGCTGATGGTCCAGTCTCGGTGCCAGAGACACGACCACTACAACTTAGCCCTGCTAGGTCGTCCCCACCAACAGTATCCAAAACGGTTTACCTATTGTTGATGGGAACGGCCACAGGGGTGCTCTGCTCTTTCTGTCTATTCCCCTTCCCTCTCCTGACAGTCACCCAGCTACCTGCCTCCTGACTTTTAGGGGTGACTGTCTCCCTGAAACTCCTGTCTATTACTGCCTCTGACTCCTGAATGATCTGAAGTTCATCCAGCTCCAGTTCCCTAACTCGGCTTCTCAGGAGCTGCAGCTGGATGCACCTTTTTCAGGTGTAGTCATCAGGGACAACTGTGCTGTCCCAGACTTCCCACATGCTGCATTCAGAGCACTCGATGGCCCTAACTGCTGCCTCCATTACCTACTCCTAATTTACTTAAAGGAACTTACCGGGCCTTACCTCACTGGGAGCAAGCTAGTCCTCAGCCTTTGCTCGCCGAAGCCTCTCGAACCGAAGCCTCAAAGCTCCACTCCTTCTCACATGCTGGCCGCTCCTCTTCAGCTTCCCCTCCTTTTATTTTCAATCTGCCAATCACCTCGCCATTGCGTTGTTTTCAATCTCCCAATCACCTCTCCTCTCGTGCTGTTTTCACTCTCTCAATCACCTCTCCTCTCGCACTGTTTTCACTCTCCCAATCACCTCTCCTCTCGCGCTGTTTTCACTCTCTCAATCACCTCTCCTCTCGCGCTGTTTTCAATCTCCCAATCACCTCTCCTCTCTTGCTGTTTTCACTCTCCCAATCACCTCTCCTCTCGCGCTGTTTTCACTCTCCCAATCACCTCTCCTCTCGCGCTGTTTTCAATCTCCCAATCACCTCTCCTCTCGCGCTGTTTTCAATCTCCCAATCACCTCTCCTCTCGCGCTGTTTTCACTCTCCCAATCACCTCTCCTCTCGTGCTGTTTTCACTCTCTCAATCACCTCTCCTCTCGCGCTGTTTTCACTCTCCCAATCACCTCTCCTCTCGCGCTGTTTTCACTCTCTCAATCACCTCTCCTCTCGCGCTGTTTTCAATCTCCCAATCACCTCTCCTCTCGCGCTGTTTTCACTCTCCCAATCACCTCTCCTCTCGTGCTGTTTTCACTCTCTCAATCACCTCTCCTCTCGCGCTGTTTTCACTCTCCCAATCACCTCTCCTCTCGCGCTGTTTTCACTCTCTCAATCACCTCTCCTCTCGCGCTGTTTTCAATCTCCCAATCACCTCTCCTCTTGCGCTGTTTTCAATCTCCCAATCACCTCTCCTCTCGCGCTGTTTTCACTCTCCCAATCACCTCTCCTCTCGTGCTGTTTTCACTCTCTCAATCACCTCTCCTCTCGCGCTGTTTTCAATCTCCCAATCACCTCTCCTCTCGCGCTGTTTTCACTCTCCCAATCACCTCTCCTCTCGCGCTGTTTTCACTCTCTCAATCACCTCTCCTCTCGCGCTGTTTTCACTCTCTCAATCACCTCTCCTCTCGCGCTGTTTTCAATCTCTCAATCACCTCTCCTCTCGCGCTGTTTTCAATCTCTCAATCACCTCTCCTCTCACGCTGTTTTCACTCTCTCAATCACCTCTCCTCTCGCGCTGTTTTCAATCTCCCGACTGACTGTCCTCTCGCGCTGTTTTCAATCTCTCAATCACCTCTCCTCTCACGCTGTTTTCACTCTCCCAATCACCTCTCCTCTCGCGCTGTTTTCAATCTCTCAATCACCTCTCCTCTCACGCTGTTTTCACTCTCTCAATCACCTCTCCTCTCGCGCTGTTTTCACTCTCCCAATCACCTCTCCTCTCGCGCTGTTTTCAATCTCCCAATCACCTCTCCTCTCGCACTGTTTTCACTCTCCCAATCACCTCTCCTCGCGCTGTTTTCAATCTCCCAATCACCTCTCCTCTCGCGCTGTTTTCAATCTCCCAATCACCTCTCCTCTCGCGCTGTTTTCACTCTCCCAATCACCTCTCCTCTCGCGCTGTTTTCAATCTCCCAATCACCTCTCCTCTCGCGCTGTTTTCAATCTCCCAATCACCTCTCCTCTTGCGCTGTTTTCACTCTCCCAATCACCTCTCCTCTCGCGCTGTTTTCACTCTCCCAATCACCTCTCCTCTCGCGCTGTTTTCAATCTCCCGATTGGCTCTCCTCTCGCGCTGTTTTCACTCTCCCAATCACCTCTCCTCTCGCGCTGTTTTCAATCTCTCAATCACCTCTCCTCTCGCACTGTTTTCACTCTCCCAATCACCTCTCCTCTCGCGCTGTTTTCAATCTCCCGATTGACTCTCCTCTCGCGCTGTTTTCACTCTCCCAATCACCTCTCCTCTCGCGCTGTTTTCAATCTCCCCAATATGCCAGGACATGAGGTTACAGATTGTGTTCGAGTACACTTCTGCTGCTGCTGATGGCCCACAGTGCCTCATGGATGCCCAGTCTTGAGTTGATTGTTCTTTTCTAAATCTATCCCATTTAGCACGGTGGTAGTGCGTTTGAGCACAATGGAGGGTATCCTCAATGTGAAGGTGGGACTTTATCTCCACAACGACTGTGCTTTGTTCACTCCTACACATCCTGTCATGGGCAGATGCATCTGCGGCAGGCAGGTTGGTGAGAATGTGGTCAAGTATCTTGTTCCATCTTGTTGGTTCCCTCACCACCTGCCGCAGACCCAGTCTAGCAGCTATGTCCTTTATGTCGGCCAGCTCGGTCAGTGGTGGTGCTACCGATCCATTCTAGGTGGTGGACATTGAAGTCCCCCACCCAGAGTACATTCTGCGCCTTTGCCACCCTCAGTGCTTCCTCCAAGTGGTGTTCAACATGGAGGAGCACTGATTCAGCAGCTGAGGGAGGGTGGTATGTGGTAATCAGCAGGAGGTTTCCTTGCCCATGTTTGATCTGATGCCATGAGACTTCATGGGGTCCAGATGTTCAGGACTCCCAAAGCAACTGCCTCCTGACTGTATGCCACTGTGTCACCACCTCTGCTGGGTCTGTCCTGCTGGTGGGTCAGAACTAACACAGGGATGGTGAAGGTGGTGTCTGGGACATTGTCTGTAAGGTATGATTCCGTGAGGATGACTACGTCAGTGCTTGACTAGACCGTGAGACTGTTCTCCCAGTTTTGGCACAAGCCCCCGGATGTTAGTAAGGAAGACTTTGCAAGGTCGACAGGGCTGAGATTGCTGTTTCGTAGGTTGATGCCGGGTGGTCTGTCCAGTTTGATTTCTTTTTCATGACTTTTTAGTGTTTGTTACAAGTGAGTAGCTTGCTAGGCCACTTCAGAGAGCATTTTAAGAGTCAAAACGTTGCTGTGAGTCTGGCGCCACATGTGGGCCAGACCAGGTAAGGATGACAGATTTCTTTCCCTATGGGACATTAGTGAACCTGATGGGTTTTTACAACAATTGACAATGGTTTCATGGTCATTATCATACTTTTAATTCCAAATTTTTATCGAATTGAAATCCGACTGTCTGCAATGGCGGGATTCAAACCCAGGTCCCCAGAGCATTCCCCTGGTCCTCTGGATTACGAGTGTCCAGTGACAATGCCACTACGCCATCACCTCCCCCTAAAGTGAAGGTCCACCAGTACAACACCCATCAGACAACCATGCTGTGTGAGTTCCCCTGTTCCGCAGTCCCCTGCCAGGCGCTAATTATCTCCCTTTGCTTTCACAGGCACATCTGGGAAGCAGCTGGGGGGTGGGGGGCTCCATGAGCCAGGTCCTTGACTCAAGCCCTGAAGACACCTCGGAAGGAGAAGCTGATGACATCCTAACTGAAGACCCATCCCAGCACTCACCTCACCCACACCCTCACCAGCGCAGAGACACACATCTCGGTGGGACCTAGCATTAGAGTAGCCTCAGGGCCACAATCTGGTGAGTACATCACACTGTCTGATCCACAGTAGGCGGCAGCAGGGGCTTCCCAGGGGTCTGACACTTGGAGGACTGCTGGAGGCCAGAAATCTGCTGGGTCCGAACCAGATGAGGAGCCTCTGGACTCGGTCGTACCTCAGTTGCTGGAGCTGCAAAGGCAAGCTTGAGAACATCAGGAAGGGATGTCCGCCGCACTCCTCAGATTGCAAGGCACGATGGAGGAGTCTGTCCATCTTCAGTCTGAGATGATAGCGCCGGCATTGCCAATGCACCGAGGTCAATACATGGTGGCTGCCATGGAGACCTTGGTCAAGGACATCGCTGCTGCACTGCTGCACGAGCTGAACTCCTAGGCCCAACCATATTCAGCTGCTTCATCAATGACCTCCCTTCCATCATAAGGTCAGAAGTGGGGATGTTCGCTGACGATTGCACAATGTTCAGCACCATTCGCGACTCCTCAGATACTGAAGCAGTCCATGTCCAAATGCAGCAAGACCTGAGCAATATCCAGGCTTGGGTCAACAAAGAACTGAAAGGAATTTGGAAGACGTCGATCAAAATCAACCCATCGAATCCTGTGCTCCGGAATTGGTGCTATTGAATTGTTTTATCCCACCCTTAAAATCCATGTTTTTGTGTGTCTTGTGTGTCTTGTATGTGTGTATTTAAGAAGGGGCAGAGTTTAAGTTATAGCTTTAGAAATGAGCAGTTCATATTTCTTTCTTTTGCCACTGGTTAACGACAGTTTGTTCAATAAACAGTTATTTACTTATTAAGTTTACAAACCTGGTGCTCGTATTCTGTTCACCTAAGTTAAACAATTAAGTGGGTTCATCAAACTTTTCCTACTTGCTGTGACTCGGAGATCAGTGAGGCTTGTTATTGCAGTGTACTATTCCCAGTGAGTCATGACACTGCCTCATGGCCAGCTTTCACAAGGAGATTGGACAACTTGCCCAGTCATCCAATTATTCTGCAGCCCCCTAAAACGCACATTAATTTGAAGTCCACGACCCAGAGGTGTAATGTTCAGGAGCATTTGGTGGCACGTTCATGCCTCTGCATTGCTTGAGTGGCCAGAATGGCTTGGTAAGGAGAATCTTAGCTGGTGCCCTAGGGGAGGTGATGGCACAGTGGTATTGCTGCTGGACTAGTAACCCAAAGACCCAGGGTAATGCTCCAGGGTTCAAATCCTGCCATGACAGATGGTGGAATTTGAATTCAACCTGGAATTAAAAGCCTAAGGATGTAAAAACCCATCAGGTTTACTAATGCCCTTTAGGGAAGGAAACCTGGTCTGGCCGACATGTGTACTGCGGGCTCACAACAACAATGTGGTTGACTCTTAAATGTCCGAGCAAGCCACTCAGTTGTAACAAAGTCACAAAAAAGGAATGAAACCGGACAGATGAACTTAGGCACCGGAAGTGACAATGGCAATCTCAGCCCTGTCGACCCTGCAAAGTCCTCTTCACTAACATCTGGGGGCTAGTAACAAAATTGGGAGAGCTGTCTCACAGACTAGTCAAGCAATAGCCTGACAGAATCATACCTGACAGATAATGTCCCAGACACCACCATCAGCATCCCTGGATTTGGCAGGACAGACCCAGCAGAGGTGGCTTCACAGTCGGGAGGAAGTTTCCCTGGGAGTCCTTAACATTGACTCCAGACCCCATGAAGTCTCATGGCATCAGCCCAAACATGGGCAAGGAAACCTCCTGCTGATTACCATGTACTGCTTCCCCTCGGCTGGTGAATCACTGCTCCTCCATGTTGAACATCACTTGGATGAAGCACTGAGGGTGGCAAGGGCGCAGAATGTACTTCAACGTCCATCGGACCGAACTGGCTGAGCCATTAATGACATAGCTGCTAGACTGGGTCTGCAGCAGGTGGTGAGGGAAAAACATACTTGACCTCATCCTCACCAACCTGCTTACCACAGATACATCTGTCCATGACAGTAGTGGTAGGAGTGACCACTGTACAGTCCTTGTGGAGATGAAGTCCCATCTTCACATTGAGGATACCCTCCATCGTGTTGTGTGGCACTACCATCGTGCTAAATGGGATAGATTTAGAACAGATCTAGCAACTCAAAACTGGGCATCTATGAGGCACTGTGGGCCATCAGCATGAATGATGGTAGACAATTAAACAACTGACTGCAGGAGGTGGCTGGACAAATACCCCATCCTCAATGATAGAGCAACCCAGCACAGGTACTCAAGGACAATCTAACCTCATGTCCTGGCATATCCCCCACTCTTGCATTACCATCAAGCCATGGATCAACCCTGGTTCAATGAAGAATGCAAAGGCATGTCAGGAGCAGCACCAGGTGTCAACCTGGTGAAGCTATAACACAAGACTACTTGCGTGTGCCAAACAGCAAAAACAACAAGTGATAGACAGAGCTAAGCTATCCCAAAGCCAACGGATTAGATCTAAGCTCTGCAGTCCTGCCACATCCAGTCGTGAATGGTGGTGGACGAGTAAGCAACTCACTGGAGGATGAGGCTCCACAAATATCCCCATCCTCAATGATGAAGCAGCCCAGCAGAGCAAGGCAAAAAATAAGGCTGAAGCATTCGCAACAATTTTCAGCCAGAAGTGCTGAGCAGATGATCCATCTCGGCCTCCTCCAGAGGTCCCCAGCATCACAGATTCCAGTCTTCAGCCAATTCGATTCACTCCACATGATATCAAGAAACAGCTGAAGGCACTGGATACTGCAAAGGCTATGGGCCCTGACAATATTCCAGCAATAGTACTGAAGACTTGTGCTCCAGAACTTGCTGTGCCCCTAGCCAAGC
This sequence comes from Carcharodon carcharias, assembly GCF_017639515.1. Taxonomy (NCBI): domain Eukaryota; kingdom Metazoa; phylum Chordata; class Chondrichthyes; order Lamniformes; family Lamnidae; genus Carcharodon; species Carcharodon carcharias. Next base: position 112,455,956 of record NC_054485.1, read on the forward strand.
TGTTCCAGTACAGCTACAACACTGGCATCTACCCAACTATGTGGAAAGTTGCACAGGTCTGTCCTGTACACAAAAAGCAGGACAAATCCAATCTGAACAATTATCACCCCATCAATCTACTCTCGAGCATCAGTAAAGTAATGGAAGGGTCATCAACAGTGCTATCAAATGCCACTTGCTTAGCAATAACCTGCTCACTGTTGCCCAGTTTGGGTTCCGCCAGGGCCACTCAGCTCCTGACCTACAACACTTCTACAAGAAGCTTGACACCATCCAGGACAAAGCATCCGCTTGATTGGCACCACATCCACTAACATTCACTCCCTCCACCACCGACGCACAGTAGCAGCAGTGTGTGTACCATCTACAAGATGCACTGCAGGAATTCATCAAGGCTCCTTCGACAGCATCTTCCAAACCCACGACCATTACCATCTAGAAGGACAAGGGCAGCAGACACATGAGAACACCACCACCTGGAAGTTCCCCTCCAAGTCACTCACCATCCTGACTTGCAAATATATCACCGTTCCTTCACTGTCGCTGGGTCAAAATCCTGGAACTCCCTCACTAACAGCGCTGTGGGTGTACCTACACCACATGGACAAAATCCTGGAACTCCCTCCCTAACAGCACTGTGGGTGTACCTACACCACATGGACAAAATCCTGGAACTCCCTGCCTAACAGCACTGTGGGTGTACCTACTCCACACGGACAAAATCCTGGAACTCCCTCCCTAACAGCACTGTGGGTGTACCTACACCACACGGACAAAATCCTGGAACTCCCTCCCTAACAGCACTGTGGGTGTACCTACACCACACGGACAAAATCCTGGAACTCCCTCCCTAACAGCACTGTGGGTGTACCTACAACACAGGGACAAAATCCTGGAACTCCCTCCCTAACAGCACTGTGGGTGTACCTACACCACATGGACAAAATCCTGGAACACCCTCCCTAACAGCACTGTGGGTGTACCTACATCACATGGACAAAATCCTGGAACTCCCTGCCTAACAGCACTGTGGGTGTACCTACACCACATGGACAAAATCCTGGAACTCCCTCCCTAACAGCACTGTGGGTGTACCTACATCACATGGACAAAATCCTGGAACTCCCTCCCTAACAGCACTGTGGGTGTACCTACACCACATGGACAAAATCCTGGAACTCCCTCCCTAACAGCACTGTGGGTGTACCTACATCACATGGACAAAATCCTGGAACTCCCTGCCTAACAGCACTGTGGGTGTACCTACACCACATGGACAAAATCCTGGAACTCCCTCCCTAACAGCACTGTGGGTGTACCTACACCACATGGACAAAATCCTGGAACTCCCTCCCTAACAGCACTGTGGGTGTACCTACACCACATGGACAAAATCCTGGAACTCCCTGCCTAACAGCACTGTGGGTGTACCTACACCACATGGACAAAATCCTGGAACTCCCTCCCTAACAGCACTGTGGGTGTACCTACACCACATGGACAAAATCCTGGAACTCCCTCCCTAACAGCACTGTGGGTGTACCTACACCACACGGACAAAATCCTGGAACACCCTCCCCAACAGCACTGTGGGTGTACCTGCACCACACGGACAAAATCCTGGAACTCCCTCCCTAACAGCACTGTGGGTGTACCTGCACCACACGGACAAAATCCTGGAACTCCCTCCCTAACAGCACTGTGGGTGTACCTACACCACACGGACAAAATCCTGGAACACCCTCCCCAACAGCACTGTGGGTGTACCTACACCACATGGACAAAATCCTGGAACTCCCTCCCTAACAGCACTGTGGGTGTACCTACACCACACGGACAAAATCCTGGAACTCCCTCCCTAACAGCGCTGTGGGTGTACCTACACCACATGGACAAAATCCTGAAACTCCCTCCCTAACAGCACTGTGGGTGTACCTACACCACATGGACTACAGCGGTTCCAGAAGGTTTCTCAAGGACAATTAGAGATGGGCATTAAATGCTGGCCCAGCCAGCGAAGGCCACATCCCGAGAATGAATAAAAAAAGGATGAGCTCGAGGCCGAAGTCCATGTCAATGTGGCTGCACCTGAGCTGCCTTAGCTGCGGAGTCACTTTATACAACGTGCCCCCTAATTCACGGCGGCTTCCTTCCCCCAACCCCCATGTGCTTGTGCACTACCATCACCCTGTGCTGCCTTGAACCCCCCCCACCCTGCTCACCCCAGCCACAGTCTAGCCCTTGCCCTGACGCCACACAGTCAGCGCCGGGTAAATACCACTTGCCTGAACGTGTGGCACTTCTAGCTTGAAGTGGAACAGGTCACCTCCGTGAGCTCTGTGCAACTTTAGTGGGCACTCAGCTCCGAGTTCCCCTTGAACTGCAGTCCGCCAGGTGCACGCCTTTACAATCCTGTTGTGAAACACGTCGGCGTACCCGGAGGATTCAGCGTCAGGTGTTGGTTCCAGCGAACAGGGTTTCTAATTAAATGCAGCTATGTTAAAATGACATTCCAGACGTGCGGCAGTAAATAGCACCGCCCATCATTGACGGCCACAAACTGGTTCCACCACAGCATGAAGTCAACATTCGGCGTTCCCACCAAAGCGTCTGCTCATGCCCACCATGATGACGGATGGTTCCGGCCCATATTATGTAAGCACCTTCCTTGGCCATTCAGTTCTGGGATAAGACGTGAACCTGGAACTTCTATCTCAGAGGCAGGGATATTACCCATTGTGTCACAAGATTTCCCAACCAAACATAAGATACTGTTTGTTCATTCTGACCTACACATCAGCCACAATATCTAGATCTCCCTCCTTATCAAAGCCCTCAGGCATAAGATTCTGAATGCTAATGATTACCTAAGCCCTTGGTCACAGGGCTTACTGCTTCCTTGTCTCTTACCCAAGCCCATGGCTGTTTGACATAAAGATTAAGCCTTTCTTTGGCAACACCACCTGCTTCCATATGCAGCAAATTGTTGTTTGATCTGAACACAGAAATCTCCTAAGACAATTTTTAAATTAATTCATTGTGTGTGGGTATCTCTGGCCAAGCAGCATTTATTGCCTATTCCTAATTACCTTCGAGTCAGTGTTATTGGACTGTCTTCTTGAACCGCTGCAGTCCGTGTGGTGCAGGTACACCCACTGTGCTGTTGGGAAGGAGTTCCAAGATTTTCACCCAATGACAGTGAAGGAACAGCAAATATTTCCTAGTCAGGATGGTGCGTGACTTGGAGACGAACTTCCAGGTGGTGGTGTTCCCCTGTGTCTGCTGCCCTCGTCCTTCTAGATGGCGGTGGTCATCTGTTTGGTAAGTGCTGCCTAAGGAGCACTTAATAATATTTATTATGAGAAGATTTGTGCACTGAATTCAGAAGTCATGAGTCCACTAACAACTTCAGAGATTTTTAAAGAATAATTAAAATATTTATTAACAAAAGAAAAGATTTCAAGATTACAGTTACTTATTATTATAACAAATCCCAAAACTCCTAATTAACCTGATTTACACTTCTCCTTTAAGGCAACAGTCCAAATTAAATTTTAAATTTAAACATGCAATCCAGCAAGGTTACCACAACACCCACTCGACAGTGGAATCCCAATTTTTTTTAACACAACTATAGTTACTGAAGCAGCGCTTCTTCTTCAGAGTGGCTAGTGCCTCCTACAGGTGTGTGTCATATGGTGTACCTAACAAGGTTTTACATGGCCACCCCAACATAGTCCTCCATCCTTCTTTACATATGTTTCTCTCTCTTTAATGTGTAATATCCCATTGTTGTACATCTCTTTGGAAATTTACTTTTCCCATAATAAAAAAACCTTTCATGTCATCATCACAGTCACTTGTGGGAAAAATAAATGTATTGCTTTGCCTCACTTATCTTGTTAGTTGTAAACATTACACCATCCCTTTGAAAATCGAAAAACCCCTTCACTTATCTAAAAATGTAAATTTCTTTCGCACCCTCTCTGTGAAACCCTCAGCCTAACGTATCCATCTCCATTTCAAAAGTCTGCTTTACATCTAACTCTTTTGTTAACTTCAATCTTGTAGTCCAAGTGTTTCTAGTCTAATTAAATCAAGTCACACAGACAGAACCATCTGCCCTCACACCCATAAGCCTACAATAACATTATAAAAGTATGATAATTTTGTGACACTATCGCTTGCTGCTTATGCTGTTTGACACGCAAGTAGTCCTGTGTTTTAGCTTCACCAGGTTGACACCTCATTTTTAGGTATGTCTGGTGCTGCTCCTGACATGCCCTCCTGCACTCTTCACTGAACCAGGGTTGATCCCCTGGCTTGATGGCAATGGTAGAGTGGGGGATATGCTGGGCCATGAGGTTACAGATTGTGTTCGAGTACAATTCTGCTGCTGCTGATGGCCCACAGCACCTCATGGATGCCCAGTCTTGAGTTGCTGGATCTGTTCAAAGTCTATCCCATTTAGCACGGTGGTAGTGCCACACAACATGATGGAGGGGATCCTCAATGTGAAGGTGGGACTTTGTCTCCACAATGACTGTGCGGTGGTCACTCCCACTGAGACTGTCATGGACAGAGCATCTGCAGCCGGCATTTTAGCATATTTTTCCCTCTTGTTGGTTCCCTCACCACCTGCTGCAGACCCAGTCTAGCAGCTATGTCCTTTAAGACCCGGCTAGCTTGGTCAGTAGTGGTGCTACTGAGCCACTCTTGGTGATGGACCATGAAGTGCCTCACCCAGAGTACATTCTGCACCCTTGCCACCCTCAGTGCCCACTCCAAGTGGTGTTCAACATGGAGGAGCACTGATTCAATGACAAGCTTATATCCAAATAGTCTCCATTCCCAGGGAACTCCCAAACAATCCATCCTTCACCACTCTTCCGATATTGGACATTTCCGATGCCTTATTCATTTTCTCCCTGCTTGATTTCTGTTAAGGGGGAAAATCCATCAAATTAATTTTTTCACGGGATATGGATGTCACTGGCTGGGCCAGCATTATTAGCCATCCCTAATTGCCCCTTGAGAAGGTGGGGGTGAGCTGCCTTCTTGAACCGCTGCAGTCCATGTGGTGTAGGTACACCCACAGTGCTGTTAGGGAGGGAGTTCCAGGATTTTGTCCATGTGGTGTAGGTACACCCACAGTGCTGTTAGGGAGGGAGTTCCAGGATTTTGTCCATGTGGTGTAGGTACACCCACAGTGCTGTTAGGGAGGGAGTTCCAGGATTTTGTCCGTGTGGTGTAGGTACACCCACAGTGCTGTTAGGGAGGGAGTTCCAGGATTTTGTCCATGTGGTGTAGGTACACCCACAGTGCTGTTAGGGAGGGAGTTCCAGGATTTTGTCCGTGTGGTGTAGGTACACCCACAGTGCTGTTAGGGAGGGAGTTCCAGGATTTTGTCCATGTTGTGTAGGTACACCCACAGCACTGTTAGGGAGGGAGTTCCAGGATTTTATCCGTGTGGTGTAGGTACACCCACAGTGCTGTTAGGGAGGGAGTTCCAGGATTTTGTCCATGTGGTGTAGGTACACCCACAGTGCTGTTAGGGAGGGAGTTCCAGGATTTTGTCCATGTGGTGTAGGTACACCCACAGTGCTGTTAGGGAGGGAGTTCCAGGATTTTGTCCATGTGGTGTAGGTACACCCACAGTGCTGTTAGGGAGGGAGTTCCAGGATTTTGTCCGTGTGGTGTAGGTACACCCACAGTGCTGTTAGGGAGGGAGTTCCAGGATTTTGTCCATGTGGTGTAGGTACACCCACAGTGCTGTTAGGGAGGGAGTTCCAGGATTTTGTCCATGTGGTGTAGGTACACCCACAGTGCTGTTAGGGAGGGAGTTCCAGGATTTTGTCCGTGTGGTGTAGGTACACCCACAGTGCCGTTAGGGAGGGAGTTCCAGGATTTTGTCCGTGTGGTGTAGGTACACCCACAGTGCTGTTAGGGAGGGAGTTCCAGGATTTTGTCCGTGTGGTGTAGGTACACCCACAGTGCTGTTAGGGAGGGAGTTCCAGGATTTTGTCCATGTGATGTAGGTACACCCACAGTGCTGTTAGGGAGGGTGTTCCAGGATTTTGTCCGTGTGGTGTAGGTACACCCACAGTGCTGTTAGGGAGGGAGTTCCAGGATTTTGTCCATGTGGTGTAGGTACACCCACAGTGCTGTTAGGGAGGGAGTTCCAGGATTTTGTCCGTGGTGTAGGTACACCCACAGTGCTGTTAGGGAGGGAGTTCCAGGATTTTGACCCAGTGACAGTGAAGGAACGGCGATAGATTTCCTATTCAGGATGGTGAGTATGGGGATGGGGAACTTCCAGGTGGGGGTGTTCCCATCTATCTGCTGCCCTTGTCCTTCTAGATGGTAATGGCCGTGGGTTTGGAAGGTGCTGTCGAGGGAGCCATGGTGAATTCCTGCAGTGCATCTTGTAGACGGTACACACTGTGCTACAGTGTGTTGGTGGTGAAGGGAGTGAATGTTTGTGGATGGGGTGCCAATCAAGCGGCTGTTTTGTCTTGGGGGGGGGTCTTGAGATTCTTGAGTAAGCAACTGGTCACCCGCAGATCATGAGACACAGAAGTAGGTGGAGAGAAAATTAAATTTTATTTAAAAAAAAAATTCTGTTGTCTGGTTTACTCAGATTGAAATTTCGATACAGGCAATTTAAAAAAAAAACAAACCCAGCAGAAATAAACAGAAAAAGTTAATTGCAAAGAAAATGATGTCAACATCTGTAACAGGACAAGTTAATGGAGCCAGTGCGGATTGTTCATCAGCACTCGAAACTCCAATGTAATGAAACGTTTGAATAGGATGGAGAGATGAAGGGGAACATGTCAGCAAAATACTATCACAAAGGAAACTTTCGTAAAAGAACATGTGACTGAAGTGACAAATTGGTGAAACATATGTAATGCCATCTGAGCCAGGTTGTGGAAAGAGAGAAGAGAATTGAAAATGGCTCCAAAATGGAAGACAATAAGGTGGAAAATCACTGGGAGAAAGGGACTGAAGCAGCTGATTAACATCTGAGGTGGCTGTTTTCAATGTTCATCTCAGCCAGCTGGGGACAGACCTGCAGAGAGAGAGGATAATGGGGGCAATTTTCATCTATTGCTGCCCCCTCCATGGGGAAACATTGGGAACAATAGAAAGCACCAGGGGACCTGTGTGTAAATGAAGGCTTGCAACCAGCTCCCCAGGTCTGAATTAGATTAAAATTATGCCCCACATTGATTTCACTTAGAGTGATAGTAACAGCATAGCAAGTCACTGATAGAAAGGGCTGCAGATTAATGATTGACAAGCAACACCACATTATTCTTACAGGAAGTGCAGACATGAGCAGCAATGCTGCCTCTGAATCCATGCTGGGCTCCTCAATGGTGCTGGCCCTGTGATGTCTCAAGTATTGGAAATGTCATAAATAAAACCATGCACTGGGATGAACATCTCCAACTGGTCTGTCTGACTTCCCTGTAGCTCACCGCTTCAGTTATCGTTCCCATTCCCACAATCAACATTTTCACCTTGTGCCTCCCACCACGTTCCACACAATCTCAATGCCACCATTCTGATTGTAGGGATACAGATGTGATTTCGCATAAAGCCTCATCAAGGCAAAGAAGGAGACACTAGCACATGTCATCAGAAGATTAGCCAAATAGGTAGTAGGAGGAGGAGAGAAAAAGGTGGAGAGGTTTAGGGAGTGAATTACAGGGCTGAGGACCCAGGCAAGTTGAAAGCACGGCCACCAATGGCGGAGCGATTAAAATCCAGGGTGAATAAGAGGCTGGAATTGGGAGAATGCAGAGACCTCAGAGGGCCGTAGGGAGTTGGTCACAGAGCTAGAGGTGAAACAATGGAGAGATTTGAATCTAAGGCTGAGAAACTAATTGCAGCGATCCTAAACGAAAGTAGCTTCTAGAGTTTCTATCTGGAAAGCTAATATTTATGTCACATCATATCATGGCTCTGAGCATCCCAACAATAGGATTATTGGTAGTACAGCGTTCTTAAAACAATCTCGATTGTACTTGAAAGAATGATGAGACAAAATCTTACAATTGTGAATACAGTGTCACAAAAACAGAAATTGAGGGATTATTCTTCTCAACATTTTTTAATTTTCAATAAAATACCCAAAAACAGTAGCGTGCTGAGAGCCCGAATGATTTGAATCAGGCTGATTTTGAGTCTTCAATGCTAACTTCACGGAAATATTTACAAGATCCATTCAGAAACCACGGGCAGAATTTTACATTTTACAGCCCTGCAAAAGTCAATGAGACTTTTGAACAGCTCACCTGCTTTTTAAAATTGTGCCCCATGTAACCATTCTATCAAAGCAAGTTGTACAAAAGCATGTGGGAAAAATATAACAGGGAGAACATGGAAAATTGGCGTGGTACAAAAATTATCAGGACCAACAATGAGAGCAAATCAGTAGCCAGGTCACTGCTTCAGCTGAACCTGTAACACAAACAAGTACATATTACTGCATTGCAAGAGGAAAGGCGCGGCCAGCACTTTCGCAAGGGCAACTGGACACTGCAATTCATGTGGCATTCCCACCTTCGGACAGATTCTGACAACAAACAACAAGGGTCGGGCCTTTAGGTTGAACCAGTGATAGTGAAAATACAGAACACAGTTACAAGCAGGTAGTGTACACAACAATCAGCAACTTCACACACTGACCATAGTTACCAAATCTTACAGACAGGCAAGTCGACATGAGTCTGTGTCCAGTGAGTCTGGTTCTAGTATAGAGACCGGTCCACAGTGAGTCTGGTTCTAGTATAGAGACCGGTCCACAGTGAGTCTGGTTCTAGTATAGAGACTGGTCCACAGTGAGTCTGGTTCTAGTATAGAGACTGGTCCACAGTGAGTCAGGTTCTAGTATAGAAACCGGTCCACCGTGAGTCTGGTTCTAGTATAGAGACCGGTCCACAGTGAGTCTGGTTCTAGTATAGGAACCAGTCCACAGTGAGTCTGGTTCTAATGTGGAAACCGGTCCACATTGAGTCTGGTTCTAGTGTAGAGACCGGTCCACATTGAGTCTGGTTCTAGTATAGAGACCAGTCCACAGTGAGTCTGGTTCTAATATAGAGACCAGTACACAGTGAGTCAGTTCTAGTATAGAGACCAGTCCACAGCAAGTCTGGTTATAGTATAGAGACCGGTCCACAGTGATTCTGGTTCTAGTATAGGAACTGGCCCACAGTGAGTCTGGTTCTAATGTAGAGACCGGTCCACAGTGAGTCTGGTTCTAGTATAGAGACCAGTCCACAGCGATTCTGGTTCTAGTATAGAGACCAGTCCACAGTGATTCTGATTCTGGTTTGGAGACCAGTCCACAGCAAGTCTGGTTCTGGTATAGAGACCGGTCCACAGCAAGTCTGGTTCTAGTATAGGAACCAGTCCACAGTGAGTCTGCTTCTAGTATAGAGACCGGTCCTCAGTGAGTCTGGTTCCAGTATACAGACCGGTCCACTGTGATTCTGGTTCTAGTATAGAGACCAGTCCACAGCAAGTCTGGTTCTAGTACAGAGACTGGTCCACAATGAGTCTGGTTCTAGCATAGAGACCTGTCCACAGGGATTATGGTTCTAGTATAGAGACCAGTCCACAGTGAGTTTGGTTCTAGTATAGAGACCGGGTCTCAGTGAGTCTGGTTCTAGTATAGAGACCAGTGCACAGTGAGTCTGGTTTTAGTATAGAGACCGGTCCACAGTGATTCTGGTTCTAGTATAGGAACCGGCCCACGTGAGTCTGGTTCTAATGTAGAGACCGGTCCACAGTGAGTCTGGTTCTAGTATAGAGACCAGTCCACAGCGATTCTGGTTCTAGTATAGAGACCAGTCCACAGCAAGTCTGGTTCTGGTATAGAGACCGGTCCACAGCAAGTCTGGTTCTAGTATAGGAACCAGTCCACAGTGAGTCTGCTTCTAGTATAGAGACCGGTCCTCAGTGAGTCTGGTTCCAGTATAGAGACCGGTCCACTGTGATTCTGGTTCTAGTATAGAGACCAGTCCACAGCAAGTCTGGTTCTAGTACAGAGACTGGTCCACAATGAGTCTGGTTCTAGCATAGAGACCTGTCCACAGGGATTATGGTTCTAGTATAGAGACCAGTCCACAGTGAGTTTGGTTCTAGTATAGAGACCGGTTCTCAGTGAGCCTGGTTCTAGTATAGAGACCAGTGCACAGTGAGTCTGGTTTTAGTACAGAGACCGGTCCACAGTGAGTCTGGTTCTAGTATAAAGACCAGTGCACAGTGAGTCTGGTTCTAGTATAGAGACCGGTCCACAGTGAGTCTGGTTCTAGTATAGAGACCGGTCCACAGTGAGTCTGGTTCTAGTATAGAGACCGGTTCTCAGTGAGTCTGGTTCTAGTATAGAGACTGGTCCACAGTGAGTCTGGTTCTAGTATAGAGACCGGTCCACCTTGAGTCTGGTTCTAGTATAGAGACCGGTCCACAGTGAGTCTGGTTCTAGTATAGGAACCAGTCCACAGTGAGTCTGGTTCTAATGTGGAAACCGGTCCACATTGAGTCCGGTTCTAGTATAGAGACCGGTCCACATTGAGTCTGGTTCTAGTATAGAGACCAGTCCACAGTGAGTCTGGTTCTAGTATAGAGACCAGTACACAGTGAGTCAGTTCTAGTATAGAGACCAGACCGCAGCGAGTCTGGTTATAGTATAGAGACCAGTCCACAGTGATTCTGGTTCTAGTATAGGAACCGGCCCACAGTGAGTCTGGTTCTAATGTAGAGACCGGTCCACAGTGAGTCTGGTTCTAGTATAGAGACCAGTCCACAGCGATTCTGGTTCTAGTATAGAGACCAGTCCACAGTGATTCTGGTTCTGGTTTGGAGACCAGTCCACAGCAAGTCTGGTTCTGGTATAGAGACCGGTCCACAACAAGTCTGACTCTAGTATAGGAACCAGTCCACAGTGAGTCTGCTTCTAGTATATAGAGACTGGTCCGCAGTGAGTCTGGTTCCAGTATAGAGACCGGTCCACAGTGATTCTGGTTCTAATATAGAGACCAGTCCCCAGCAAGTCTGGTTCTAGTACAGAGACTGGTCCACAATGAGTCTGGTTCTAGCATAGAGACCTGTCCACAGGGATTATGGTTCTAGTATAGAGACCGGTCCACAGTGAGTTTGGTTCTAGCATAGAGACCGGTTCTCAGTGAGTCTGGTTCTAGTATAGGAACCAGTCCACAGTGAGTCTGGTTCTAACGTGGAAACCGGTCCACATTGAGTCCGGTTCTAGTATAGAGACCGGTCCACATTGAGTCTGGTTCTAGTATAGAGAACAGTCCACAGTGAGTCTGGTTCTAATGTGGAAACCGGTCCACATTGAGTCCGGTTCTAGTATAGAGACCGGTCCACATTGAGTCTGGTTCTAGTATAGAGAACAGTCCACAGTGAGTCTGGTTCTAGTATAGAGACCAGTACACAGTGAGTCAGTTCTAGTATAGAGACCAGACCGCAGCGAGTCTGGTTATAGTATAGAGACCGGTCCACAGTGATTCTGGTTCTAGTATAGGAACCAGCCCACAGTGAATCTGGTTCTAATGTAGAGACCGGTCCACAGTGAGTCTGGTTCTAGTATAGAGACCAGTCCACAGCGATTCTGGTTCTAGTATAGAGACCAGTGCACAGTGATTCTGGTTCTGGTTTGGAGACCAGTCCACAGCAAGTCTGGCTCTAGTATAGGAACCAGTCCACAGTGAGTCTGCTTCTAGTATATAGAGACTGGTCCGCAGTGAGTCTGGTTCCAGTATAGAGACCGGTCCACAGTGAGTCTGGTTCTAGTATAGAGACCGGTTCTCAGTGAGTCTGGTTCTAGTATAGTGACTGGTCCACAGTGAGTCTGGTTCTAGTATAGAGACCGGTCCACCTTGAGTCTGGTTCTAGTATAGAGACCGGTCCACAGTGAGTCTGGTTCTAGTATAGGAACCAGTCCACAGTGAGTCTGGTTCTAATGTGGAAACCGGTCCACATTGAGTCCGGTTCTAGTATAGAGACCGGTCCACATTGAGTCTGGTTCTAGTATAGAGACCAGTCCACAGTGAGTCTGGTTCTAGTATAGAGACCAGTACACAGTGAGTCAGTTCTAGTATAGAGACCAGACCGCAGCGAGTCTGGTTATAGTATAGAGACCAGTCCACAGTGATTCTGGTTCTAGTATAGGAACCGGCCCACAGTGAGTCTGGTTCTAATGTAGAGACCGGTCCACAGTGAGTCTGGTTCTAGTATAGAGACCAGTCCACAGCGATTCTGGTTCTAGTATAGAGACCAGTCCACAGTGATTCTGGTTCTGGTTTGGAGACCAGTCCACAGCAAGTCTGGTTCTGGTATAGAGACCGGTCCACAACAAGTCTGGCTCTAGTATAGGAACCAGTCCACAGTGAGTCTGCTTCTAGTATATAGAGACTGGTCCGCAGTGAGTCTGGTTCCAGTATAGAGACCGGTCCACAGTGATTCTGGTTCTAGTATAGAGACCAGTCCCCAGCAAGTCTGGTTCTAGTACAGAGACTGGTCCACAATGAGTCTGGTTCTAGCATAGAGACCTGTCCACAGGGATTATGGTTCTAGTATAGAGACCGGTCCACAGTGAGTTTGGTTCTAGCATAGAGACCGGTTCTCAGTGAGTCTGGTTCTAGTATAGGAACCAGTCCACAGTGAGTCTGGTTCTAACGTGGAAACCGGTCCACATTGAGTCCGGTTCTAGTATAGAGACCGGTCCACATTGAGTCTGGTTCTAGTATAGAGAACAGTCCACAGTGAGTCTGGTTCTAGTATAGAGACCAGTACACAGTGAGTCAGTTCTAGTATAGAGACCAGAACGCAGCGAGTCTGGTTATAGTATAGAGACCGGTCCACAGTGATTCTGGTTCTAGTATAGGAACCGGCCCACAGTGAATCTGGTTCTAATGTAGAGACCGGTCCACAGTGAGTCTGGTTCTAGTATAGAGACCAGTCCACAGCGATTCTGGTTCTAGTATAGAGACCAGTCCACAGTGATTCTGGTTCTGGTTTGGAGACCAGTCCACAGCAAGTCTGGTTCTGGTATAGAGACCGGTCTACAGCAAGTCTGGCTCTAGTATAGGAACCAGTCCACAGTGAGTCTGCTTCTAGTATATAGAGACTGGTCCGCAGTGAGTCTGGTTCCAGTATAGAGACCGGTCCACAGTGATTCTGGTTCTAGTATAGAGACCAGTCCCCAGCAAGTCTGGTTCTAGTACAGAGACTGGTCCACAATGAGTCTGGTTCTAGCATAGAGACCTGTCCACAGGGATTATGGTTCTAGTATAGAGACCGGTCCACAGTGAGTTTGGTTCTAGTATAGAGACTGGTTCTCAGTGAGTCTGGTTCTAGTATAGAGACCAGTGCACAGTGAGTCTGGTTCTAGTATAGAGACCAGTCCACAGCAAGTCTGGTTCTAGTACAGAGACTGGTCCACAATGAGTCTGGTTCTAGCATAGAGACCTGTCCACAGGGATTATGGTTCTAGTATAGAGACCAGTCCACAGTGAGTTTGGTTCTAGTATAGAGACCGGGTCTCAGTGAGTCTGGTTCTAGTATAGAGACCAGTGCACAGTGAGTCTGGTTTTAGTATAGAGACCGGTCCACAGTGATTCTGGTTCTAGTATAGGAACCGGCCCACGTGAGTCTGGTTCTAATGTAGAGACCGGTCCACAGTGAGTCTGGTTCTAGTATAGAGACCAGTCCACAGCGATTCTGGTTCTAGTATAGAGACCAGTCCACAGCAAGTCTGGTTCTGGTATAGAGACCGGTCCACAGCAAGTCTGGTTCTAGTATAGGAACCAGTCCACAGTGAGTCTGCTTCTAGTATAGAGACCGGTCCTCAGTGAGTCTGGTTCCAGTATAGAGACCGGTCCACTGTGATTCTGGTTCTAGTATAGAGACCAGTCCACAGCAAGTCTGGTTCTAGTACAGAGACTGGTCCACAATGAGTCTGGTTCTAGCATAGAGACCTGTCCACAGGGATTATGGTTCTAGTATAGAGACCAGTCCACAGTGAGTTTGGTTCTAGTATAGAGACCGGTTCTCAGTGAGCCTGGTTCTAGTATAGAGACCAGTGCACAGTGAGTCTGGTTTTAGTACAGAGACCGGTCCACAGTGAGTCTGGTTCTAGTATAAAGACCAGTGCACAGTGAGTCTGGTTCTAGTATAGAGACCGGTCCACAGTGAGTCTGGTTCTAGTATAGAGACCGGTCCACAGTGAGTCTGGTTCTAGTATAGAGACCGGTTCTCAGTGAGTCTGGTTCTAGTATAGAGACTGGTCCACAGTGAGTCTGGTTCTAGTATAGAGACCGGTCCACCTTGAGTCTGGTTCTAGTATAGAGACCGGTCCACAGTGAGTCTGGTTCTAGTATAGGAACCAGTCCACAGTGAGTCTGGTTCTAATGTGGAAACCGGTCCACATTGAGTCCGGTTCTAGTATAGAGACCGGTCCACATTGAGTCTGGTTCTAGTATAGAGACCAGTCCACAGTGAGTCTGGTTCTAGTATAGAGACCAGTACACAGTGAGTCAGTTCTAGTATAGAGACCAGACCGCAGCGAGTCTGGTTATAGTATAGAGACCAGTCCACAGTGATTCTGGTTCTAGTATAGGAACCGGCCCACAGTGAGTCTGGTTCTAATGTAGAGACCGGTCCACAGTGAGTCTGGTTCTAGTATAGAGACCAGTCCACAGCGATTCTGGTTCTAGTATAGAGACCAGTCCACAGTGATTCTGGTTCTGGTTTGGAGACCAGTCCACAGCAAGTCTGGTTCTGGTATAGAGACCGGTCCACAACAAGTCTGACTCTAGTATAGGAACCAGTCCACAGTGAGTCTGCTTCTAGTATATAGAGACTGGTCCGCAGTGAGTCTGGTTCCAGTATAGAGACCGGTCCACAGTGATTCTGGTTCTAATATAGAGACCAGTCCCCAGCAAGTCTGGTTCTAGTACAGAGACTGGTCCACAATGAGTCTGGTTCTAGCATAGAGACCTGTCCACAGGGATTATGGTTCTAGTATAGAGACCGGTCCACAGTGAGTTTGGTTCTAGCATAGAGACCGGTTCTCAGTGAGTCTGGTTCTAGTATAGGAACCAGTCCACAGTGAGTCTGGTTCTAACGTGGAAACCGGTCCACATTGAGTCCGGTTCTAGTATAGAGACCGGTCCACATTGAGTCTGGTTCTAGTATAGAGAACAGTCCACAGTGAGTCTGGTTCTAATGTGGAAACCGGTCCACATTGAGTCCGGTTCTAGTATAGAGACCGGTCCACATTGAGTCTGGTTCTAGTATAGAGAACAGTCCACAGTGAGTCTGGTTCTAGTATAGAGACCAGTACACAGTGAGTCAGTTCTAGTATAGAGACCAGACCGCAGCGAGTCTGGTTATAGTATAGAGACCGGTCCACAGTGATTCTGGTTCTAGTATAGGAACCAGCCCACAGTGAATCTGGTTCTAATGTAGAGACCGGTCCACAGTGAGTCTGGTTCTAGTATAGAGACCAGTCCACAGCGATTCTGGTTCTAGTATAGAGACCAGTGCACAGTGATTCTGGTTCTGGTTTGGAGACCAGTCCACAGCAAGTCTGGCTCTAGTATAGGAACCAGTCCACAGTGAGTCTGCTTCTAGTATATAGAGACTGGTCCGCAGTGAGTCTGGTTCCAGTATAGAGACCGGTCCACAGTGAGTCTGGTTCTAGTATAGAGACCGGTTCTCAGTGAGTCTGGTTCTAGTATAGTGACTGGTCCACAGTGAGTCTGGTTCTAGTATAGAGACCGGTCCACCTTGAGTCTGGTTCTAGTATAGAGACCGGTCCACAGTGAGTCTGGTTCTAGTATAGGAACCAGTCCACAGTGAGTCTGGTTCTAATGTGGAAACCGGTCCACATTGAGTCCGGTTCTAGTATAGAGACCGGTCCACATTGAGTCTGGTTCTAGTATAGAGACCAGTCCACAGTGAGTCTGGTTCTAGTATAGAGACCAGTACACAGTGAGTCAGTTCTAGTATAGAGACCAGACCGCAGCGAGTCTGGTTATAGTATAGAGACCAGTCCACAGTGATTCTGGTTCTAGTATAGGAACCGGCCCACAGTGAGTCTGGTTCTAATGTAGAGACCGGTCCACAGTGAGTCTGGTTCTAGTATAGAGACCAGTCCACAGCGATTCTGGTTCTAGTATAGAGACCAGTCCACAGTGATTCTGGTTCTGGTTTGGAGACCAGTCCACAGCAAGTCTGGTTCTGGTATAGAGACCGGTCCACAACAAGTCTGGCTCTAGTATAGGAACCAGTCCACAGTGAGTCTGCTTCTAGTATATAGAGACTGGTCCGCAGTGAGTCTGGTTCCAGTATAGAGACCGGTCCACAGTGATTCTGGTTCTAGTATAGAGACCAGTCCCCAGCAAGTCTGGTTCTAGTACAGAGACTGGTCCACAATGAGTCTGGTTCTAGCATAGAGACCTGTCCACAGGGATTATGGTTCTAGTATAGAGACCGGTCCACAGTGAGTTTGGTTCTAGCATAGAGACCGGTTCTCAGTGAGTCTGGTTCTAGTATAGGAACCAGTCCACAGTGAGTCTGGTTCTAACGTGGAAACCGGTCCACATTGAGTCCGGTTCTAGTATAGAGACCGGTCCACATTGAGTCTGGTTCTAGTATAGAGAACAGTCCACAGTGAGTCTGGTTCTAGTATAGAGACCAGTACACAGTGAGTCAGTTCTAGTATAGAGACCAGAACGCAGCGAGTCTGGTTATAGTATAGAGACCGGTCCACAGTGATTCTGGTTCTAGTATAGGAACCGGCCCACAGTGAATCTGGTTCTAATGTAGAGACCGGTCCACAGTGAGTCTGGTTCTAGTATAGAGACCAGTCCACAGCGATTCTGGTTCTAGTATAGAGACCAGTCCACAGTGATTCTGGTTCTGGTTTGGAGACCAGTCCACAGCAAGTCTGGTTCTGGTATAGAGACCGGTCTACAGCAAGTCTGGCTCTAGTATAGGAACCAGTCCACAGTGAGTCTGCTTCTAGTATATAGAGACTGGTCCGCAGTGAGTCTGGTTCCAGTATAGAGACCGGTCCACAGTGATTCTGGTTCTAGTATAGAGACCAGTCCCCAGCAAGTCTGGTTCTAGTACAGAGACTGGTCCACAATGAGTCTGGTTCTAGCATAGAGACCTGTCCACAGGGATTATGGTTCTAGTATAGAGACCGGTCCACAGTGAGTTTGGTTCTAGTATAGAGACTGGTTCTCAGTGAGTCTGGTTCTAGTATAGAGACCAGTGCACAGTGAGTCTGGTTTTAGTATAGAGACCGGTCCACAGTGAGTCTGGTTTTAGTATAGAGACCAGTGCACAGTGAGTCTGGTTCTAGTATAGAAACCGGTCCACGGTGAGTCTGGTTCTAGTATAGAGACCAGTCCACAGTGAGTCTGGTTCTAGTATAGAGACCAGTCCACAGTGATTATGGTTCTAGGATAGAGACCTGTCCACAGTGGGACTAGTTCTAGTATAGAAACCGGTTCATAGCGAATTTTGTTCTAGTTCAGAGACCTGTCCACAGTGATTATGGTTCTAGTATAGAGACCAGTACACAGTGAGTCTGGTTCCAGTATAGAGACCAGTCCACAATGAGTCTGGTTCTAGTTTAGAGACTGGTTCTCAGTGATTCCGGTTCTAGTATAGAGACCAGTGCACAGTGAGTCTGGTTTTAGTATAGAGACCTGTCCACAGCGAGTCTGGTTCTAGTATAAAGACCAGTGCACAGTGAGTCTGGTTCTAGTATAGAGACCAGTCCACATGGATTCTGGTTCTAGTATAGAGACCGGTCCACAGAGAGTCTGGTTCTAGTATAGAGACCAGTCCACAGTGATTCTGGTTCTGGTATAGAGACCGGTCCACAGCAAGTCTGGTTCTGGTATAGAGACCGGTCCACAGCAAGTCTGGTTCTAGTATAGGAACCAGTCCACAGTGAGTCTGCTTCTAGTATAGAGACCGGTCCGTAGTGTGTCTGGTTCTAGTATAGAGACCAGTCCACAGTGATTATGGTTCTAGGATAGAGACCTGTCCACAGTGAGTCTAGTTCTAGTATAGAAACCGGTTCATAGTGAATCTTGTTCTAGTACAGAGACCTGTCCACAGTGATTATGGTTCTAGTATAGAGACCAGTACACAGTGAGTCTGGTTCCAGTATAGAGACCGGTCCACAATGAGTCTGGTTCTAGTTTAGAGACCGGTTCTCAGTGATTCCGGTTCTAGTATAGAGACCAGTGCACAGTGAGTCTGGTTCTAGTATAGAGACCAGTCCACAGTGAGTCTGGTTCTAGTATAAAGACCAGTGCACAGTGAGTCTGGTTCTAGTATAGAGACCAGTCCACAGTGAGTCTGGTTCTAGTATAGAGACTGGTCCACAGTGAGTCTGGTTCTAATGTGGAAACCGGTCCACATTGAGTCTGGTTCTAGTATAGAGACCGGTCCACAGTGAGTCTGGTTCTAGTATAGGAACCGGTACACTGTGAGTCAGTTCTAGTATAGTGACCAGTCCACAGTGAGTCTGGTTATACTATAGAGACCGTTCCACAGTGATTCTGGTTCTAGTATAGGAACTGGCCCACAATGAGTCTGGTTCTAATGTAGAGACCGGTCCACAGTGAGTCTGTTTCTAGTATAGAGACCAGTCCACAGTGAGTCTGGTTCTAGTATAGAGACCGGTCCACAGTGAGTCTGGTTCTAGTATAGAAACCAGTCCACAGCGAATCTGGTTCTAATATAGAGACCGGTCCACAGAGAGTCTGGTTCTGGTATAGAGACTGGTCCACAGCAAGTCTGGTTCTGGTATAGAGACCGGTCCGCAGTGAGTCTGGTTCTAGTATAGAGATTGGTCCACAGTGATTCCGGTTCTAGTATAGAGACCAGTCCACAGCAAGTCTGGTTCTAGTACAGAGACTGGTCCACAATGAGTCTGGTTCTAGCATAGAGACCTGTCCACAGTGATTGTGGTTCTAGTATAGAGACCGGTCCACAGTGAGTTTGGTTCTAGTAGAGAGATCGGTCCACAATGAGTCTGGTTCTAGTATTGAGACCGGTCCACAGTGAGTCTGGTTCTAGTATAGAGACCGGTCCACAGTGAGTCTGGTTCTAGTATAGAGACCAGTCAACAGTGCTTATGGTTCTAGTATAGAGACCAGTACACAGTGAGTCTGGTTCCAGTATAGAGACCGGTCCACAATGAGTCTGGTTCTAGTTTAGAGACCGGTCCACAATGAGTCTGGTTCTAGTTTAGAGACCGGTTCTCAGTGATTCCGGTTCTAGTATAGAGACCAGTGCACAGTGAGTCTGGTTCTAGTATAGAGACCAGTCCACAGTGAGTCTTGTTCTAGTATAAAGACCAGTGCACAGTGAGTATAGTTCTAGTATACAGACTGGTCAACAGTGAGTCTGGTTCTAGCATAGAGACGTGTCTACAGTGCTTATGGTTCTAGTATGGAGACTGGTCCACAGTGTCTGGTTCTAGTACAGAGACTGGTCCACAGTGAGTCTGGTTCTAGTATAGAGACCTGTCCACAGTGTGTCTGGTTCCCTAGTATAGCGACCAATGCACAGTGAGTCTAGTTCTAGTATAGAGACCGATCCACAGCGAGTCTGTTCTAGTATAGAGACCGGTCCACAGTGATTATGGTTCTAGTACAGAGACCGGTCCACAGTAAGTCTAGTTCTAGTATAGAAACCGGTCCATAGTAAATCTTGTTCTAGTACAGAGACCTGTCCACAATGATTATGGTTCTAGTATAGAGACCGGCCCACAGTGAGTGTGGTTCTCTAGTATAGAGACCGGTCCACAATGAGTCTGGTTCTAGTTTAGAGACCGGTCCACAATGAGTCTGGTTCTAGTTTAGAGACCGGTTCTCAGTGATTCCGGTTCTAGTATAGAGACCAGTGCACAGTGAGTCTGGTTCTAGTATAGAAACCAGTCCACAGTGAGTCTTGTTCTAGTATAAAGACCAGTGCACAGTGAGTATAGTTCTAGTATACAGACTGGTCCACAGTGAGTCTGGTTCTAGCATAGAGACCTGTCCACAGTGCTTATGGTTCTAGTATGGGGACTGGTCCACAGTGTCTGGTTCTAGTACAGAGACTGGTCCACAGTGAGTCTGGTTCTAGTATAGAGACCTGTCCACAGTGTGTCTGGTTCCCTAGTATAGCGACCAATGCACAGTGAGTCTAGTTCTAGTATAGAGACCGATCCACAGCGAGTCTGTTCTAGTATAGAGACCGGTCCACAGTGATTATGGTTCTAGTACAGAGACCGGTCCACAGTAAGTCTAGTTCTAGTATAGAAACCGGTCCATAGTAAATCTTGTTCTAGTACAGAGACCTGTCCACAATGATTATGGTTCTAGTATAGAGACCGGCCCACAGTGAGTGTGGTTCTCTAGTATAGAGACCGGTCCACAATGAGTCTGGTTCTAGTTTAGAGACCGGTCCACAATGAGTCTGGTTCTAGTTTAGAGACCGGTTCTCAGTGATTCCGGTTCTAGTATAGAGACCAGTGCACAGTGAGTCTGGTTTTAGTATAGAGACCAGTCCACAGTGAGTCTGGTTCTAGTATAAAGACCTGTCCACAGTGAGTCTGGTTCTAGTATAGAAACCTGTTCACAGTGATATGGTTCTAGTATAGACATCAGTCCACAGTGAGTCTAGTTCTAGCATAGAGACCGGTCCACAGTGAGTCTTGTTCTATTATAGAGACCGGTCCACTGTGAGTCTGGTTCTAGTATAGACACAAGTTCACTGTCAGTCTGGTTCTCGTACAGCGACCGGTTCTCAGTGATTGCGGTTCTAGTATAGAGACCCGTGCACAGTGAGTCTGGTTCTAGTATAGAGACCAGTCCACAGTGAGTCTGGTTCTAGTATAGAGTCCAGTCATAACCGAGTCTGGTTCTAGTGTAGAGACAGGTCCAGAGTGATTATGGTTCTAGTATAGAGACTGGTCCACAGTGAGTCTGGTTCTAGTATAGAGACCTGTTCACAGTGATATGGTTCCAGTATAGAGACCAGTCCACAGTGATTCTAGTTCTAGTATAGAGACCTGTTCAGAGTGATTATGGTTCTAGTATAGAGACCAGTCCACAGTGAGTCTAGTTCTAGTATAGAGACCGGTCCACAGTGATTCTGGTTCAGTATAGAGACCTGTCGTCAGTAACCCTGGTTCTAGTATAGAGACCAGTCCTCAGTGAGTCTGGTTCTAGTATAGAGACCAGTCCACAATGAGTCTGCAACTAGTATAGAGACCGGTCCACAGTGAGTCCGGGTCTAGTATAGAGACCAGTCCACAGTGAGTCTGGTTCTAGTATAGAGACCAGTCCTCAGTAAGCCTGGTTCTAGTATAGACACCAGTCCTCTGTGAGTCTGGTTCTAGTATAGAGACCAGTCCTAAATGAATCTGCATCTAGTATAGAGACCGGTCCACAGTGAGCCCGGGTCCAGTATAGAGACCGGTCCACAGTGAGCCTGGGTCTAGTATAGAGACCAGTCCACAGTGTGTCTGGTTCTAGTATAGAGACCAGTCCACAATGAGTATGCTTCTAGTATATAGACCGGTCCACAGTGAGTCCGGGTCTAGTACAGAGACCGGTCCACAGTGAACCCAGGTCTAGTATAAAGACGGGTCCACAGTGAGCCCGGGTCTAGTATAGAGACCAGTCCACAGCAAGTCTGATTCTAGTATAGAGACCAGTCCACAGCGAGTCTGGTTCTAGTAAACAGACCAGTCCACAGTGAGTCTGGATCTAGTATAGAAAACAGTCCACAATGAGTCTGGTTCTAGTATAGAGACCAGTCCACAGTGAGTCTGGTTCTAATATAGGAACCGGTCCACAGTGAGTCTGGTTCTAGTATAGAGACTGGTCCACAATGAGTCTGGTTCTAATATAGACACCAGTCCACTGTGAGTCTGATTCTTGTATAGAGACCAGTTCTCAGTGATTCCGGTTCTATTATAGAGACCAATGCACAGTGAGTCTGGTTCTAGTATAGAGACCAGTGCACAGTGAGTCTAGTTGTAGTATAGCGACCGGTCCACAGTGAGTCTGGTTCTAGTATAGAGACCGGTCCACAGTGATTATGGTTCTAGTATAGAGACCGGTCCACAGTGAGTCTGGTTCTAGTATAGGAACCGGTCCACAGTGAGTCTGGTTCTCTAGTATAGAGACCAGTCCACAATGAGTCTGGTTCTAATATAGAGACCTGTCCACAGTGAGTCTGGTTCTAGTATAGAGACCAGTCCTCAGTAAGCCTGGTTCTGTTATAGAGACCAGTCCTCAGAGTCTGGCTGTAGTATAGAGACCAGTCCACAATGAGTCTGCTTCTAGTATAGCGACTGGTCAACAGTGAGCCCAGGTCTAGTATGGAGACCGGTCCACAGTGAGCCCAGGTCTAGTATAGAGATCGGTCCACAGTGAGTCCAGATTTAGTATAGAGACCAGTCCGCAGAGATTCTAGGTCTAGTATAGACACCGGTCCACAGTGAACCTGGGTCTAGTATAGAGACCGGTCCACAGTGAACCCGGGTCTAGTATAGAGACCAGACCACCATGAGTCTGGTTCTAGTATAAAGACCAGTCCACAGTGAGTCTGGTTCTAGTATAGAGACCGGTCCACAGTGGGTCCGGTTCTAGTATAGAGACCGGTCCACAGTGACTCCGGGCCTGATATAAATCCTGGTCCACAATGAATCTCTGACTATATCATGGAGCTCTGTTTGCTTGTGTGTTTGTGTATTTGTGAAAGTCGATGTGGTTATCTATGGGATTGATTGGCTGGGCACCTGTCCAATGTGGTTGCTCCTCCTAATTTGGAGTCCTCATGAGGTGAAGATCAGTGTTCACCTCACGAGCATTTAGTCAATGTGGAAAGCCATGTCTGATGGTAACAGGGGCTGATGCCAGGCAGTGGTTACAATTCCAGTTTATACGTACCACCAATGAGCTCTTCACTGACAGCATTCCATCCATTTAGTTTATTTTCTCCTGTAAGAGAAGGTCATGTCAGTCCTGAATGTAACAACATGTGAGAGAGAATGTCCCTCCACTCCCTGACTCTCAGTGTTCATGACCAATCATTCGACCTCAGTCAGAGGGTAAAGCAGTCCCAGAAAGCTTTTGCTCATTCCATTTCTCCCTTTCTCTCTGGCTGACAATCCCACATGGGCACCCTTAGCCCATTACCTACATGAGCATTATTCTTGTTGGTGCTCCAGTAGTGAGTGGTTATCCAACCATGGGCATGGGGACAAGAACAGTCAAAAAGTGGCAGAGGATGGGCAGCGCGTAAGCATCATCAGCAGGAATCTCATTCTACTGTTCTCTCTGAACCGAGGGACTCAGACAGAACGTGTTTCAGAGCCTCCCAGTTGTATGGGAAGGGGAGGAGTGCAGGAATGGTGAGAGTGGGGGGAGGGAATGGTTGGCATTACCTCAGTGCTGCACCGAAGTGTTGGCTCAGATTCCATGCTCTTGTCTCCGGGGCAGGACTTAAACCCCTTGAATACATCCCACACCCCAGGATGCTCCAAACTGGTGTCCTGACTCTGTGAATTACTAGGTTCATTGCTGGAAGGGGTTCTAACTCTGGGGCCCTGTAGTGAAGGGGCCATCACCTTCAGGACTGCCCCAAACCGGCAAGAATGTCCATATCAGCGGCAACACCCTCCCTTCCGACAGGTAGACGTTACTTTGAGCTGTGACTGCATGACTTGCGGGCTCAGTGAATGTAAATATTGTAGCTGTCTTTTTACCTTGCCTTCTTCTGTCAAATTAAGCACGAGAGGATAAACTGAAAGACAAAGGTAAAATACAGTCATAGAACCATAGAACACTACAGCACAGAAAGCAAGCCATTCGGCCCTTCTAGTCTGTGCTGAAATATTATTCCGCTAGTCCCATTGACCTGCACCTAGTCCATAACCCTCCAGACCTCTCCCATCCATGTATCTATCCAATTTATTCTTAAAACCAAGAGTGAGCCCGCATTTACCACGTCAGATGGCAGCTCGTTCCACACTCTCACCACTCTCTGAGTGAAGAAGTTCCCCCTAATGTTCCTCCTAAACCTTTCCCCTTTCACCCTAAAGCCATGTCCTCTCGTGTTTATCTCTCCTAATCTAAGTGGAAAGAGCCTACTTGCATTTACTCTGTCTATACCCCTCATAATTTTGTAAACTTCTATCAAGTCTCCCCTCGTTCTTCTACGCTCCAAGGAATAAAGTCCTAACTTGTTTAATCTTTCCCTGTAACTCAACTCCTTAAGACCCGGCAACATCCTAGTAAATCTTCTCTGCACTCTCTCAATCTTACTGATATCCTTCCTGTAGTTAGGTGACCAGAACTGCACACAACACTCCAAAGTTGGCCTCACCAATGTCTTATACAACCTCACCATAACATCCCAACTCCTATACTCAATAATTTGATTTATGCCAAAAGCTTTCTTTACAACCCTGTCTACCTGTGACGCCTCTTTCAGTCCGTGTGTGATCTTTCGTTCCTTCTGTCCACATGCTTCCAATGCAGATCTTTTAACAACAGACAAACTCTCCAGGCATTCCACAGGAGAGGAATTTAGGCAGAAATTGACACATATTGGGACAGATGACCATAAGCTTGGAAAAAGGGTCAATTGAAGAAGGAGAGAAGGGAGACAGAGAGAGAGGTAGGGCTGTTGGGAATGGAGGAGGTTGCAGAGAGAGGTAGGGTTGTCGGGAATGGAGGAGGTTGCAGAGAAAGGGAGGGCTCTAGGGGCTGGGAGGAGCTTGCAGAGTTAGGGAGGGTTGTAGGGGCTGGGAGGAGGTTGCAGAGATAGGGAGGGTTGTAGGGCCTGGGAGGAGGTTGCAGAGTTAGGGAGGGATGTAGGGGCTGGAGGAGGTTACAGAGATAGGGAGGGTTGTCGGGAATGGAGGAGGTTGCAGAGATAGGGAGGGTTATAGGGGCTGGAGTAGATTACGGAGATAGGGAGGAATCTAGGGGCTGGAAGAAGCTACAGCGATAGAGAGGGTTGTATGGGCTGGAGGATGTTACAGAGAAAGGGAAGGTTGTCAGGGATGGAAGAGGTTATAGAGATAGGGAGGGTTGTCGGGGATGAAGGAGGTTATAGAAATAGGGAGGATTCTAGGGCTGGGGGAGGTTACAGAGATAAGGAGGGTTGTAGGGGCTGGAGGACGTTACAGAGATAGGGAGGGTTGTCGGGGATGGAGGAGGCTATAGAGATAGGGAGGGTCCTAGGGGCTGGAGGAGGTTACAGAGATAAGGAGGGATGTAGGGGCTGAAGGAGGTTACAGCGATAGGGAGAGTTGTCAGGGCTGGAGGAGGTTCCAGAGATATGGAGGGTTGTAGGGGTTGGAGAAGTTTACAGAGATAGGGAGGGGTGTAGGGGATGGAGGAGATTCCAGAGATAGGGAGGCTTGTAGGGGTTAGAGAAGTTTACAGAGATAGGGAGGGTTGTAGGGGCTGGAGGAGGTTTCAGAGATAGGGAGGTTGTAGGAGCGGGAGGAGGTTACAAAGATAGGGAGGGATATTGGGGGTGGAGGAGGTTACAGCCATAGGGAGGGTTGTCAGGGATGGAGGAGGTTATAGAGATAGGGAGGGTTATAGGGGCTGGAGGAGGTTACAGTGATAGGGAGGATTGTAGGGGCTGAAGGAGGTTACAGAGATAGGGAGGGTTATAGGAGTGAGAGGAGGTTACAAAGATAGGGAGAGATATCGGGAGTGGAGGAGATTACTTACAGACATAGGGAGTGTTATAGGGGCTGGAGGAGGTTACAGAGATATGGAAGGTTATAGGAGCTGGAGAAGGTTACAGAGCTAGGGAGGGATATCGGGGGTGGAGGAGGTTACAGACATAGGGAGGGTTATAGGGGCTGTAGGAGGTTACAGAGATAGGGAAGGTTATAGGGGCAGGGGGAGGTTGCAGAAATAGGGGGTAGTGGGACCATTGATGAATTGACCAATTCTCTTCGTGCTTTCTGCTCTTAGGTAACATAAGAACGTAAGACCTAGGACCAGGAGTAGGTGATTCAGCCCCTCGAATCTGCCCTGCCATTCATTACGATCAAGGCTAATCTCATTTCGGCCTCAACTCCAATTTCCTGCCCTCTCCCCATAACCTTTCAACCCATTCCTGATTAAAATTCTGTCTATCTCCTCCTTAAATTTATTCAGCGTCCCGGCATCCACTGCACTCTGAGGTAGTGAATTCCACAGATTCACGACCCTTTGAGGAAAGTAATTCCTCTTCATCTCTGATTTAAATCTACCACCCCTTAGCCTAAAACTATGGCCGATAACCAAGCAAAGGAACCCTCTGTGAAGACCTCATTTCCTCACCACTCTGCGATCATCCAGTCCAAACTGGTACAGAAGGTAAAGTCACACAGGATCAGAGGTGAGCTGGCAGGATGGATACAGAATTGGCTTGGTCACAGAAGACAGAGGGTAGCAGTGCAAGGATGCTTTTCTGAATGGAGAGCTGTGACTAGTGGAGTTCCGCAGGGATCAGTGCTGGGACCTTTGCTGTTTGTAGTATACATAAATGATTTGGAGGAAAATGTAACTGGGCTAATGAATAAGTTTGCAGATGACACTAAAGTTGGAGGAGTTCCAGATAGTGAAGAGGATTGTCAAAGGATACAACGGGATATAGATCGGTTGGAGACTTAGGCAGAGAAATGGCAGATAGAGTTTAATCCGGACAAATGTGAGGTAATGCATTTTGGAAGGTCTAATAAAGGCAGGAATTACACAGTAAATGGCAGAACCCTTAAGTGCGTTGACGGGTAGAGGGATCTGGGTGTACAGGTCCACAGGTCACTGAAAGTGGCAATGCAGGTGGATAAGGTAGTCAGGAAGGCATATGGCATGCTTGCCTTCATCGGCAGGGGTATTGAGTATAAAAGCTGGGAAGTCATGCTGCAGCTGTATAGAACCTTGGTTAGGCCACACTTGGAATACTGTGTGCAATTCTGGTCGCCACATTACCAGAAGGATATGGAGGCATTGGAGAGGGTGCAGAGCAGGTTTACCAGGATGCTGCCTGGTCTGGAGGTTATTAGCTATGAGGAGAGGTTGGAGAAACTCGGATTGTTCTCACTAGAGCGATGGAGATTGAGGGGCGACTTGATAGAAGTTTACAAAATTATGAGTGGCATGGAGATAGTCAGAAGCTTTTTCCCAGGGTGGAAGAGTCAATTACTAGGGGACATAGATTTAAGGTGAGAGGAGAAAACTATAGAGGAGATGTGCGGGGCAAGTTTTTTACGCAGAGGGTAGTGAGTGTCTGGAATTTGCTGCCAGAGGAGGTGGTGGAAGCAGGTACGATAGTGGTTTTTAAGAGGCAGCTTGACAAATACATGAATAGGATGGGAATAGAGGGATACGGACCCCAGAAGTGCAAAATGTTTTAGTTGACGGGCAATATGATGGGCGCAGGTTTGGAGGGCCAAAGGGCCTGTTCCTGTGCTGTACTTTTCCTTGTTCTTTGTTCAAACAGGGGGACAGATTCCGCAATTGGACTTGGAAAAGCTGTGACCTGGCTGAGAGACTGCGATAGGGGGACTACAGGCTAGCTGAAGATCATCTGATCAGCAAAACAGTTTAAAATATCCACATCAAGGCAATTACCTTTCACAGTAAATATCCAGTAGAAAAATTTCAATGTGGTACATAGAATGAAAGCACAAATGAACAACCCAATCACATCATCAATGGAAGGACCAGCAGCTCCTGCAGGGAGACAAAGAGAGAACCTGTTAACTACCTCTCGGTACCATTGCTCTCACTCAGCAGGCAGATCCTCAACGTGCACCTTCAGAGTAAATCCTCCCCATTTCCCTTCTCGCCTTGCACAGCAGGATCCCCCCTAAAGGTCAAAAGGTCATGACAGGGATCAGCCTCAGAATTCAGCAAGAACTGTAAAGCGAAGTTATAGAGGCGGCTTGAGGTGACTGCTTGTTAAAGCGAGCAGATCAAGGGACACGGGCGTGTTGAACCTGTGGATAGCAGCACTGAGGTGGAACTGGACCCCCCCCCCCCCCACCACCCCTCCCCACCCCCATCGCCCCACCCCACCTCCCCAATACCCCCCCACCCCCCCGCCAAACCATGATAATCTGAGCCGTTCAGCCATCCTGTGGACATATCGGACCAGTTTTAAGGCTGTCTCCATCCGCTGGGGAGGACTGCCTGCTCTTTACCGAACCAGTTGCTTTTTAAGGGAATGCAGATCAGGGCACCTGATCCTCCCCGCCAGATTACCACAGAGTCCAAAATGCGCCCCGTCCATCAGTTTCCATCCAGTGCCCAAGGCTGCAGCGAGGCTGGAGAGTGCTGCATGCTCTCTGATGCTGAGCAGATGCAGCAGATGCAGCAGAGCAGGGCATGAATATTGGATCGACTCTCAAAACTGACTCTTACTTGAACGTCATCCAGAATATCCCCCTTAAACCAGTGTTCAAAAAAAGCCTCCCAAAACCAGGCCATTTTAATCTTCCAATGCCAATCTCGAAAAGGGATCACTTTTAACCAACGACAAGAGCCTGCATTTCACTGGCCCCATTAACATACAAAAAACCATTGGGAGGCACTTCACAAAGGTGCAATCAGACAAGAACTGACACAGAGTCAGAGAACACAGGAAAGGTGCAGGCGTTAGGAGGTGCAACCAAAAACCTTGGCCAAAGAAGTGGGTTTAAAAAAAAAAATGGTCTTTGAGGGAGGAGAGAGAGGGAGGTAGAGAGGCAGAAAGGGTTAATGAGGGGATTGGAGAGAGTGCAGTGGAGAAAGGGGGCTGTGGAATGTGGGATAGACCAGGTTCGAGGAGGGCAGAGTTCTTGGAGGGTAGGGCTGGGAGGAGTTACTGAGACCAGGACAAAGTATTCCAGACGGAAGGTTTATATAGTATGGGGCTGGACTCTACGCAGATGATTGCAATGAGAACAGTGTGACCCCTTCCTTAATAAGGGGTCCTGACTCTCTGTAAAGGGGCTACCCGCGGCAAGCCTTGCTATTTAAACAGGTGAAGAAGGTTGGTGACTAGCGTGGGTCACAGGCCGGGATGGGAACTAATCTCACACGGATCATGGTACTGGTTCAGAGACTCTCGGGCCAGGCGTGTGTGTACTGGACTATCAAAGTATGAGGGCTAACAACGAACTACACTCAAACTGGGAAGCATGGTTCTCATGCATTGACCCTGGTCCCCAGGGTGGTAGAAGAGTCGGGGTCTGGGACTACTTCAAACACCGACTGTATTAGCCCCGGGTTTGCGTTGCCTTTACCTGCTACCTTCAGGGTTATGCTCTTCCGGACTGCAGACCCAACAGACACATGGTCAACGTAGCAGGTGTAGACAGTGTCATGGTCGCCTGAGGTGGGCTTGATGCTGATGTAACTCGTCACGTTGAATGTACCATCCGGGTTCTCGCGGTGGCCACTCATCCAGCTCTGGGTGATGTGCTCGGCAGTGCTATTACCAACAGGTCTCTTCATCCAGCTTACACTCACATCCAGGGGGTAGTAGGAGCTGATCTCACACAGCACGTGGTGGGCCTGGTCAGGAGCCAGGTACAAAGGATCCGGGTTCAGTGCAAGTTTTGGAGGCTCTGCCAACAAAAATGGAAAGAAATAGTGACCGGCACTCGGACGTCCATCACCACACCCCCCCCACCACGCTCCCTGCCACACCCCCCCCTCCCCAACTCACCACAACCCCCCTCCCCGCCTCACCACAACCCCCTCCCCACCCCCACCTCACCCCCCCTCCCCCCCTCACCACAACCCCCTCCCCCCCTCACCACACACCCCCACCTCCCCAACTCACCACACCCCCCTCCACCCCTCACCACACCCCCCTCCCCCCCTCACCACACCCCCCCTCCCCCCCTCACCACACCCCCCTCCCCCCCTCACCACACCCCCCCTCCCCCCCTCACCACACCCCCCTCCCCCCCTCACCACACCCCCCCTCCCCCCCTCACCACACACCCCCACCACGCTCCCTGCCACACCCCCCCTCCCCCCCTCACCACACACCCCTCCCCCCCTCACCACACCCCCCCTCCCCCCTCACCACACACCCCCTCCCCCCCTCACCACGCACCCCCACCACGCTCCCTGCCACACCCCCACCACGCTCCCTGCCACACCCCCACCTCCCCAACTCACCACAACCCCCTCCCCCCCTCACCACAACCCCCTCCCCCCCTCACCACACCCCCCTCCCCCCCTCACCACACACCCCCACCTCCCCAACTCACCACAACCCCCTCCCCCCCTCACCACACCCCCCTCCCCCCCTCACCACACACCCCCCTCCCCCCCTCACCACACACCCCTCCCCCCCTCACCACACACCCCCACCACGCTCCCTGCCACACCCCCCTCCACCCCTCACCACACCCCCCCTCCCCAACTCACCACAACCCCCCTCCCCGCCTCACCACACCCCCCTCCCCACCCCCACCTCACCCCCCCTCCCCCCCTCACCACACCCCCCTCCCCCCCTCACCACACCCCCCTCCCCCCCTCACCACACCCCCCTCCCCCCCTCACCACACCCCCCTCCCCCCCTCACCACACACCCCCTCCCCCCCTCACCACAACCCCCTCCCCCCCTCACAACACACCCCCACCTCCCCAACTCACCACAACCCCCTCCACCCCTCACCACACCCCCCACCACGCTCCCTGCCACACCCCCCCCTCCCCAACTCACCACACCCCCCTCCCCCCCTCACCACACCCCCCCTCCCCCCCTCACCACAACCCCCTCCCCCCCTCACCACACCCCCCTCCCCCCCTCACCACACACCCCCACCTCCCCAACTCACCACAACCCCCTCCCCCCCTCACCACACACCCCCTCCCCCCCTCACCACACCCCCCCTTCCCCCCTCACCACACCCCCCTCCCCCCCTCACCACACACCCCCTCCCCCCCTCACCACACCCCCCCTTCCCCCCTCACCACACCCCCCTCCACCCCTCACCACACCCCCCTCCCCCCCTCACCACACACCCCCACCTCCCCAACTCACCACAACCCCCTCCCCCCCTCACCACACCCCCCTCCCCCCCTCACCACACCCCCCTCCCCCCCTCACCACACCCCCCTCCCCCCCTCACCACACCCCCTCCCCCCCTCACCACACCCCCCTCCCCCCCTCACCACACCCCCCCTCCCCCCCTCACCACACACCCCCACCTCCCCAACTCACCACAACCCCCTTCCCCCCTCACCACACACCCCTCCCCCCCTCACCACACCCCTCACCACAACCCCCTCCCCCCCTCACCACACCCCCCCTCCCCCCCTCACCACACCCCCCTCCACCCCTCACCACACCCCTCACCACAAACCCCTCCCCCCCTCACCACACCCCCCTCCCTCACTTCACCACACCCCCCTCCCCCCCTCACCACACCCCCCTCCCCCCCTCACCACACCCCCCTCCCCCCCTCACCACACCCCCCTCCCCCCCCTCACCACACACCCCCCTCCCCCTCAACACACCCCCCTCCCCCCCTCACCACACCCCCCCTCCCCCCCTCACCACACCCCCCTCCCCCCCTCACCACAACCCCCTCCCCCCTTCACCACACCCCCCTCCCCCCCTCACCACACCCCCCCTCCCCCCCTCACCACAACCCCCTCCCCCCCTCCCCACACCCCCTCCCCCCCTCACCACACCCCCCTCCCCCTCACCACACCCCCCTCCCCCCTTCACCACACCCCCCTCCCCCCTTCACCACACCCCCCTCCCCCCCTCACCACACCCCCCCTCCCCCTCAACACAACCCCCCTCCCTCCCTTCACCACACCCCCCTCCCCACACCCCCTCCCTCCCTTCACCACACCCCCTCCCCCCCTCACCACACCCCCCTCCCCCCCTCACCACACCCCCCCTCCCCCCCTCACCACACCCCCCTCCCCCCCTCACCACACCCCCCTCCCCCCCTCACCACACCCCCCTCACCACACCCCCCTCCCCCCCCTCACCACACCCCCCTCCCCCCCTCACCACACCCCCCTCCCCCCCTCACCACACCCCCCCTCCCCCCTCACCACACCCCCCCTCCCCCCCTCACCACACCCCCCCTTCCCCCCCCACCACGCACCCCCCCTCACCTCGCCCCCCTCTCCCCTCACCTCGCCCCCCTCCCTCCCCTCACCTCGCCACCCCTCCCTCCCCTCACCTCGCCGCCCCTCCCCCTCACCTCGCCCCCCTCCCTCCCCTCACCTCGCCGCCCCTCCCCCTCACCTCGCCCCCCTCCCTCCCCTCACCTCGCCGTCCCTCCCCCTCACCTCACCCCCCCTCCCTCCCCTCACCTCGCCACCCCTCCCCCCTCACCTCGCCCCCCTCCCTCCTCTCACCTCGCCGCCCCTCCTTCCCCTCACCACACCCCCCTCCCTCCCACCAGCAATAAGAAGGGGCAATGGGACTGAGGGGATCCCTCTCTCAGGGAGAGGGGCAATAGGGAATGGGACTGAGGGGATCCCTCTCTCAGGGAGAGGGGCAATAGGGAATGGGACTGAGGGGATCCCTCTCTCAGGGAGAGGGGCAATAGGGAATGGGACTGAGGGGATCCCTCTCTCAGGGAGAGGGGCAATAGGGAATGGGACTGAGGGGATCCCTCTCTCAGGGAGAGGGGCAATACAGACTGGGACTGAGGGGATCCCTCTCTCAGGGAGAGGGGCAATAGGGAATGGGACTGAGGGGATCCCTCTCTCAGGGAGAGGGGCAATACAGACTGGGACTGAGGGGTATGTTCTCTCAGGGCAATAGGAACTGGGACTGAGGGGATCCCTCTCTCAGGGAGAGGGGCAATACAGACTGGGACTGAGGAGTATGTTCTCTCAGGGCAATAGGAACTGGGACTGAGGGGATCCCTCTCTCAGGGAGAGGGGCAATAGGGACTGAGACTGAGGGCAGCGCTGATTCAGGGAGGGGGGCATTGCGACTGAGGGGATTCGATAGCCCCGCTGCCTCCTCTTCCTGAGAGAGGGCTCCCCTCAGGCCTGTAGTAAGTATCTCCGTCTGTCTAGTTTGGGCTGCTCTTGGGGAGAGCTGGCACAGACATGATAGGCCAAATGGCCTCCGCGTGTGCTATGAACATCTTTTGTTCTACTGCCTGTTATGCATTTCTTGTCAGATTTTGCTTGTCCACATCTCGGAGAGCACCCTTCTTGTTATCCACATTCCACCTTCAGTACTGGAGATCTAACAGGATCTATTCACAATCGGACTGTTGACTATACCTGTGACATGCAGGTCAATGGACTGCTGAGCGTGTAGGTTGGGCATATAAATGGTACAGATGTAGCTTCCTTCGTGCCTCATGTCAACATTGCGAATCAGGAGTGAGGCGTTTCCGTGACTGTGGAGCTCGTAGAAGAACATTTCAGTCCCCTCGTCAGCCATGTCCACCCGGTCTTTGGCCCCATTGTACGCGTACACCAGGTGCCCGCTGCCCTTAAACTGGTAGCGCCACTCCACCGCAAAGCCAGTCTTCCTGTCCATGGCAAAGCCACAATCAAGGAGGACATCCCGTTTCAGTTCCGTCTTCAGAGATGGTGTGCGGGTGAACACATTCAGGACAACTGAGAAAGAAAGGCCAGAGTTAGAAGCATGGAAATCATGGAGAGAAAGATTCACGTTTAGTTGGCGTCTTCCGCAACCTCAGCATGGCCCAAATCGCTTTACAGCCAATGGGGTCCTTTGAAAATATAGTCACTATTTTGGCTCAGTGGCTGGCATTCTCGCCTTTGAATTGGAAGGTTGTATTTCAAACCCTGCTCCAGGACTTGAGCACAGTAACCAAGTGCAGCGCTGATGGAGTGCTGTACTGTTGGAGGTGCCATCTTTCAATGGGATTAAGGCCCTGTCTGACCTCTCAGATAGGCACACACACAATCCCACAGCCACTATTTCGAAAGAGATCGGCGGGGAGCCTGTGTCCTGGATGATCTTTATCCCTCAATCAACGTCACAAAAACCAGATTATCTATTATTATCACACTGCTGTTTGTTTATTCACACTCCCCTTCTCTTTCTCCAGCACTTTTTTTTTTTGCTTTCAAGTGTTTATCCCATTCCCTTAGGAAAATTACTATTGAATCTGCATCCAGCACCCTTTCAGACAGCTCGCTGTGTTTAAAAATAAACTTAACATTCCTCCTCCCCTCTCTGGTTCTTTTGGCAAGGGAACAGTGGCATAGACCAGAGGTCCAGAATAATGCAGAGACATGAGTTCGAAACCCCTCCAATTAATTAACTAATATCTGGAACAAAATGCTAGTC
The DNA here is from genome assembly GCF_017639515.1 of Carcharodon carcharias. NCBI lineage: Eukaryota > Metazoa > Chordata > Chondrichthyes > Lamniformes > Lamnidae > Carcharodon > Carcharodon carcharias. The sequence continues at coordinate 112,490,336 of NC_054485.1, forward strand.
TCAGTCATAATGAATGTTGTAAACACCCATCAGGTTCATGAATGTCCTTTAGGGAAGAAAATCTGTCATTGTTACCAGGTCTGGCCTACATGTCACTCCAGACCCACAGCAATGTCCCTTAATTGCTCCTCTGAAATGCCCCAGCAGGTCACTCAGTTCAAGGGCAATTAGGGATGGACAATGAATGGCGTTGACGTTTCGCGTCCTCATGACCCTTCAACAGATCTGTCGAAGGGTCATGAGGACTCGAAACGTCAACCCTTTTCTTCTCCGCCGATGCTGCCAGACCTGCTGAGTTTTTCCAGGTAATTCTGTTTGTGTTTTGGATTTCCAGCATCCGCAGTTTTTTGTTTTTATGGGCAATGAATGTTGGTCACATCCCAGGAATGAACAAAAAAATTATAAGAACATAAGAATTAGGAGCATGAGTAGGCCATTTGGCCCCTCGAGCCTGCTCCACAATTCTACGAGATCATAGCTGATCTGACTGTGGTCTTAACTCCTTTCCTGTCTGCTCCCCATAACCCTCCACTCCCTTGTCGATCAAAATTCTGTCCAACTCAACCTTGAATATATTCAATGAGCCAGCCTCCACTGCTCGATGGGGGAGAGAATTCCAAACAGCAACAACTCCCTGAGAGAAAAGATTCCTCCTTACTTCCACCTTAAATGGGAAGACCTCATATTTTTAAACTGTGCCCCCTCGTGCAGATTCCACGCCCACAAGGGGAAACATCCTCTCAGCAATGCCCTGTCAAACCTCCTCAAAACCTTATGTTTCAATACGATCACCTCTTAGTTGTTTAGTATTAAAGAACTTCAGTATTGCTGAAAAAAGGGACAGTTTTTGTTGAAGCTTTTAGTCTTGCACTCATCAGGACAATTCGCAAGAAATGCCAATGTCACCATCAACTGGTGCATTCTCCATGGCAACGCCTCTACCAATCAGAATCCACCTACCAACCAATCAGCATTCTCTTTTCATGCAGTATAAATTTGCTGTTTTCTCCTGACTTTGGCATTTTCTTGCAAATTGTCCTGATGAGTGCAACACGAGAAGCTTCGACAAATAAAATGTCTGTTTTCAGCAATACTCAAGATCACCTCTCTTTCTTCTAAACTCCATTGAGTAGAGGCCCAAACTACTCAATCTTTCGTCAAAGGACAACCCCTTCAACCCAGGAATCAGCCTGGTTAACCTTCTCTGAACTGCCTCCAAAGCAAGGGTTTTTAAGTAAGAAGGCCAAAATTGCAGGCAGTACTCTAGGTGCAGTCTCAGCCAATGTACTGTAAAGTTGTGGCAAGACTTCCCTACTTTCATATCATGAAAACGGAAAGTGAGGAAAAACTCAGCAGGTCTGGCAGCAACAGTGGAGACAGAGACAGAGTTAAGAACATAAGAACTAGGAGCAGGAGTAGGGGATTCAGCCCCTCGAGCCTGCCCTGCCATTCAATACGATCAAGGCTGATCTCATTTTGGCCTCAACTCCAATTTCCCGCCCTCTCCCCATAACCTTTCAACCCATTCCTGATTAAAAATCTGTCTATCTCCTCCTTAAATTTATTCAGTGTCCCGGCATCCACTGCACTCTGAAGTAGTGAATTCCACAGATTCACGACCCTTTGAGAAAAGTAATTCCTCCTCATCTCTGATTTAAATCTACCACCCCTTAGCCTAAAACTATGGCCTCTCATTTTAGAATGCCCCACAAGGGGAAACATCTGCTCCACGTCTACTTTGTCTATCCCCTTTAGCATCTTATATACCTCAATTAGATTTCCTCTCATCCTTCTAAACTCTAGTGAGTATAGGCCTAAACTGCTCAAACTCTCTTCATAAGGCAAGCCCCACATCTCTGGAATCAATCTAGTGAACCTCCTCTGAACCACCTCCAATGCAACCACACCCTTGACATCAAGGCTGCATTTGACCGAATGTGGCATCAAGAAGCCTTAGCAAAACTGGAGTTAATGGGAATCAGGGGGAAACCACTCCACAGGTTGGAGTCATGCCTAGCACAAAGGAAGATGGCTGTGGTTGTTGGAGGTCAGTCATCTCAGCTCCAGGACATCACTGCAGGAGTTCCTCAGGGTAGTGTCCTCGGCCCAACCATCTTCAGCTGCTTCATCAATGACCTTCCTTCCATCATAAGGTCAGAAGTGGGGATGTTCGCTGACGCTTGCACAATGTTCAGCACCATTCGCGACTCCTCAGATACTAAAGCAGCCCATGTCCACATGCAACAAGACCTGGACAATATCCAGGCTTGGGCTGGCAAGTGGTAAGTGACATTTGCGCCACCATCTCCAACAAGAGAGAATCTAGCTAGCGCCCCTTGATGTTCAATGGCATTCCCATCACTGAATCCCTCCACTATCAACATCCTGGGGGTTACCATTGAGCAGAAACTGAACTGGACCAGCCATATAAATACTGTGGCTACAAGAACAGGTCAGAGGCTTGGAATCCTGTGGCGAGTAACTCACCTCCTGACTCTCCAAAGCCTGTCCACCATCTACAAGGCACAAGTCAGGAGTGTGATGGAATACTCCCCACTTGCCTGGATGAGTGCAGATCCCACAACACTCAAGAAGCTCAACACCATCCAGGACAAAGCAGCACCGCTTGATTGGCACCACATCCACAAACATTCACTCCCTCCACCACCGACACACAGTAACAGCAGTGTGTGTACCATCTACAAGATGCACTGCAGGAATTCACCAAGGCTGCCTCGACAGCACCTTTCAAACCCATGACTGCTACTATCTAGAAGGACAAGGGCAGCAGACACATGGGAACATCACCACCTGGAAGTTCCCCTCCAAGTCACTCACCATCCTGACTTGGAAATATATCGCCGTTCCTTCACTGTCACTGGGTCAAAATCCTGGAACTCCCTCCCTAACAGCACTGTGGGTGGACCTACACCACATGGACAAAATCCTGGAACTCCCTCCCTAACAGCACTGTGGGTGTACCTACACCACATGGACAAAATCCTGGAACTCCCTTCCTAACAGCGCTGTGGGTGTACCTACACCACACGGACAAAATCCTGGAACTCCCTTCCTAACAGCACTGTGGGTGTACCTACACCACACGGACAAAATCCTGGAACTCCCTCCCTAACAGCACTGTGGGTGTACCTACACCACACGGACAAAATCCTGGAACTCCCTCCCTAACAGCACTGTGGGTGTACTTACACCACACGGACAAAATCCTGGAACTCCCTCCCTAACAGCGCTGTGGGTGTACCTACACCACACGGAAAAAATCCTGGAACTCCCTCCCTAACAGCACTGTGGGTGTACCTACACCACATGGACAAAATCCTGGAACTCCCTCCCTAACAGCACTGTGGGTGTACCTACACCACACGGAAAAAATCCTGGAACTCCCTCCCTAACAGGACTGTGGGTGTACCTACACCACATGGACAAAATCCTGGAACTCCCTCCCTAACAGCACTGTGGGTGTACCTACACCACATGGACAAAATCCTGGAACTCCCTCCCTAACAGCACTGTGGGTGTACCTACACCACATGGACAAAATCCTGGAACTCCCTCCCTAACAGCACTGTGGGTGTACCTACACCACACGGACAAAATCCTGGAACTCCCTCCCTAACAGCACTGTGGGTGTACCTACACCACATGGACAAAATCCTGGAACTCCCTCCCTAACAGCACTGTGGGTGTACCTACACCACATGGACAAAATCCTGGAACTCCCTCCCTAACAGCACTGTGGGTGTACCTACACCACACGGACAAAATCCTGGAACTCCCTCCCTAACAGCACTGTGGGTGTACCTACACCACATGGACAAAATCCTGGAACTCTCTCCCTAACAGCACTGTGGGTGTACCTACACCACATGGACAAAATCCTGGAACTCCCTAACAGCACTGTGGGTGTACCTACACCACACGGACAAAATCCTGGAACTCCCTCCCTAACAGCACTGTGGGTGTACCTACACCACATGGACAAAATCCTGGAACTCCCTCCCTAACAGCACTGTGGGTGTACCTACACCGCAGGGCCAAAATCCTGGAACTCCCTCCCTAACAGCACTGTGGGTGTACCTACACCACATGGACAAAATCCTGGAACTCCCTCCCTAACAGCACTGTGGGTGTACCTACACCACATGGACAAAATCCTGGAACTCCCTCCCTAACAGCACTGTGGGTGTACCTACACCACATGGACAAAATCCTGCAACTCCCTCCCTAACAGCACTGTGGGTGTACCTACACCACATGGACTGCAGCGGTTCAAGAAGGCAGCTCACCACCACCTTCTCAAGGGTAACTAGGGATGGGCAAGAAATGCTGGCCCAGCCAGCGATGTCACATGAATTTTACAAAATGCAGTCCATCAGGTCCAGGGACCTTGTCAGTGTCTCATAATCACAATTATTTTATGTTGTTCATTCCCCTTTGCCCCTTAATTTTCTGTTGTTATTATGAGGTCCTTTTAGTGTCTTCTATCATGAAGACAGATACAAAGACTCTGCTACATCCTTGTTTGCAATTATTAATTCCCCAGTCTCATTCCCTAAGGAAGCAATACTCACTTCAGCTACTCTCTTCCTTTTTATATCCTTGTAGAAGCTCCTACTGTCTGTTTTTATATTTCTTGCTAATTACTGGCTAATCTGTGCTCTCTGATTATAAATCCTCTTGCCACTAGAAATATCTATTCTTTAAACACCTCACAAAATCATAAAAGGGAATAATTGAAGGGAGGGAATGACGTAGCATCAGGTTACTACGGAACGTAGGAATTGTTGGATAGGGACAAGGAAGGCTCATCTCGTTCACTTTCTATTAGGATTGTCGCATGTTACGATGAGAATGGAATTGCTAATTAATCATAGCAATCGATCTCTATCAATTAATCTGCAACAGGCCCGAACAGTGATGGACAGCTTGAGGAACTCTTAAGTTCAATGTCACTGTTCCTGCTACTTACGATGTATGCCAAGTAAGAGCAGGACATTGAAGGGAGTTGGGCCATGGGTTAGATATAGGAGGCTCAGTCAGCGGGAACCCTCGGTTCATGATACCTGATGTCTGGTGTGGGGAGGTGTCGTCTGCTCCTCTGGGGCCCGAGGTGACCCGATGGACACTGGCCACATTGAATGAATGATCAAAAGTCTGAAGGTGGCTGCAAAACCAGGTGCTGGAGTGGTAGGCAGGTGTCCTCTCGTCCTCAGTCAGGTGAGTGGCCCAGATCACACTGGACTCTTGCGGGGAGTACTTATTAATCTCACAGTGCGGCTTTTTACTTGGATTTTGAGGCTGTTTGAAACCGGGGTGAGCGGTAATTCTTGAATAATCTGTTCAGTGAAAAAGAGGTAGAGAAGAGGAAAACAAGTATATGAATTAATTGGGTAATTGTACATTTCACTCCAAGAAGCATTCTGTGTCAGATGGGAGGGTCACACTGGTGCACTAAAGCATTCTTCTGAGGCCAGGAATTACACTGAATGGCTGTTGCACAGAAGAGGAAGGGAAGATACTCCATACTTAACCCATACTAGGAGAGGCAGGGGTGGAGATAGCAGGGGCGCTGGCAATAATTTTCAATACCTCTCTGGCCGCAGGAGAGGTGCTGGGGACTGGAGGACAGCCAGTGTGGTACCGTTACTCAAGAAGGGAGGAAGGGTTAAACCAGGGAACTACAGGCCAGTCAGTCTAACCTCAGTGGTGGGGAAAGTATTGGAAGCAATTCTGAGGGACAGAATTAATCTACACTAGGGGAGGCAGGGATTAATCAAGGACAGTCAGCATGGTTTTGTTAAGGGGAGGTCATGTCTGACCAATTTGATTAAATTTTTCGAAGAGGTGACCAGGCATGTAGATGAGGGCAATGCATTTGACATAGTCTGCTTGGACTTCAGCAAGGCTTTTGATAAAGTCCCACATGGGAGACTGATAATGAAGGTAAGAGCCCATGGGATCCAAGGCAATTTGGCAAATTGGATCTGGAATTGGCTGAGTGGCAGGAAGCAGAGGGTGATGGTCGAGGGGTGTTTTTGTGACTGGATGCCTGTGTCCAGTGGGGTTCCACAGGGATCGGTGTTGGATTTAGACTTGAATGTAGGAAGGTTGATAAGTAAGTTCACGGATGACATGAAAATTGGTGGGGTGGTAAATGAGTGAGGAGGATAGCTTTAGATTACAGGAGGATATAGACGGGTTGGTCAGATGAGCTGATCAGTGGCAAATGGAATTTAATCCGGATAAGTGTGAGGTGATGCACTTGGGCTGGACAAACAAGGCACGGGAATACAGGATGAATGGTAGGACCCTGGGAAGTACCAAGGATCAGAGGGACCTTGGTGTGCATGTCCACCAGTCCCTTAAAGTAGCGGGACAGGTAGATAAGGCGGTTAAGAAGGCATATAGGATACTTGCCTTTATTAGCCAAGGCATAGAATATAAGACCAGGGAGGTTATGCTGGAACTGTATAAAACGCTGGTTAGGCCACAGCTAGAGTACTGTGTGCAGTTCTGTAATCCGCATTATAGGAAGGATGTGACTGCACTAGAGAGAGTGCAGAGGAGATTTACCAGGATGTTGCCTGGGCTGGAGAGTTTGAGTTATGAGGAGAGATTGGATAGGCTGGGGTTATTTTCCCTGGAGCAGAGGAGATTGAGGGGGGACATGATTGAGGTGTATAAAATTATGAGGGGCATAGATAGGGTAGACAGGAAGGAACTTTTCCCCTTGGTGGAGGGATCAATAACCAGGGGACATAGATTTAAGGTAAGGGGCAGGAGGTTTAGAGGGGATGTGGGGAAGAATTTTTTCACCCAGAGGGTGGTGGGAATCTGGAACTCACAGCCTGAAAGGGTGGTAGAGGCAGAAACCCTCCTAACACTTAATAAGTTTTTGGATGGGCGATGCCATTGCATACAAGGCTATGGGCCTAGTGCTGGAAAATGGGATTAGAATAGTTGGGTACTTGTTTTGACCGGTACAGACTCGATGGGCCGAAGGGTCTTTTTCTGTGCTGTAGACCTCTATGACTCTATAACCAAGTGAAGGAATCTCAACCTGTCTTCAGATTGCCATGTTAAATTATGTGTGTGTGTGTGTGTGTGTGTGTGTGTGTGTGTGTGAGTGTGAGTGTGTGTGAGAGTGTGTGGGGGTATGTGTGGGTGTGTGTGTGAGTGTGAGTGTGAGTGTGTGTGAGAGTGTGTCAGTGTGAGTGAGTGTGTGAGTGTCAGTGTGAGTGTGTCAGTGTGAGTGCATGTGTGAGAGTGTGTCAGTGTGAGTGTGTGTGTGTGAGTGTGTGTGTGTGTGGGGGGGGGGTATGTGTGGGTGTGTGTGTGAGAGTGTCAGTGTGAGTGTGTGTGAGAGTATGTCAGTGTGAGTGCATGTGTGAGAGTGTGTCAGTGTGAGTGTGTGTGTGTGTGAGTCTGTGTGTGTGTGATTGTGTGTGTGTGAGAGTGTGTGGGGGTATGTGTGGGTGAGTGTGTGTGTATGTGTGTGTGTGATTGTGTGTGTGTGAGAGTATGTCAGTGTGAGTGTGTGTGAGAGCGCGTGTGTGTGTGTGGGGGGGGTATGTGTGTGTGTGTGTGTGTGTGTGAGAGAGGGTGTCAGTGTGAGTGTGTGTGAGTGTGTGTCAGTGTGAGTGTGTGTGTGAGTGTGTGTGTGCGTGTTTGTGTGAGAATGTGTGCGTGTGTGGGGATATGTGTGTGTGTGTGCGTGTGTGTGTGTGTGTGTGTGTCAGTGTGAGTGTGTGTGAGTGTGTGAGTGTGTGTATGTGTGTGTGTGTGAGAGTGTGTTTGTGTGTGAGAGTGTGTGTGTCTGTGCGTGTGTGTGTGTGTGTGTCAGTGTGAGTGTGTCAGTGTGAGTGTGTGTGTTTGTGAGTGTGTCAGTGTGAGTGTGTGTGTGAGTGTGAGTGTGTATGAGAGTGTGTCAGTGTGAGTGTGTGTGTGAGTGTGAGTGTGTGTGTGAGAGTGTGTCAGTGTGAGTGTGTGTGTGTCAGTGTGAGTGTGTGTGTGTGTCAGTGTGTGTGTGTGAGAGAGTGTGTGTGTGTGTGAGTGTGTGTCAGTGTGAGTGTGTGTGTGTGTGTCAGTGTGAGTGTGTGTGTGTGTGTGAGAGTGTGTCAGTGTGAGTGTGTGTGTGTGTCAGTGTGAGTGTGTGTGTGTGAGTGTGAGCGTGTGTGTGTGTCAGTGTGAGTGTGTGTGAGAGAGTGTCAGTGTGAGTGTGTGTGTGTCAGTGTGAGCGTGTGTGTGAGTGTGTGTGTGTGAGAGTGTGTTTGTGTGTGAGAATATGTGCGTGTGTGAGTGTGTGACAGTGTGTGTGAGAGAGAGAGAAGAAGAGAGATCATGGCTGATTCTATCAAGCTTGCTTCACAGGTGTGCAGAAGATGTGTGAAATATTTACAAAATTCTTTACTTGAGGAGAGACGTACTAGCATTGGAGGCATTTCAGAGAAGATTCACTAGATTGATTCTTTGGATGAATGAGTTTGTCTTACCAGGAAACGTTGAGCAGGTCATTGGAGTTTCGAAGAATGAAAGATTCTGAGGGGATTGACAGGGTGGGTGACAAGAGGAAGCTTCCCCTTGTGGGGGATTCTAGGACTAGGGGCACAGTTTCAAAATTAAAGATCTCCCATAGAAGACGGAGATGAGGAGGAATCTTTTCTTTCAAAGGATCATTAATCTTGAGCATTCTCTTTCACAGAGAGCAGTGGAGGTTGGGACATTGAACATATTCGAGGCTCAGTTAGGGAGATTTTTGATCGACGAGGGAGTTGAGGGTTATGAGTGGGAGGCAGCCAAGAATTAGGAGTTAAAGCCACAATCAGATTGAATGGTGGAGCAGGCTCAAGGGGCTGAATGGCCACCTTCTGCTTCTGGTTCTGATGGTCAGTGGTTCAGTGTCACCTCACTCTGATGAAGCAAGAAGCTATATTCTCTGAACAGGGAGGATTGCTTTTTTCATTATGTTTAAACATTGTTTTACTGTCCGATTCTGGAGAAGGAATACATTGAGATGATAAGGAGGCAATAATCCCTCAGTTAGATAGAGGGCCTTTAGCTTACTCCAATTGTATTAGACACTTGAGGTTGCTTGTTCTCTCTGAGGAACTCTCCACTGGTACAATGATTTAATTGGAAGCTGTGACAAGAGTCATACAGTTTGTAGTTTCAGGTTCAGGGAGGAACCAACTAAAGTGTGTACAACTCTTAGCAGTTCATACTGAGGGAAGCAACAGACTGTCTAGTGCCCTGGGACAAGAGGGCTTAAAGCTACTGTCAAGATCAGGCATGGTCTGGTGTGTCCCAACATTGATAATTATCAGCTTGCTCGGTCCACGGACACAGTTAGTGAGATAGGAACGTTGCGGGACAATTGTAGTCGTGCAGAAACGATTACTTAATCCAGTCACTTCTACGTAACAAGCGTTTAGCACTCGATTGGCATTTTGGAATCTGCTCTTACCTCTCACATCGAAGAACATGCCAGGCTTCAGCTCCGAGGCCAGGCCCAAATCCAAGGGTAGTTCTTGCTCCTCCCCATTTTGGTAGGGGACTTGGCGAAGGAGCAGGAGAGCTGGATCCTGGGCAATGGAGTTGGGGAAGCTGCTCTTTGCACCGATTTCCTCCACAAACCAGCACTCCACCAGCGTGCCAAGCTGCAACAAACTGCCGTGGCTCATCACTGTGAAGAGAAAGAGGTGGCGCTTGTCAACGTTAGTGAACAGGGTTGCAGTACCTGGAGGACTGTGTACAATTTTGGCCTCTCTACTTCAGGGGGTATTTGCATTGGAAGCAGTTCAGAGAAGGTTCACTCGGCTGATTCCTGGGATGAGAGAGGTTGAGTAGGTTGGGCCTATACTCATTGGAGTTCAGCAGAATGAGAGGGGATCTTATTGAAACACAGAAGGCCCTCGGGGGGGGGGTGGGGTTCACAGGGTTGGTGCTGAGAGGGTGTTTCCCCTCATGGGTAGGGGGGGATTCTAGAACGAGGGGTACACTTTTAGAATAAGAGGCCTTCCATTTAAGAGGGAAATGAGGAGGAATCTCTCCTCTCAGGGGGCTGTTAGTGTCTGGAATTCTCTCCCTCAGGGAACAGTGGAGACTGGGTCACTGAATATATTCAAGGCCGAGTTAGATAGATTTTTGATCGACGAGGGACTCGAGGGTTATGAGGGGTGGTGCAGACAGGAAAGTGGAGTTAAGGCCACAATCAGATCAGCCATTATCTTAGTGCATGGAGGAGCAGACCCAAGGGGCCTACTCCTGCTCCTATCTTCTGATCATTGTACCAATTCTAATCTCGATTCAAAACGATTCCCTTCCTCATCTCCAAAGTTTAGTTTGAGCTGAAATGTGGTGCTTCCTCCCCATTGCCAGTGATGGGTACACTCCCAGTGTCCAGTCCCGCAACCCTCCGAGATACCTGCGCTCGTCGAATTCTGGCCTATTGTACATCCTGCTTTAATCACTCCTCTGTGGGTGACCGTGCCTTCAGTTTCCTGGGCTCCAAGCTCTGGAATTCCCTCTCTAAACCTCTCTGCCTCTCTACCTCACTCTTTTAAAACTCTCCGGAAAACCACCCTATTTCACCAGGCTTTTGGTCAGCTCACATAACATATCCTCATGGGTCTCGGTGTCAGGTTATGTTTTATAAAGTCCCTGTGAAAAGCCTTGAGATGTTTTGAAATGTTAAGGGCACTGTATATAACGCATATAAGATGTTAGTGATGTTATCGTCTAGTCAAACACCACCTGTACACATATTTCTGAAGAGAGACATGTTGCAAAAGCCTCACAAGGGTGCCAGGTTTCAAACGATCACAACAGCTGATACCACTGGGGAAGAGGCTGCTGATTGGTTAACATCGAGTCCAATCTCGCACGCTCGAGATTGTCCCGATTGGTGTGAGGTGAGAAAGCTTTGGCAGCATGTTCTCCTTTCAGCAATATTCAAGATCGGTACTGTTTCTACACAAGCAGATTAAACATGTTTCACACTGGAAATCCCATGTCCATTTTATAACGCTAATTCTCCATGTAATCATGTCACGCTTGAACCACGCCTTAATAGTTAAGGACCAGCACTGCCACCACTGGTCAGACGGTCTCATTACAGGCTGACATGTGAAACACATCCAGAACTGTGAGTAACACTGTGGAATGCTGTCATAGGGCATGTTCACCGCTTCAATGTGGCCAGAGGATGCCAAAAATAACTAGAACAAAATTGTGTGCATTAAGAGGTCATTGCTTACATCAGGAGTCTGCCGATGGCTCAATATGGAGAGCAGGTCCCAGGAAGTGTGTCAGTATTTACAGGGGAGTCCCCGGGGAGTGTGTCAGTATTTACAGGGGTTCCCCGGGGAGTGTGTCAGTATATACAGGGGGCCCCGGGGAGTATGTCAGTGTTTACAGGGGGCCCCGGGGAGTGTGTCAGTATTTACAGGGGTTCCCCGGGGAGTGTGTCAGTATTTACAGGGGGGCCCCAGGGAGTATGTCAGTGTTTACAGGGGGTCCCCGGGGAGTGTGTCAGTATTTACAGGGGGTCCCCGGGGAGTGTGTCAGTATTTACAGGGGGTCCCCGGGGAGTGTGTCAGTATTTACAGGATGTCCCCGGGGAGTGTGTCAGTATTTACAGGGGGCCCCCAGGGAGTGTGTCAGTATTTACAGGGGATCCCCGGGGAGTGTGTCAGTATTTACAGGGGGTCCCGGGGAGTGTCTCAGTATTTACAGGGGGGACCGCGGAGAATGTGTGAGAATTTACAGGGGGTCCCCGGGGAGTGTGTCAGTATTTACAGGGGGTCCCGGGGAGTGTCTCAGTATTTACAGGGGGGACCGCGGAGAATGTGTGAGTATTTACAGGGGTTCCCCGGGGAGTGTGTCAGTATTTACAGGGGTTCCCCGGGGAGTGTGTCAGTATTTACAGGGGGTCCCCGGGGGGTGTGTCAGTATTTACAGGGGGAAACCCGGGGAGTGTGTCGGTATTTACAGGGGGGCCCCAGGAAGTATGTCAGTGTTTACAGGGGGCCCCAGGGATTGTGTCAGTATTTACAGGGGGGGATCCCCGCGGAGTGTGTCAGTATATACAGGGGGTCCCCGGTTGTGTCAGTGTTTACAGGGGGTCCCCGGGAAGTGTGTCAGTATTTACAGGGGGTCCCCGGGGAGTGTGTCAGTATTTACAGGGGGTCCCCGGGGAGTGTGTCAGTATTTACAGGGGGTCCCCGGGGAGTGTGTCTGTATTTACAGGGCGGTCCCCGGGGAGTGTGTCAGTATTTACAGGGGGTCCCCGGGGAGTGTGTCAGTATTTACAGGGAGGTCCCCGGGGAGTGTGTCAGTATTTACAGGGGGTCCCCGGGGAGTGTGTCAGTATTTACAGGGTGTCCCCGGGGAGTGTGTCAGTATTTACAGGGGGTCCCCAGGGAGTGTGTCAGTATTTACAGGGGATCCCCGGGGAGTGTGTCAGTATTTACAGGGGGGCCCGGGGAGTGTGTCAGTATTTACAGGGGGGACTGCGGAGAATGTGCGAGTATTTACAGGGGGGTCCCCAGGGAGTATGTCAGTGTTTACAGGGCTCCCCGGGGAGTGTGTCAGTATTTACAGTGGGTCCCCGGGGAGTGTGTCAGTATTTACAGGGGGTTCCCGGGCGGTGTGTCAGTATTTACAGGGGGGCCCGGGGAGTGTGTCAGTATTTACAGGGGGGACCGCGGAGAATGTGCGAGTATTTACAGGGGGTCCCCAGGGAGTATGTCAGTGTTTACAGGGCTCCCCGGGGAGTGTGTCAGTATTTACAGTGGGTCCCTGGGGAGTGTGTCAGTATTTACAGGGGGTTCCCGGGCGGTGTGTCAGTATTTACAGGGGGTCCCCGGGGAGTGTGTCAGTATTTACATGGTGTCCCCGGGGAGTGTGTCAGTATTTACAGGGGATCCCCGGGGAGTGTGTCAGTATTTACAGGGGGGCCCGGGGAGTGTGTCAGTATTTACAGGGGTTCCCCGGGGAGTGTGTCAGTATTTACAGGGGGAAACCCGGGGAGTGTGTCGGTATTTACAGGGGGGCCCCAGGGAGTATGTCAGTGTTTACAGGGGGCCCCGGGGAGTGTGTCAGTATTTACAGGGGGTCCCAGGGGAGTGTGTTAGTAATTACAGGGGTTCCCCGGGGAGTGTGTCAGTATTTACAGGGGTTCTCCGGGGAGTGTGTCAGTATTTACAGGGGGTCCCCGGGGGGTGTGTCAGTATTTACAGGGGGAAACCCGGGGAGTGTGTCGTTATTTACAGGGGGGCCCCAGGGAGTATGTCAGTGTTTACAGGGGGCCCCGGGGAGTGTGTCAGTATTTACAGGGCTCCCCGGGGAGTGTGTCAGTATTTAAATAGGGTCCCAGGGGAGTGTGTCAGTATTTACAGGGGGTCCCCGGGGAGTGTGTCAGTATTTAAATGGGGTCCCAGGGGAGTGTGTCAGTATTTACAGGGGGGCCCGGGGAGTGTGTCAGTATTTACAGGGGGGACCGCGGAGAATGTGTGAGTATTTACAGGGGGGTCCCCGGGGAGTGTGTCAGTATTTAAATGGGGTCCCAGGGGAGTGTGTCAGTATTTACAGGGGTTCCCCGGGGAGTGTGTCAGTGTTTACAGGGGGTCCCTGGGGAGTGTGTCAGTATTTACAGGGGGTCCTGGGGAGTGTGTCAGTATTTACAAGGGGTCCCCAGGGAGTGTGTCAGTATTTACAGGGGGGTCCCCGGGGAGTGTGTCAGTATTTACAGGGGGGACCGCGGAGAATGTGTGAGTATTTACAGTGGGGTCCCCAGGGAGTATGTCAGTGTTTACAGGGGGCCCCGGGGAGTGTGTCAGTATTTACATGGGGTCCCCGGGGAGTGTGTCAGTATTTACAGGGGGTGTCCGGGTAGTGTGTCAGTATTTACAGGGGGTCCCGGGGAGTGTGTCAGTATTTACAGGGGGTACCGGGGAGTGTGTCAGTATTTAAAGGGGGTCTCCGGGGAGTGTGTCAGTTTTAAAGGGGGTCCCCGGGGATTGTGTCGTTACTTACAGGGGGTCCCCGGGGATTGTGTCAGTATTTACAGGGGGGGATCCCCGCGGAGTGTGTCAGTATTTACAGGGGGTCCCTGGGATTGTGTCAGTGTTTACAGGGGGTCCCCGGGAAGTGTGTCAGTATTTACAGGGGGTCCCCGGGGAGTGTGTCAGTATTTACAGGGGGTCCCCGGGGAGTGTGTCAGTATTTACAGGGGTCCCCGGGGATTGTGTCAGTATTTACAGGGGGAGAGTCCCCGGGGAGTGTGTCAGTATTTACAGGGTGGGATCCCCGGGGATTGTGTCAGTATTTACAGGGGGGTCCCCGGGGAGTGTGTCAGTATTTACAGGGGGTCCCCGGGGAGTGTGTCTGTATTTACAGCGAGGTCCCCGGGGAGTGTGTCAGTATTTACAGGGGGTCCCCGGGGAGTGTGTCAGTATTTACAGGGGGTCCCCGGGGAGTGTGTCAGTATTTACAGGGGGTCCCCGGGGAGTGTGTCAGTATTTACAGGGTGTCCCCGGGGAGTGTGTCAGTATTTACAGGGGGTCCCCGGGGAGTGTGTCAGTATTTACAGGGGGGCCCGGGGAGTGTGTCAGTATTTACAGGGGGGACCGCGGAGAATGTGCGAGTATTTACAGGGGGGTCCCCAAGGAGTATGTCAGTGTTTACAGGGCTCCCCGGGGAGTGTGTCAGTATTTACAGTGGGTCCCTGGGGAGTGTGTCAGTATTTACAGGGGGTTCCCGGGCAGTGTGTCAGTATTTACAGGGGGTCCCCGGGGAGTGTGTCAGTATTTACAGGGTGTCCCCGGGGAGTGTGTCAGTATTTACAGGGGGTCCCCAGGGAGTGTGTCAGTATTTACAGGGGATCCCCGGGGAGTGTGTCAGTATTTACAGGGTGTCCCCGGGGAGTGTGTCAGTATTTACAGGGGGTCCCCAGGGAGTGTGTCAGTATTTAGAGGGGATCCCCGGGGAGTGTGTCAGTATTTACAGGGGAGTCCCCGGGGAGTGTGTCAGTATTTACAGGGGGTTCCCGGGCGTTGTGTCAGTATTTACAGGGGGTCCCCGGGGAGTGTGTCAGTATTTAAATGGGGTCCCAGGGGAGTGTGTCAGTATTTACAGGGGGGCCCGGGGAGTGTGTCAGTATTTACAGGGGGGACCGCGGAGAATGTGTGAGTATTTACAGGGGGGTCCCCGGGGAGTGTGTCAGTATTTAAATGGGGTCCCAGGGGAGTGTGTCAGTATTTACAGGGGTTCCCCGGGGAGTGTGTCAGTGTTTACAGGGGGTCTCCGGGTAGTGTGTCAGTATTTACATGGGGTCCCCGGGGAGTGTGTCAGTATTTACAGGGGGTCTCCGGGTAGTGTGTCAGTATTTATAGGGGGTCTCCGGGGTGTGTGTCAGTATTTACAGGGGGTCCCCGGGGAGTGTGTCAGTATTTACAGGGGGTCTCCGGGGAGTGTGTCAGTATTTAAAGGGGGTCTCCGGGGAGTGTGTCAGTTTTAAAGGGGGTCCCCGGGGATTGTGTCATTACTTACAGGGGGTCCCCGTATTTGTGTCAGTATTTACAGGGGGTCCCCGGGATTGTGTCAGTGTTTACAGGGGGTCCCCGGGAAGTGTGTCAGTATTTACGGGGGGGATCCCCGCGGAGTGTGTCAGTATTTACAGGGGGTCCCCGGGGATTGTGTCATTACTTACAGGGGGGGATCCCCGCGGAGTGTGTCAGTATTTACAGGGGGTCCCCGGGATTATGTCAGTGTTTACAGGGGGTCCCCGGGAAGTGTGTCAGTATTTACAGGGGGTCCCCGGGGAGTGTGTCAGTATTTACAGGGGGTCCCAGGGGAGTGTGTCAGTATTTACAGGGGTCCCCGGGTATTGTGTCAGTATTTACAGGGGGAGAGTCCCCGGGGAGTGTGTCAGTATTTACAGGGTGGAATCCCCGGGGAGTGTGTCAGTTTTTACAGGGGGGTCCCCGGGGAGTGCGTCAGTATTTACTGGGGGTCCCGGGGGAGTGTGTCAGTATTTACAGGGGGTCCCCGGGGAGTGTGTCAGTATTTACAGGGGGTCCCCGGGGAGTGTGTCAGTATTTACAGGGGGTCCCCAGGGAGTGTGTCAGTATTTACAGGGGGTCCCCAGGGAGTGTGTCAGTATTTACAGGGGATCCCCGGGGAGTGTGTCAGTATTTACAGGGGGTCCCGGGGAGTGTCTCAGTATTTACAGGGGGGACCGCGGAGAATGTGTGAGTATTTACAGGGGGCCCCGGGGAGTGTGTCAGTGTTTACAGGGTATCCGCGGGGAGTGTGTCAGTATTTACAGGGCTTCCCGGGGAGTGTGTCAGTATTTAAATGGGGTCCCAGGGGAGTGTGTCAGTATTTACAGGGGGGACCGCGGAGAATGTGCGAGTATTTACAGGGGGGTCACCAGGGAGTATGTCAGTGTTTACAGGGCTACCCGGGGAGTGTGTCAATATTTACAGGGGGTCCCCGGGGAGTGTGTCAGTATTTACAGGGGGTCCCCGGGGAGTGTGTCAGTATTTACAGGGGGTCCCCGTGGAGTGTGTCAGTATTTACAGGGCGTCCCCGGGGAGTGTGTCAGTATTTACAGGGGGTCCCGGGGAGTGTGTCAGTATTTACAGGGGGGATCCCCGGGGAGTGTGTCAGTATTTACAGGGGTTCCCGGGCGGTGTGTCAGTACTTACAGGGGGTCCCGGGGAGTGTGTCAGTATTTACAGAGGGGATCCCCGGGGAGTGTGTCAGTAATTACAAGGGGTTCCCAGGGAGTGTGTCAGTGTTTACAGGGGGTCCCTGGGGAGTGTGTCAGTATTTACAGGGGGAGAGTCCCCGGAGAGTGTGTCAGTATTTACAGGGTGGGATCCCCGGGGAGTGTGTCAGTATTTACAGTGGGTCCCGTGGAGTGTGTCAGTATTTACAGGGGGTCCCCGGGGAGTGTGTCAGTATTTACAGGGGGTCCCCGTGGAGTGTGTCAGTATTTACAGGGCGTCCCCGGGGAGTGTGTCAGTATTTACAGGGGGTCCCGGGGAGTGTGTCAGTATTTACAGGGGGGATCCCCGGGGAGTGTGTCAGTATTTACAGGGGTTCCCGGGCGGTGTGTCAGTACTTACAGGGGGTCCCGGGGAGTGTGTCAGTATTTACAGGGGGGATCCCCGGGGAGTGTGTCAGTAATTACAAGGGGTTCCCAGGGAGTGTGTCAGTGTTTACAGGGGGTCCCTGGGGAGTGTGTCAGTATTTACAGGGGGAGAGTCCCCGGAGAGTGTGTCAGTATTTACAGGGTGGGATCCCCGGGGAGTGTGTCAGTATTTACAGGGGGGTCCCCGTGGAGTGTGTCAGTATTTACAGGGGAGTCCCCGGTGAGTGTGTCAGTGTTTACAGGGGGTCCCCGGGGAGTGTGCAGTATTTACAGGGGGTTCCCGGGGAGTGTGTCAGTATTTACAGGGTATCCCCGGGGAGTGTGTCAGTATTTACAGGGGGTCCCCGGGGAGTGTGTCAGTATTTACAGGGTATCCCTGGGGAGTGTGTCAGTATTTACAGGGGGGACCGCGGAGAATGTGCGAGTATTTACAGGGGGGTCCCCAGGGAGTATGTCAGTGTTTACAGGGGGCCCCGGGGAGTGTGTCAGTATTTACAGTGGGTCCCCGGGGAGTGTGTCAGTATTTACAGTGGGTCCCTGGGGAGTGTGTCAGTATTTACAGGGGGTTCCCGGGCGGTGTGTCAGTATTTACAGGGGGGCCCGGGGAGTGTGTCAGTATTTACAGGGGGGACCGCGGAGAATGTGCGAGTATTTACAGTGGGTCCCCAGGGAGTATGTCAGTGTTTACAGGGCTCCCCGGGGAGTGTGTCAGTATTTACAGTGGGTCCCTGGGGAGTGTGTCAGTATTTACAGGGGGTTCCCGGGCGGTGTGTCAGTATTTACAGGGGGTCCCCGGGGAGTGTGTCAGTATTTACATGGTGTCCCCGGGGAGTGTGTCAGTATTTACAGGGGATCCCCGGGGAGTGTGTCAGTATTTACAGGGGGGCCCGGGGAGTGTGTCAGTATTTACAGGGGTTCCCCGGGGAGTGTGTCAGTATTTACAGGGGGAAACCCGGGGAGTGTGTCGGTATTTACAGGGGGGCCCCAGGGAGTATGTCAGTGTTTACAGGGGGCCCCGGGGAGTGTGTCAGTATTTACAGGGGTTCCCCGGGGAGTGTGTCAGTATTTACAGGGGTTCCCCGGGGAGTGTGTCAGTATTTACAGGGGGTCCCCGGGGAGTGTGTCAGTATTTACAGGGGGTCCCAGGGGAGTGTGTTAGTATTTACAGGGGTTCCCCGGGGAGTGTGTCAGTATTTACAGGGGTTCCCCGGGGAGTGTGTCAGTATTTACAGGGGGTCCCCGGGGGGTGTGTCAGTATTTACAGGGTGAAACCCGGGGAGTGTGTCGTTATTTACAGGGGGGCCCCAGGGAGTATGTCAGTGTTTACAGGGCTACCCGGGGAGTGTGTCAATATTTACAGGGGGTCCCCGGGGAGTGTGTCAGTATTTACAGGGGGTTCCCGGGCGGTGTGTCAGTATTTACAGTGGGTCCCGGGGAGTGTGTCAGTATTTACAGGGGGTCCCCGGGGAGTGTGTCAGTATTTACAGGGGGTCCCCGTGGAGTGTGTCAGTATTTACAGGGCGTCCCCGGGGAGTGTGTCAGTATTTACAGGGGGTCCCGGGGAGTGTGTCAGTATTTACAGGGGGGATCCCCGGGGAGTGTGTCAGTATTTACAGGGGTTCCCGGGCGGTGTGTCAGTACTTACAGGGGGTCCCGGGGAGTGTGTCAGTATTTACAGAGGGGATCCCCGGGGAGTGTGTCAGTAATTACAAGGGGTTCCCAGGGAGTGTGTCAGTGTTTACAGGGGGTCCCTGGGGAGTGTGTCAGTATTTACAGGGGGAGAGTCCCCGGAGAGTGTGTCAGTATTTACAGGGTGGGATCCCCGGGGAGTGTGTCAGTATTTACAGTGGGTCCCGGGGAGTGTGTCAGTATTTACAGGGGGTCCCCGGGGAGTGTGTCAGTATTTACAGGGGGTCCCCGTGGAGTGTGTCAGTATTTACAGGGCGTCCCCGGGGAGTGTGTCAGTATTTACAGGGGGTCCCGGGGAGTGTGTCAGTATTTACAGGGGGGATCCCCGGGGAGTGTGTCAGTATTTACAGGGGTTCCCGGGCGGTGTGTCAGTACTTACAGGGGGTCCCGGGGAGTGTGTCAGTATTTACAGGGGGGATCCCCGGGGAGTGTGTCAGTAATTACAAGGGGTTCCCAGGGAGTGTGTCAGTGTTTACAGGGGGTCCCTGGGGAGTGTGTCAGTATTTACAGGGGGAGAGTCCCCGGAGAGTGTGTCAGTATTTACAGGGTGGGATCCCCGGGGAGTGTGTCAGTATTTACAGGGGGGTCCCCGTGGAGTGTGTCAGTATTTACAGGGGAGTCCCCGGTGAGTGTGTCAGTGTTTACAGGGGGTCCCCGGGGAGTGTGCAGTATTTACAGGGGGTTCCCGGGGAGTGTGTCAGTATTTACAGGGTATCCCCGGGGAGTGTGTCAGTATTTACAGGGGGTCCCCGGGGAGTGTGTCAGTATTTACAGGGTATCGCTGGGGAGTGTGTCAGTATTTACAGGGGGGACCGCGGAGAATGTGCGAGTATTTACAGGGGGGTCCCCAGGGAGTATGTCAGTGTTTACAGGGCTCCCCGGGGAGTGTGTCAGTATTTACAGTGGGTCCCTGGGGAGTGTGTCAGTATTTACAGGGGGTTCCCGGGCGGTGTGTCAGTATTTACAGGGGGGCCCGGGGAGTGTGTCAGTATTTACAGGGGGGACCGCGGAGAATGTGCGAGTATTTACAGGGGGTCCCCAGGGAGTATGTCAGTGTTTACAGCGCTCCCCGGGGAGTGTGTCAGTATTTACAGTGGGTCCCTGGGGAGTGTGTCAGTATTTACAGGGGGTTCCCGGGCGGTGTGTCAGTATTTACAGGGGGTCCCCGGGGAGTGTGTCAGTATTTACATGGTGTCCCCGGGGAGTGTGTCAGTATTTACAGGGGATCCCCGGGGAGTGTGTCAGTATTTACAGGGGGGCCCGGGGAGTGTGTCAGTATTTACAGGGGTTCTCCGGGGAGTGTGTCAGTATTTACAGGGGGAAACCCGGGGAGTGTGTCGGTATTTACAGGGGGGCCCCAGGGAGTATGTCAGTGTTTACAGGGGGCCCCGGGGAGTGTGTCAGTATTTACAGGGGTTCCCCGGGGAGTGTGTCAGTATTTACAGGGGTTCCCCGGGGAGTGTGTCACTATTTACAGGGGGTCCCCGGGGAGTGTGTCAGTATTTACAGGGGTTCCCCGGGGAGTGTGTCAGTATTTACAGGGGGTCCCCGGGGGGTGTGTCAGTATTTACAGGGGGAAACCCGGGGAGTGTGTCGTTATTTACAGGGGGGCCCCAGGGAGTATGTCAGTGTTTACAGGGGGCCCCGGGGAGTGTGTCAGTATTTACAGGGCTCCCCGGGGAGTGTGTCAGTATTTAAATAGGGTCCCAGGGGAGTGTGTCAGTATTTACAGGGGGTCCCCGGGGAGTGTGTCAGTATTTAAATGGGGTCCCAGGGGAGTGTGTCAGTATTTACAGGGGGGCCCGGGGAGTGTGTCAGTATTTACAGGGGGGACCGCGGAGAATGTGTGAGTATTTACAGGGGGGTCCCCGGGGAGTGTTTCAGTATTTAAATGGGGTCCCAGGGGAGTGTGTCAGTATTTACAGGGGTTCCCCGGGGAGTGTGTCAGTGTTTACAGGGGGTCCCTGGGGAGTGTGTCAGTATTTACAGGGGGTCCTGGGGAGTGTGTCAGTATTTACAAGGGGTCCCCAGGGAGTGTGTCAGTATTTACAGGGGGGTCCCCGGGGAGTGTGTCAGTATTTACAGGGGGTCCCGGGGAGTGTGTCAGTATTTACAGGGGGGACCGCGGAGAATGTGTGAGTATTTACAGTGGGGTCCCCAGGGAGTATGTCAGTGTTTACAGGGGGCCCCGGGGAGTGTGTCAGTATTTACAGGGGGTCTCCGGGTAGTGTGTCAGTATTTACAGGGGGTCCCGGGGAGTGTGTCAGTATTTACAGGGGGTACCGGGGAGTGTGTCAGTATTTAAAGGGGGTCTCCGGGGAGTGTGTCAGTTTTAAAGGGGGTCCCCGGGGATTGTGTCGTTACTTACAGGGGGTCCCCGGGGATTGTGTCAGTATTTACAGGGGGGGATCCCCGCGGAGTGTGTCAGTATTTACAGGGGGTCCCTGGGATTGTGTCAGTGTTTACAGGGGGTCCCCGGGAAGTGTGTCAGTATTTACAGGGGGTCCCCGGGGAGTGTGTCAGTATTTACAGGGGTTCCCCGGGGAGTGTGTCAGTATTTACAGGGGTCCCCGGGGATTGTGTCAGTATTTACAGGGGGAGAGTCCCCGGGGAGTGTGTCAGTATTTACAGGGTGGGATCCCCGGGGATTGTGTCAGTATTTACAGGGGGGTCCCCGGGGAGTGTGTCAGTATTTACAGGGGGTCCCCGGGGAGTGTGTCTGTATTTACAGGGAGGTCCCCGGGGAGTGTGTCAGTATTTACAGGGGGTCCCCGGGGAGTGTGTCAGTATTTACAGGGGGTCCCCGGGGAGTGTGTCAGTATTTACAGGGGGTCCCCGGGGAGTGTGTCAGTATTTACAGGGTGTCCCCGGGGAGTGTGTCAGTATTTACAGGAGGTACCCAGGGAGTGTGTCAGTATTTACAGGGGGTCCCCGGGGAGTGTGTCAGTATTTACAGGGGGGCCCGGGGAGTGTGTCAGTATTTACAGGGGGGACCGCGGAGAATGTGCGAGTATTTACAGGGGGGTCCCCAGGGAGTATGTCAGTGTTTACAGGGCTCCCCGGGGAGTGTGTCAGTATTTACAGTGGGTCCCTGGGGAGTGTGTCAGTATTTACAGGGGGTTCCCGGGCGGTGTGTCAGTATTTACAGGGGGTCCCCGGGGAGTGTGTCAGTATTTACAGGGTGTCCCCGGGGAGTGTGTCAGTATTTACAGGGGGTCCCCAGGGAGTGTGTCAGTATTTACAGGGGATCCCCGGGGAGTGTGTCAGTATTTACAGGGTGTCCCCGGGGAGTGTGTCAGTATTTACAGGGGGTCCCCGGGGAGTGTGTCAGTATTTAGAGGGGATCCCCGGGGAGTGTTTCAGTATTTACAGGGGAGTCCCCGGGGAGTGTGTCAGTATTTACAGGGGGTTCCCGGGCGTTGTGTCAGTATTTACAGGGGGTCCCCGGGGAGTGTGTCAGTATTTAAATGGGGTCCCAGGGGAGTGTGTCAGTATTTACAGGGGGGCCCGGGGAGTGTGTCAGTATTTACAGGGGGGACCGCGGAGAATGTGTGAGTATTTACAGGGGGGTCCCCGGGGAGTGTGTCAGTATTTAAATGGGGTCCCAGGGGAGTGTGTCAGTATTTACAGGGATTCCCCGGGGAGTGTGTCAGTGTTTACAGGGGGTCTCCGGGTAGTGTGTCAGTATTTACATGGGGTCCCCGGGGAGTGTGTCAGTATTTACAGGGGGTCCCCGGGGAGTGTGTCAGTATTTACAGGGGGTCTCCGGGTAGTGTGTCAGTATTTATAGGGGGTCTCTGGGGTGTGTGTCAGTATTTACAGGGGGTCCCCGGGGAGTGTGTCAGTATTTACAGGGGGTCTCCGGGGAGTGTGTCAGTATTTAAAGGGGGTCTCCGGGGAGTGTGTCAGTTTTAAAGGGGGTCCCCGGGGATTGTGTCATTACTTACAGGGGGTCCCCGTATTTGTGTCAGTATTTACAGGGGGTCCCCGGGATTGTGTCAGTGTTTACAGGGGGTCTCCGGGTAGTGTGTCAGTATTTACAGGGGGTCCCGGGGAGTGTGTCAGTATTTACAGGGGGTACCGGGGAGTGTGTCAGTATTTAAAGGGGGTCTCCGGGGAGTGTGTCAGTTTTAAAGGGGGTCCCCGGGGATTGTGTCGTTACTTACAGGGGGTCCCCGGGGATTGTGTCAGTATTTACAGGGGGGGATCCCCGCGGAGTGTGTCAGTATTTACAGGGGGTCCCTGGGATTGTGTCAGTGTTTACAGGGGGTCCCCGGGAAGTGTGTCAGTATTTACAGGGGGTCCCCGGGGAGTGTGTCAGTATTTACAGGGGGTCCCCGGGGAGTGTGTCAGTATTTACAGGGGTCCCCGGGGATTGTGTCAGTATTTACAGGGGGAGAGTCCCCGGGGAGTGTGTCAGTATTTACAGGGTGGGATCCCCGGGGATTGTGTCAGTATTTACAGGGGGGTCCCCGGGGAGTGTGTCAGTATTTACAGGGGGTCCCCGGGGAGTGTGTCTGTATTTACAGGGAGGTCCCCGGGGAGTGTGTCAGTATTTACAGGGGGTCCCCGGGGAGTGTGTCAGTATTTACAGGGGGTCCCCGGGGAGTGTGTCAGTATTTACAGGGGGTCCCCGGGGAGTGTGTCAGTATTTACAGGGGGTCCCCGGGGAGTGTGTCAGTATTTACAGGGGGGCCCGGGGAGTGTGTCAGTATTTACAGGGGGGACCGCGGAGAATGTGCGAGTATTTACAGGGGGGTCCCCAAGGAGTATGTCAGTGTTTACAGGGCTCCCCGGGGAGTGTGTCAGTATTTACAGTGGGTCCCTGGTGAGTGTGTCAGTATTTACAGGGGGTTCCCGGGCAGTGTGTCAGTATTTACAGGGGGTTCCCGGGGAGTGTGTCAGTATTTACAGGGTGTCCCCGGGGAGTGTGTCAGTATTTACAGGGGGTCCCCAGGGAGTGTGTCAGTATTTACAGGGGATCCCCGGGGAGTGTGTCAGTATTTACAGGGTGTCCCCGGGGAGTGTGTCAGTATTTACAGGGGGTCCCCAGGGAGTGTGTCAGTATTTAGAGGGGATCCCCGGGGAGTGTGTCAGTATTTACAGGGGAGTCCCCGGGGAGTGTGTCAGTATTTACAGGGGGTTCCCGGGCGTTGTGTCAGTATTTACAGGGGGTCCCCGGGGAGTGTGTCAGTATTTAAATGGGGTCCCAGGGGAGTGTGTCAGTATTTACAGGGGGGCCCGGGGAGTGTGTCAGTATTTACAGGGGGGACCGCGGAGAATGTGTGAGTATTTACAGGGGGGTCCCCGGGGAGTGTGTCAGTATTTAAATGGGGTCCCAGGGGAGTGTGTCAGTATTTACAGGGGGTCTCCGGGTAGTGTGTCAGTATTTATAGGGGGTCTCCGGGGTGTGTGTCAGTATTTACAGGGGGTCCCCGGGGAGTGTGTCAGTGTTTACAGGGGGTCTCCGGGTAGTGTGTCAGTATTTACATGGGGTCCCCGGGGAGTGTGTCAGTATTTACAGGGGGTCTCCGGGTAGTGTGTCAGTATTTATAGGGGGTCTCCGGGGTGTGTGTCAGTATTTACAGGGGGTCCCCGGGGAGTGTGTCAGTATTTACAGGGGGTCTCCGGGGAGTGTGTCAGTATTTAAAGGGGGTCTCCGGGGAGTGTGTCAGTTTTAAAGGGGGTCCCCGGGGATTGTGTCATTACTTACAGGGGGTCCCCGTATTTGTGTCAGTATTTACAGGGGGTCCCCGGGATTGTGTCAGTGTTTACAGGGGGTCCCCGGGAAGTGTGTCAGTATTTACGGGGGGGATCCCCGCGGAGTGTGTCAGTATTTACAGGGGGTCCCCGGGGATTGTGTCATTACTTACAGGGGGGGATCCCCGCGGAGTGTGTCAGTATTTACAGGGGGTCCCCGGGATTATGTCAGTGTTTACAGGGGGTCCCCGGGAAGTGTGTCAGTATTTACAGGGGGTCCCCGGGGAGTGTGTCAGTATTTACAGGGGGTCCCAGGGGAGTGTGTCAGTATTTACAGGGGTCCCCGGGTATTGTGTCAGTATTTACAGGGGGAGAGTCCCCGGGGAGTGTGTCAGTATTTACAGGGTGGAATCCCCGGGGAGTGTGTCAGTTTTTACAGGGGGGTCCCCGGGGAGTGCGTCAGTATTTACTGGGGGTCCCGGGGGAGTGTGTCAGTATTTACAGGGGGTCCCCGGGGAGTGTGTCAGTATTTACAGGGGGTCCCCGGGGAGTGTGTCAGTATTTACAGGGGGTCCCCAGGGAGTGTGTCAGTATTTACAGGGGGTCCCCAGGGAGTGTGTCAGTATTTACAGGGGATCCCCGGGGAGTGTGTCAGTATTTACAGGGGGTCCCGGGGAGTGTCTCAGTATTTACAGGGGGGACCGCGGAGAATGTGTGAGTATTTACAGGGGGCCCCGGGGAGTGTGTCAGTGTTTACAGGGTATCCCCGGGGAGTGTGTCAGTATTTACAGGGCTTCCCGGGGAGTGTGTCAGTATTTAAATGGGGTCCCAGGGGAGTGTGTCAGTATTTACAGGGGGGACCGCGGAGAATGTGCGAGTATTTACAGGGGGGTCACCAGGGAGTATGTCAGTGTTTACAGGGCTACCCGGGGAGTGTGTCAATATTTACAGGGGGTCCCCGGGGAGTGTGTCAGTATTTACAGGGGGTTCCTGGGCGGTGTGTCAGTATTTACAGTGGGTCCCGGGGAGTGTGTCAGTATTTACAGGGGGTCCCCGGGGAGTGTGTCAGTATTTACAGGGGGTCCCCGTGGAGTGTGTCAGTATTTACAGGGCGTCCCCGGGGAGTGTGTCAGTATTTACAGGGGGTCCCGGGGAGTGTGTCAGTATTTACAGGGGGGATCCCCGGGGAGTGTGTCAGTATTTACAGGGGTTCCCGGGCGGTGTGTCAGTACTTACAGGGGGTCCCGGGGAGTGTGTCAGTATTTACAGAGGGGATCCCCGGGGAGTGTGTCAGTAATTACAAGGGGTTCCCAGGGAGTGTGTCAGTGTTTACAGGGGGTCCCTGGGGAGTGTGTCAGTATTTACAGGGGGAGAGTCCCCGGAGAGTGTGTCAGTATTTACAGGGTGGGATCCCCGGGGAGTGTGTCAGTATTTACAGTGGGTCCCGGGGAGTGTGTCAGTATTTACAGGGGGTCCCCGGGGAGTGTGTCAGTATTTACAGGGGGTCCCCGTGGAGTGTGTCAGTATTTACAGGGCGTCCCCGGGGAGTGTGTCAGTATTTACAGGGGGTCCCGGGGAGTGTGTCAGTATTTACAGGGGGGATCCCCGGGGAGTGTGTCAGTATTTACAGGGGTTCCCGGGCGGTGTGTCAGTACTTACAGGGGGTCCCGGGGAGTGTGTCAGTATTTACAGGGGGGATCCCCGGGGAGTGTGTCAGTAATTACAAGGGGTTCCCAGGGAGTGTGTCAGTGTTTACAGGGGGTCCCTGGGGAGTGTGTCAGTATTTACAGGGGGAGAGTCCCCGGAGAGTGTGTCAGTATTTACAGGGTGGGATCCCCGGGGAGTGTGTCAGTATTTACAGGGGGGTCCCCGTGGAGTGTGTCAGTATTTACAGGGGAGTCCCCGGTGAGTGTGTCAGTGTTTACAGGGGGTCCCCGGGGAGTGTGCAGTATTTACAGGGGGTTCCCGGGGAGTGTGTCAGTATTTACAGGGTATCCCCGGGGAGTGTGTCAGTATTTACAGGGGGTCCCCGGGGAGTGTGTCAGTATTTACAGGGTATCCCTGGGGAGTGTGTCAGTATTTACAGGGGGGACCGCGGAGAATGTGCGAGTATTTACAGGGGGGTCCCCAGGGAGTATGTCAGTGTTTACAGGGGGCCCCGGGGAGTGTGTCAGTATTTACAGTGGGTCCCCGGGGAGTGTGTCAGTATTTACAGTGGGTCCCTGGGGAGTGTGTCAGTATTTACAGGGGGTTCCCGGGCGGTGTGTCAGTATTTACAGGGGGGCCCGGGGAGTGTGTCAGTATTTACAGGGGGGACCGCGGAGAATGTGCGAGTATTTACAGTGGGTCCCCAGGGAGTATGTCAGTGTTTACAGGGCTCCCCGGGGAGTGTGTCAGTATTTACAGTGGGTCCCTGGGGAGTGTGTCAGTATTTACAGGGGGTTCCCGGGCGGTGTGTCAGTATTTACAGGGGGTCCCCGGGGAGTGTGTCAGTATTTACATGGTGTCCCCGGGGAGTGTGTCAGTATTTACAGGGGATCCCCGGGGAGTGTGTCAGTATTTACAGGGGGGCCCGGGGAGTGTGTCAGTATTTACAGGGGTTCCCCGGGGAGTGTGTCAGTATTTACAGGGGGAAACCCGGGGAGTGTGTCGGTATTTACAGGGGGGCCCCAGGGAGTATGTCAGTGTTTACAGGGGGCCCCGGGGAGTGTGTCAGTATTTACAGGGGTTCCCCGGGGAGTGTGTCAGTATTTACAGGGGTTCCCCGGGGAGTGTGTCAGTATTTACAGGGGGTCCCCGGGGAGTGTGTCAGTATTTACAGGGGGTCCCAGGGGAGTGTGTTAGTATTTACAGGGGTTCCCCGGGGAGTGTGTCAGTATTTACAGGGGTTCCCCGGGGAGTGTGTCAGTATTTACAGGGGGTCCCCGGGGGGTGTGTCAGTATTTACAGGGGGAAACCCGGGGAGTGTGTCGTTATTTACAGGGGGGCCCCAGGGAGTATGTCAGTGTTTACAGGGCTACCCGGGGAGTGTGTCAATATTTACAGGGGGTCCCCGGGGAGTGTGTCAGTATTTACAGGGGGTTCCCGGGCGGTGTGTCAGTATTTACAGTGGGTCCCGGGGAGTGTGTCAGTATTTACAGGGGGTCCCCGGGGAGTGTGTCAGTATTTACAGGGGGTCCCCGTGGAGTGTGTCAGTATTTACAGGGCGTCCCCGGGGAGTGTGTCAGTATTTACAGGGGGTCCCGGGGAGTGTGTCAGTATTTACAGGGGGGATCCCCGGGGAGTGTGTCAGTATTTACAGGGGTTCCCGGGCGGTGTGTCAGTACTTACAGGGGGTCCCGGGGAGTGTGTCAGTATTTACAGAGGGGATCCCCGGGGAGTGTGTCAGTAATTACAAGGGGTTCCCAGGGAGTGTGTCAGTGTTTACAGGGGGTCCCTGGGGAGTGTGTCAGTATTTACAGGGGGAGAGTCCCCGGAGAGTGTGTCAGTATTTACAGGGTGGGATCCCCGGGGAGTGTGTCAGTATTTACAGTGGGTCCCGGGGAGTGTGTCAGTATTTACAGGGGGTCCCCGGGGAGTGTGTCAGTATTTACAGGGGGTCCCCGTGGAGTGTGTCAGTATTTACAGGGCGTCCCCGGGGAGTGTGTCAGTATTTACAGGGGGTCCCGGGGAGTGTGTCAGTATTTACAGGGGGGATCCCCGGGGAGTGTGTCAGTATTTACAGGGGTTCCCGGGCGGTGTGTCAGTACTTACAGGGGGTCCCGGGGAGTGTGTCAGTATTTACAGGGGGGATCCCCGGGGAGTGTGTCAGTAATTACAAGGGGTTCCCAGGGAGTGTGTCAGTGTTTACAGGGGGTCCCTGGGGAGTGTGTCAGTATTTACAGGGGGAGAGTCCCCGGAGAGTGTGTCAGTATTTACAGGGTGGGATCCCTGGGGAGTGTGTCAGTATTTACAGGGGGGTCCCCGTGGAGTGTGTCAGTATTTACAGGGGAGTCCCCGGTGAGTGTGTCAGTGTTTACAGGGGGTCCCCGGGGAGTGTGCAGTATTTACAGGGGGTTCCCGGGGAGTGTGTCAGTATTTACAGGGCGTCCCCGGGGAGTGTGTCAGTATTTACAGGGGGTCCCCGGGGAGTGTGTCAGTATTTACAGGGTATCGCTGGGGAGTGTGTCAGTATTTACAGGGGGGACCGCGGAGAATGTGCGAGTATTTACAGGGGGGTCCCCAGGGAGTATGTCAGTGTTTACAGGGCTCCCCGGGGAGTGTGTCAGTATTTACAGTGGGTCCCTGGGGAGTGTGTCAGTATTTACAGGGGGTTCCCGGGCGGTGTGTCAGTATTTACAGGGGGGCCCGGGGAGTGTGTCAGTATTTACAGGGGGGACCGCGGAGAATGTGCGAGTATTTACAGGGGGTCCCCAGGGAGTATGTCAGTGTTTACAGCGCTCCCCGGGGAGTGTGTCAGTATTTACAGTGGGTCCCTGGGGAGTGTGTCAGTATTTACAGGGGGTTCCCGGGCGGTGTGTCAGTATTTACAGGGGGTCCCCGGGGAGTGTGTCAGTATTTACATGGTGTCCCCGGGGAGTGTGTCAGTATTTACAGGGGATCCCCGGGGAGTGTGTCAGTATTTAAAGGGGGGCCCGGGGAGTGTGTCAGTATTTACAGGGGTTCCCCGGGGAGTGTGTCAGTATTTACAGGGGGAAACCCGGGGAGTGTGTCGGTATTTACAGGGGGGCCCCAGGGAGTATGTCAGTGTTTACAGGGGGCCCCGGGGAGTGTGTCAGTATTTACAGGGGTTCCCCGGGGAGTGTGTCAGTATTTACAGGGGTTCCCCGGGGAGTGTGTCACTATTTACAGGGGGTCCCCGGGGAGTGTGTCAGTATTTACAGGGGTTCCCCGGGGAGTGTGTCAGTATTTACAGGGGGTCCCCGGGGGGTGTGTCAGTATTTACAGGGGGAAACCCGGGGAGTGTGTCGTTATTTACAGGGGGGCCCCAGGGAGTATGTCAGTGTTTACAGGGGGCCCCGGGGAGTGTGTCAGTATTTACAGGGCTCCCCGGGGAGTGTGTCAGTATTTAAATAGGGTCCCAGGGGAGTGTGTCAGTATTTACAGGGGGTCCCCGGGGAGTGTGTCAGTATTTAAATGGGGTCCCAGGGGAGTGTGTCAGTATTTACAGGGGGGCCCGGGGAGTGTGTCAGTATTTACAGGGGGGACCGCGGAGAATGTGTGAGTATTTACAGGGGGGTCCCCGGGGAGTGTTTCAGTATTTAAATGGGGTCCCAGGGGAGTGTGTCAGTATTTACAGGGGTTCCCCGGGGAGTGTGTCAGTGTTTACAGGGGGTCCCTGGGGAGTGTGTCAGTATTTACAGGGGGTCCTGGGGAGTGTGTCAGTATTTACAAGGGGTCCCCAGGGAGTGTGTCAGTATTTACAGGGGGGTCCCCGGGGAGTGTGTCAGTATTTACAGGGGGTCCCGGGGAGTGTGTCAGTATTTACAGGGGGGACCGCGGAGAATGTGTGAGTATTTACAGTGGGGTCCCCAGGGAGTA
The DNA here is from genome assembly GCF_017639515.1 of Carcharodon carcharias. NCBI lineage: Eukaryota > Metazoa > Chordata > Chondrichthyes > Lamniformes > Lamnidae > Carcharodon > Carcharodon carcharias. The sequence continues at coordinate 112,520,445 of NC_054485.1, forward strand.
TGTCAGTGTTTACAGGGGGCCCCGGGGAGTGTGTCAGTATTTACATGGGGTCCCCGGGGAGTGTGTCAGTATTTACAGGGGGTCTCTGGGTAGTGTGTCAGTATTTACAGGGGGTCCCGGGGAGTGTGTCAGTATTTACAGGGGGTACCGGGGAGTGTGTCAGTATTTAAAGGGGGTCTCCGGGGAGTGTGTCAGTTTTAAAGGGGGTCCCCGGGGATTGTGTCGTTACTTACAGGGGGTCCCCGGGGATTGTGTCAGTATTTACAGGGGGGGATCCCCGCGGAGTGTGTCAGTATTTACAGGGGGTCCCTGGGATTGTGTCAGTGTTTACAGGGGGTCCCCGGGAAGTGTGTCAGTATTTACAGGGGGTCCCCGGGGAGTGTGTCAGTATTTACAGGGGGTCCCCGGGGAGTGTGTCAGTATTTACAGGGGTCCCCGGGGATTGTGTCAGTATTTACAGGGGGAGAGTCCCCGGGGAGTGTGTCAGTATTTACAGGGTGGGATCCCCGGGGATTGTGTCAGTATTTACAGGGGGGTCCCCGGGGAGTGTGTCAGTATTTACAGGGGGTCCCCGGGGAGTGTGTCTGTATTTACAGGGAGGTCCCCGGGGAGTGTGTCAGTATTTACAGGGGGTCCCCGGGGAGTGTGTCAGTATTTACAGGGGGTCCCCGGGGAGTGTGACAGTATTTACAGGGGGTCCCCGGGGAGTGTGTCAGTATTTACAGGGTGTCCCCGGGGAGTGTGTCAGTATTTACAGGGGGTACCCAGGGAGTGTGTCAGTACTTACAGGGGGTCCCCGGGGAGTGTGTCAGTATTTACAGGGGGGCCCGGGGAGTGTGTCAGTATTTACAGGGGGGACCGCGGAGAATGTGCGAGTATTTACAGGGGGGTCCCCAGGGAGTATGTCAGTGTTTACAGGGCTCCCCGGGGAGTGTGTCAGTATTTACAGTGGGTCCCTGGGGAGTGTGTCAGTATTTACAGGGGGTTCCCGGGCGGTGTGTCAGTATTTACAGGGGGTCCCCGGGGAGTGTGTCAGTATTTACACGGGGGTCCCCGGGGAGTGTGTCAGTATTTACAGGGGGTCCCCAGGGAGTGTGTCAGTAATTACCGGGGTTCCTCGGGGAGTGTGTCAGTATTTACAGGGTGTCCCCGGGGAGTGTGTCAGTATTTACAGGGGGTCCCCAGGGAGTGTGTCAGTATTTAGAGGGGATCCCCGGGGAGTGTTTCAGTATTTACAGGGGAGTCCCCGGGGAGTGTGTCAGTATTTACAGGGGGTTCCCGGGCGTTGTGTCAGTATTTACAGGGGGTCCCCGGGGAGTGTGTCAGTATTTAAATGGGGTCCCAGGGGAGTGTGTCAGTATTTACAGGGGGGCCCGGGGAGTGTGTCAGTATTTACAGGGGGGACCGCGGAGAATGTGTGAGTATTTACAGGGGGGTCCCCGGGGAGTGTGTCAGTATTTAAATGGGGTCCCAGGGGAGTGTGTCAGTATTTACAGGGGTTCCCCGGGGAGTGTGTCAGTGTTTACAGGGGGTCTCCGGGTAGTGTGTCAGTATTTACATGGGGTCCCCGGGGAGTGTGTCAGTATTTACAGGGGGTCCCCGGGGAGTGTGTCAGTATTTACAGGGGGTCTCCGGGTAGTGTGTCAGTATTTATAGGGGGTCTCTGGGGTGTGTGTCAGTATTTACAGGGGGTCCCCGGGGAGTGTGTCAGTATTTACAGGGGGTCTCCGGGGAGTGTGTCAGTATTTAAAGGGGGTCTCCGGGGAGTGTGTCAGTTTTAAAGGGGGTCCCCGGGGATTGTGTCATTACTTACAGGGGGTCCCCGTATTTGTGTCAGTATTTACAGGGGGTCCCCGGGATTGTGTCAGTGTTTACAGGGGGTCCCCGGGAAGTGTGTCAGTATTTACGGGGGGGATCCCCGCGGAGTGTGTCAGTATTTACAGGGGGTCCCCGGGGATTGTGTCATTACTTACAGGGGGGGATCCCCGCGGAGTGTGTCAGTATTTACAGGGGGTCCCCGGGATTGTGTCAGTGTTTACAGGGGGTCCCCGGGAAGTGTGTCAGTATTTACAGGGGGTCCCCGGGGAGTGTGTCAGTATTTACAGGGGGTCCCAGGGGAGTGTGTCAGTATTTACAGGGGTCCCCGGGTATTGTGTCAGTATTTACAGGGGGAGAGTCCCCGGGGAGTGTGTCAGTATTTACAGGGTGGAATCCCCGGGGAGTGTGTCAGTTTTTACAGGGGGGTCCCCGGGGAGTGCGTCAGTATTTACTGGGGGTCCCGGGGGAGTGTGTCAGTATTTACAGGGGGTCCCCGGGGAGTGTGTCAGTATTTACAGGGGGTCCCCGGGGAGTGTGTCAGTATTTACAGGGGGTCCCCAGGGAGTGTGTCAGTATTTACAGGGGGTCCCCAGGGAGTGTGTCAGTATTTACAGGGGGTCCCCGGGGAGTGTGTCAGTATTTACAGGGGGTCCCGGGGAGTGTCTCAGTATTTACAGGGGGGACCGCGGAGAATGTGTGAGTATTTACAGGGGGCCCCGGGGAGTGTGTCAGTGTTTACAGGGTATCCCCGGGGAGTGTGTCAGTATTTACAGGGCTTCCCGGGGAGTGTGTCAGTATTTAAATGGGGTCCCAGGGGAGTGTGTCAGTATTTACAGGGGGGACCGCGGAGAATGTGCGAGTATTTACAGGGGGGTCACCAGGGAGTATGTCAGTGTTTACAGGGCTACCCGGGGAGTGTGTCAATATTTACAGGGCGTCCCCGGGGAGTGTGTCAGTATTTACAGGGGGTTCCCGGGCGGTGTGTCAGTATTTACAGTGGGTCCCGGGGAGTGTGTCAGTATTTACAGGGGGTCCCCGGGGAGTGTGTCAGTATTTACAGGGGGTCCCCGTGGAGTGTGTCAGTATTTACAGGGCGTCCCCGGGGAGTGTGTCAGTATTTACAGGGGGTCCCGGGGAGTGTGTCAGTATTTACAGGGGGGATCCCCGGGGAGTGTGTCAGTATTTACAGGGGTTCCCGGGCGGTGTGTCAGTACTTACAGGGGGTCCCGGGGAGTGTGTCAGTATTTACAGAGGGGATCCCCGGGGAGTGTGTCAGTAATTACAAGGGGTTCCCAGGGAGTGTGTCAGTGTTTACAGGGGGTCCCTGGGGAGTGTGTCAGTATTTACAGGGGGAGAGTCCCCGGAGAGTGTGTCAGTATTTACAGGGTGGGATCCCCGGGGAGTGTGTCAGTATTTACAGTGGGTCCCGGGGAGTGTGTCAGTATTTACAGGGGGTCCCCGGGGAGTGTGTCAGTATTTACAGGGGGTCCCCGTGGAGTGTGTCAGTATTTACAGGGCGTCCCCGGGGAGTGTGTCAGTATTTACAGGGGGTCCCGGGGAGTGTGTCAGTATTTACAGGGGGGATCCCCGGGGAGTGTGTCAGTATTTACAGGGGTTCCCGGGCGGTGTGTCAGTACTTACAGGGGGTCCCGGGGAGTGTGTCAGTATTTACAGGGGGGATCCCCGGGGAGTGTGTCAGTAATTACAAGGGGTTCCCAGGGAGTGTGTCAGTGTTTACAGGGGGTCCCTGGGGAGTGTGTCAGTATTTACAGGGGGAGAGTCCCCGGAGAGTGTGTCAGTATTTACAGGGTGGGATCCCCGGGGAGTGTCAGTATTTACAGGGGGGTCCCCGTGGAGTGTGTCAGTATTTACAGGGGAGTCCCCGGTGAGTGTGTCAGTGTTTACAGGGGGTCCCCGGGGAGTGTGCAGTATTTACAGGGGGTTCCCGGGGAGTGTGTCAGTATTTACAGGGTATCCCCGGGGAGTGTGTCAGTATTTACAGGGGGTCCCCGGGGAGTGTGTCAGTATTTACAGGGTATCCCTGGGGAGTGTGTCAGTATTTACAGGGTAGCCCCGGGGAGTGTGTCAGTACTTACAGGGGGTCCCCGGGGAGTGTGTCAGTAATTACTTGGGGTCCGGGGGAGTGTGTCAGTATTTACAGGGGCTTCCCCGGGAAGTGTGTCAGTATTTACAAAGGCTCCCAGGGCGTGTGTCGGTATTTTCACGGGTCTGCGGAGAGTCTCAGTATTTACAGGGGGTCCCACGTGGTGTCTCAGTATTTACAGGGGGTCCCCGGGGTGTGTGTCAGTAGTTGCAGGGGGGTCCCCGGGGAGTGTGTCAGTATTTACAGGGGGGTCCCCGGGGAGTGTGTCAGTATTTACAGTGGGGCCCGGGGAGCGTGTCAGTATTTACAGGGGGGTCCCTGGGGAGTGTGTCAGTATTTACAGGGGGCCCACGGGGAGTGTGTCAGTATTTACAGGGGATTCACCGGGGAGTTTGTCAGTATTTACAGGGGGGGTCCCCGGGGAGTGTGTCAGTATTTACAGGGGGGGTCTCCGGGGAGTGTGTCAGTATTTACAGGGGGTCTCCGGGGAGTGTGGCAGTATTTACAGGTGAGTCCCCGGGGAGTGTGTCAGTGTTTACAGGGGGGGAGTCCCCGGGGAGTGTGTCAGTATTTACAGGGGGTCCCCGGGGAGTGTGTCAGTATTTACAGGGGGTCCTCGGACAGTGTGTCAGTATTTACAGGGGGTCCCCGGGGAGTGTGTCAGTATTTACAGGGGGTCCCCGGGGAGTGTGTCAGTATTTACAGGGGGTCTCCGGGGAGTGTGTCAGTATTTACAGGGGGGGTCCCCATGGAGTGTGTCAGTACTTACAGGGGGGCCCCGGGAAGTGTGTCAGTATTTACAGGGGTCCCCGGGGAGTGTGTCAGTATTTACAGAGGTCCCTGGGGATTGTGTCAGTATTTACAGGGGGAGAGTCCCCGGGGAGTGTGTCAGTATTTACAGGGTGGGATCCCCGGGGAGTGTGTCAGTATTTTCAGGGGGGTCCCCAGGGAGTGTGTCAGTATTTACAGGGGATCCCCGGGGAGTGTGTCAGTATTTACAGGGGGTCCCCGGGGAGTGTGTAAGTATTTACAGGGGGTCCCCGGGGAGTGTGTCAGTATTTACAGGGGGTCCCCGGGGAGCATGTCAGTATTTACAGGGGGTCCCCGGGGAATGTGTCAGTATTTACAGGGGGTCCCCGGGGAGTGTGTCAGTGTTTACAGGGGGTCCCCGGGGAGTGTGTCAGTATTTACAGGGGAGTCCCCGGGGAGTGTGTCAGTATTTACAGAGGGGTCCCCGGGGAGTGTGTCAGTATTTACAGGGGGGACCGCGGAGAATGTGTGAGTATTTACAGGGGGGTCCCCGGGGAGTGTGTCAGTATTTAAATGGGGTCCCAGGGGAGTGTGTCAGTATTTACAGGGGTTCCCCGGGGAGTGTGTCAGTGTTTACAGGGGGTCTCCGGGTAGTGTGTCAGTATTTACATGGGGTCCCCGGGGAGTGTGTCAGTATTTACAGGGGGTCCCCGGGGAGTGTGTCAGTATTTACAGGGGGTCTCCGGGTAGTGTGTCAGTATTTATAGGGGGTCTCTGGGGTGTGTGTCAGTATTTACAGGGGGTCCCCGGGGAGTGTGTCAGTATTTACAGGGGGTCTCCGGGGAGTGTGTCAGTATTTAAAGGGGGTCTCCGGGGAGTGTGTCAGTTTTAAAGGGGGTCCCCGGGGATTGTGTCATTACTTACAGGGGGTCCCCGTATTTGTGTCAGTATTTACAGGGGGTCCCCGGGATTGTGTCAGTGTTTACAGGGGGTCCCCGGGAAGTGTGTCAGTATTTACGGGGGGGATCCCCGCGGAGTGTGTCAGTATTTACAGGGGGTCCCCGGGGATTGTGTCATTACTTACAGGGGGGGATCCCCGCGGAGTGTGTCAGTATTTACAGGGGGTCCCCGGGATTGTGTCAGTGTTTACAGGGGGTCCCCGGGGAGTGTGTCAGTATTTACAGGGGGTCCCCGGGGAGTGTGTCAGTATTTACAGGGGGTCCCAGGGGAGTGTGTCAGTATTTACAGGGGTCCCCGGGTATTGTGTCAGTATTTACAGGGGGAGAGTCCCCGGGGAGTGTGTCAGTATTTACAGGGTGGAATCCCCGGGGAGTGTGTCAGTTTTTACAGGGGGGTCCCCGGGGTGTGTGTCAGTATTTACTGGGGGTCCCCGGGGAGTGTGTCAGTATTTACAGGGGGTCCCCGGGGAGTGTGTCAGTATTTACAGGGGGTCCCCGGGGAGTGTGTCAGTATTTACAGGGGGTCGCCAGGGAGTCTGTCAGTATTTAAAGGGGGTCCCCAGGGAGTGTGTCAGTATTTACAGGAGAGTCCCCGGGGTGTGTGTCAGTATTTACTGGGGGTCCCCGGAGTGTGTGTCAGTATTTACAGGGGGGACCGCGGAGAATGTGTGAGTATTTACAGGGGGCCCCGGGGAGTGTGTCAGTGTTTACAGGGTATCCCCGGGGAGTGTGTCAGTATTTACAGGGCTTCCCGGGGAGTGTGTCAGTATTTAAATGGGGTCCCAGGGGAGTGTGTCAGTATTTACAGGGGGGACCGCGGAGAATGTGCGAGTATTTACAGGGGGGTCACCAGGGAGTATGTCAGTGTTTACAGGGCTACCCGGGGAGTGTGTCAATATTTACAGGGCGTCCCCGGGGAGTGTGTCAGTATTTACAGGGGGTTCCCGGGCGGTGTGTCAGTATTTACAGTGGGTCCCGGGGAGTGTGTCAGTATTTACAGGGGGTCCCCGGGGAGTGTGTCAGTATTTACAGGGGGTCCCCGTGGAGTGTGTCAGTATTTACAGGGCGTCCCCGGGGAGTGTGTCAGTATTTACAGGGGGTCCCGGGGAGTGTGTCAGTATTTACAGGGGGGATCCCCGGGGAGTGTGTCAGTATTTACAGGGGTTCCCGGGCGGTGTGTCAGTACTTACAGGGGGTCCCGGGGAGTGTGTCAGTATTTACAGAGGGGATCCCCGGGGAGTGTGTCAGTAATTACAAGGGGTTCCCTGGGAGTGTGTCAGTGTTTACAGGGGGTCCCTGGGGAGTGTGTCAGTATTTACAGGGGGAGAGTCCCCGGAGAGTGTGTCAGTATTTACAGGGTGGGATCCCCGGGGAGTGTGTCAGTATTTACAGTGGGTCCCGGGGAGTGTGTCAGTATTTACAGGGGGTCCCCGGGGAGTGTGTCAGTATTTACAGGGGGTCCCCGTGGAGTGTGTCAGTATTTACAGGGCGTCCCCGGGGAGTGTGTCAGTATTTACAGGGGGTCCCGGGGAGTGTGTCAGTATTTACAGGGGGGATCCCCGGGGAGTGTGTCAGTATTTACAGGGGTTCCCGGGCGGTGTGTCAGTACTTACAGGGGGTCCCGGGGAGTGTGTCAGTATTTACAGGGGGGATCCCCGGGGAGTGTGTCAGTAATTACAAGGGGTTCCCAGGGAGTGTGTCAGTGTTTACAGGGGGTCCCTGGGGAGTGTGTCAGTATTTACAGGGGGAGAGTCCCCGGAGAGTGTGTCAGTATTTACAGGGTGGGATCCCCGGGGAGTGTCAGTATTTACAGGGGGGTCCCCGTGGAGTGTGTCAGTATTTACAGGGGAGTCCCCGGTGAGTGTGTCAGTGTTTACAGGGGGTCCCCGGGGAGTGTGCAGTATTTACAGGGGGTTCCCGGGGAGTGTGTCAGTATTTACAGGGTATCCCCGGGGAGTGTGTCAGTATTTACAGGGGGTCCCCGGGGAGTGTGTCAGTATTTACAGGGTATCCCTGGGGAGTGTGTCAGTATTTACAGGGTAGCCCCGGGGAGTGTGTCAGTACTTACAGGGGGTCCCCGGGGAGTGTGTCAGTAATTACTTGGGGTCCGGGGGAGTGTGTCAGTATTTACAGGGGCTTCCCCGGGAAGTGTGTCAGTATTTACAAAGGCTCCCAGGGCGTGTGTCGGTATTTTCACGGGTCTGCGGAGAGTCTCAGTATTTACAGGGGGTCCCACGTGGTGTCTCAGTATTTACAGGGGGTCCCCGGGGTGTGTGTCAGTAGTTGCAGGGGGGTCCCCGGGGAGTGTGTCAGTATTTACAGGGGGGTCCCCGGGGAGTGTGTCAGTATTTACAGTGGGGCCCGGGGAGCGTGTCAGTATTTACAGGGGGGTCCCTGGGGAGTGTGTCAGTATTTACAGGGGGCCCACGGGGAGTGTGTCAGTATTTACAGGGGATTCCCCGGGGAGTTTGTCAGTATTTACAGGGGGGGTCCCCGGGGAGTGTGTCAGTATTTACAGGGGGGGTCTCCGGGGAGTGTGTCAGTATTTACAGGGGGTCTCCGGGGAGTGTGGCAGTATTTACAGGGGAGTCCCCGGGGAGTGTGTCAGTGTTTACAGGGGGGGAGTCCCCGGGGAGTGTGTCAGTATTTACAGGGGGTCTCCGGGGAGTGTGTCAGTATTTACAGGGGTTCCGCGGGGAGTGTGTCAGTATTTACAGGGGGTCCCCGGGGAGTGTGTCAGTATTTACAGGGGGTCCCCGGGGAGTGTGTCAGTATTTACAGGGGGTCTCCGGGGAGTGTGTCAGTATTTACAGGGGGGTCCCCAGGGATTGTGTCATTACTTACAGGGGATCCCCGGGAAGTGTGTCAGTATTTACAGGGGTCCCCGGGGAGTGTGTCAGTATTTACAGAGGTCCCTGGGGATTGTGTCAGTATTTACAGGGGGAGAGTCCCCGGGGAGTGTGTCAGTATTTACAGGGTGGGATCCCCGGGGAGTGTGTCATTATTTACAGGGGGGGTCCCCAAGGAGTGTGTCAGTATTTACAGGGGAGCCCCGGGGAGTGTGTCAGTATTTACAGGGGGTCCCCGGGGAGTGTGTCAGTATTTACAGGTGTTGCCCGGGGAGTGTGTCAGTATTTACAGGGGGTCCCCGGGGTGTGTGTCAGTATTTACAGGGGGTCCCCGGGGAATGTGTCAGTATTTACAGGGGGTCCCCGGGGAGTGTGTCAGTGTTTACAGGGGGTCCCCGGGGAGTGTGTCAGATTTACAGGGGAGTCCCCGGGGAGTGTGTCAGTATTTACAGAGGGGTCCCCGGGGAGTGTGTCAGTATTTACAGGGGGGACCGCGGAGAATGTGTGAGTATTTACAGGGGGGTCCCCGGGGAGTGTGTCAGTATTTAAATGGGGTCCCAGGGGAGTGTGTCAGTATTTACAGGGGTTCCCCGGGGAGTGTGTCAGTGTTTACAGGGGGTCTCCGGGTAGTGTGTCAGTATTTACATGGGGTCCCCGGGGAGTGTGTCAGTATTTACAGGGGGTCCCCGGGGAGTGTGTCAGTATTTACAGGGGGTCTCCGGGTAGTGTGTCAGTATTTATAGGGGGTCTCTGGGGTGTGTGTCAGTATTTACAGGGGGTCCCCGGGGAGTGTGTCAGTATTTACAGGGGGTCTCCGGGGAGTGTGTCAGTATTTAAAGGGGGTCTCCGGGGAGTGTGTCAGTTTTAAAGGGGGTCCCCGGGGATTGTGTCATTACTTACAGGGGGTCCCCGTATTTGTGTCAGTATTTACAGGGGGTCCCCGGGATTGTGTCAGTGTTTACAGGGGGTCCCCGGGAAGTGTGTCAGTATTTACGGGGGGGATCCCCGCGGAGTGTGTCAGTATTTACAGGGGGTCCCCGGGGATTGTGTCATTACTTACAGGGGGGGATCCCCGCGGAGTGTGTCAGTATTTACAGGGGGTCCCCGGGATTGTGTCAGTGTTTACAGGGGGTCCCCGGGAAGTGTGTCAGTATTTACAGGGGGTCCCCGGGGAGTGTGTCAGTATTTACAGGGGGTCCCAGGGGAGTGTGTCAGTATTTACAGGGGTCCCCGGGTATTGTGTCAGTATTTACAGGGGGAGAGTCCCCGGGGAGTGTGTCAGTATTTACAGGGTGGAATCCCCGGGGAGTGTGTCAGTTTTTACAGGGGGGTCCCCGGGGAGTGCGTCAGTATTTACTGGGGGTCCCGGGGGAGTGTGTCAGTATTTACAGGGGGTCCCCGGGGAGTGTGTCAGTATTTACAGGGGGTCCCCGGGGAGTGTGTCAGTATTTACAGGGGGTCCCCAGGGAGTGTGTCAGTATTTACAGGGGGTCCCCAGGGAGTGTGTCAGTATTTACAGGGGATCCCCGGGGAGTGTGTCAGTATTTACAGGGGGTCCCGGGGAGTGTCTCAGTATTTACAGGGGGGACCGCGGAGAATGTGTGAGTATTTACAGGGGGCCCCGGGGAGTGTGTCAGTGTTTACAGGGTATCCCCGGGGAGTGTGTCAGTATTTACAGGGCTTCCCGGGGAGTGTGTCAGTATTTAAATGGGGTCCCAGGGGAGTGTGTCAGTATTTACAGGGGGGACCGCGGAGAATGTGCGAGTATTTACAGGGGGGTCACCAGGGAGTATGTCAGTGTTTACAGGGCTACCCGGGGAGTGTGTCAATATTTACAGGGCGTCCCCGGGGAGTGTGTCAGTATTTACAGGGGGTTCCCGGGCGGTGTGTCAGTATTTACAGTGGGTCCCGGGGAGTGTGTCAGTATTTACAGGGGGTCCCCGGGGAGTGTGTCAGTATTTACAGGGGGTCCCCGTGGAGTGTGTCAGTATTTACAGGGCGTCCCCGGGGAGTGTGTCAGTATTTACAGGGGGTCCCGGGGAGTGTGTCAGTATTTACAGGGGGGATCCCCGGGGAGTGTGTCAGTATTTACAGGGGTTCCCGGGCGGTGTGTCAGTACTTACAGGGGGTCCCGGGGAGTGTGTCAGTATTTACAGAGGGGATCCCCGGGGAGTGTGTCAGTAATTACAAGGGGTTCCCAGGGAGTGTGTCAGTGTTTACAGGGGGTCCCTGGGGAGTGTGTCAGTATTTACAGGGGGAGAGTCCCCGGAGAGTGTGTCAGTATTTACAGGGTGGGATCCCCGGGGAGTGTGTCAGTATTTACAGTGGGTCCCGGGGAGTGTGTCAGTATTTACAGGGGGTCCCCGGGGAGTGTGTCAGTATTTACAGGGGGTCCCCGTGGAGTGTGTCAGTATTTACAGGGCGTCCCCGGGGAGTGTGTCAGTATTTACAGGGGGTCCCGGGGAGTGTGTCAGTATTTACAGGGGGGATCCCCGGGGAGTGTGTCAGTATTTACAGGGGTTCCCGGGCGGTGTGTCAGTACTTACAGGGGGTCCCGGGGAGTGTGTCAGTATTTACAGGGGGGATCCCCGGGGAGTGTGTCAGTAATTACAAGGGGTTCCCAGGGAGTGTGTCAGTGTTTACAGGGGGTCCCTGGGGAGTGTGTCAGTATTTACAGGGGGAGAGTCCCCGGAGAGTGTGTCAGTATTTACAGGGTGGGATCCCCGGGGAGTGTCAGTATTTACAGGGGGGTCCCCGTGGAGTGTGTCAGTATTTACAGGGGAGTCCCCGGTGAGTGTGTCAGTGTTTACAGGGGGTCCCCGGGGAGTGTGCAGTATTTACAGGGGGTTCCCGGGGAGTGTGTCAGTATTTACAGGGTATCCCCGGGGAGTGTGTCAGTATTTACAGGGGGTCCCCGGGGAGTGTGTCAGTATTTACAGGGTATCCCTGGGGAGTGTGTCAGTATTTACAGGGTAGCCCCGGGGAGTGTGTCAGTACTTACAGGGGGTCCCCGGGGAGTGTGTCAGTAATTACTTGGGGTCCGGGGGAGTGTGTCAGTATTTACAGGGGCTTCCCCGGGAAGTGTGTCAGTATTTACAAAGGCTCCCAGGGCGTGTGTCGGTATTTTCACGGGTCTGCGGAGAGTCTCAGTATTTACAGGGGGTCCCACGTGGTGTCTCAGTATTTACAGGGGGTCCCCGGGGTGTGTGTCAGTAGTTGCAGGGGGGTCCCCGGGGAGTGTGTCAGTATTTACAGGGGGGTCCCCGGGGAGTGTGTCAGTATTTACAGTGGGGCCCGGGGAGCGTGTCAGTATTTACAGGGGGGTCCCTGGGGAGTGTGTCAGTATTTACAGGGGGCCCACGGGGAGTGTGTCAGTATTTACAGGGGATTCCCCGGGGAGTTTGTCAGTATTTACAGGGGGGGTCCCCGGGGAGTGTGTCAGTATTTACAGGGGGGGTCTCCGGGGAGTGTGTCAGTATTTACAGGGGGTCTCCGGGGAGTGTGGCAGTATTTACAGGGGAGTCCCCGGGGAGTGTGTCAGTGTTTACAGGGGGGGAGTCCCCGGGGAGTGTGTCAGTATTTACAGGGGGTCTCCGGGGAGTGTGTCAGTATTTACAGGGGTTCCGCGGGGAGTGTGTCAGTATTTACAGGGGGTCCCCGGGGAGTGTGTCAGTATTTACAGGGGGTCCCCGGGGAGTGTGTCAGTATTTACAGGGGGTCTCCGGGGAGTGTGTCAGTATTTACAGGTGGGTCCCCAGGGATTGTGTCATTACTTACAGGGGATCCCCGGGAAGTGTGTCAGTATTTACAGGGGTCCCCGGGGAGTGTGTCAGTATTTACAGAGGTCCCTGGGGATTGTGTCAGTATTTACAGGGGGAGAGTCCCCGGGGAGTGTGTCAGTATTTACAGGGTGGGATCCCCGGGGAGTGTGTCAGTATTTTCAGGGGGGTCCCCAGGGAGTGTGTCAGTATTTACAGGGGATCCCCGGGGAGTGTGTCAGTATTTACAGGGGGTCCCCGGGGAGTGTGTCAGTATTTACAGGGGGTCCCCGGGGAGTGTGTCAGTATTTACAGGGGGTCCCCGGGGAGCATGTCAGTATTTACAGGGGGTCCCCGGGGAATGTGTCAGTATTTACAGGGGGTCCCCGGGGAGTGTGTCAGTGTTTACAGGGGGTCCCCGGGGAGTGTGTCAGTATTTACAGGGGAGTCCCCGGGGAGTGTGTCAGTATTTACAGAGGGGTCCCCGGGGAGTGTGTCAGTATTTACGGGGGAGTCCCCGGGGAGTGTGTCAGTGTTTACAGGGGGTCCCCGGGGAGTGTGTCAGTATTTGCAGGGGGTTCCCGGGGATTGTGTCAGTGTTTACAGGGAGTCCCGGGGAGTGTGTCAGTATTTACAGGGGGTCCCCGAGGAGTGTGTCAGTATTTACAGGGTATCCCCGGGGAGTGTGTCTGTATTTACAGGGGGTCCCCGGGGAGTGTGTCAGTAATTACATCGGGTCTGGGGGAGTGTGTCAGTATTTACAAGGGCTTCCCCGGGGAGTGTGTCAGTATTTACAAAGGCTCCCAGGGCGTGTGTCGGTATTTTCACGGGTCTGCGGAGAGTCTCAGTATTTACAGGGGGTCCCACGTGGTGTCTCAGTATTTACAGGGGGTCCCCGGGGTGTGTGTCAGTATTTACAGGGGGGTCCCCAGGGAGTGTGTCAGTATTTACAGGGGGTCCCCGGGGTGTGTGTCAGTATTTACAGGGGGGGTCCCTGGGGAGTGTGTCAGTATTTACAGGGGTCCCCGGGGCATCTCAGTGTTGACACAGGGTCCCGGGGAGCATGTCAGTATTTACAGGGGGTCCCCGGGGAGCATGTCAGTATTTACAGGGGGTCCCCGGGGAGCATGTCAGTATTTACAGGGGGTCCCCGGGGAATGTGTCAGTATTTACAGGGGGTCCCCGGGGAGTGTGTCAGTGTTTACAGGGTGTCCCCAGGGAGTGTGTCAGTATTTACAGGGGGTCCCCGGGGAGCATGTCAGTATTTACAGGGGGGCCCCGGGGAGCGTGTCAGTTTTTACAGGGGGTCCCCGGGGAGTGTGTCAGTATTTACAGGGTGTCCCCGGGCTTTGTCACATTCTTGTTCCAGCCATCAGAATGAGCTGTGTAATCGGTGTTTATCTGAGAACTGGGGTTGAAAGTGAAGGTCGATGATGAATGTTTCAGCTTCCCACTGTTTTATATTTCTGCCTGCATTCTAATCTGCTCATTTTTAAAATAAAGTTGCCCATCTGGTACTTTAGGAGTTGCTAGCACACTTACTGTTCAAGATTGTAGCTCATGCCCGCACATTTTTCAACTGAATATGTTGTATATCAATTGGGGGGAGCCCAGTGAATTTGTTGCTGTGCTATACCTTGATCTGACCTCCATTATTGTGTCCTGTCACATGGAGGATGATATCTGGCAATGGCACAGAGGAGTTTCACTGGGTTAAGTTGCAGTTTAAAATGTCTTATCAAGGAGCTGGGACTGTCTTCTCTGGAGGAGCGCAGACTATGGGGTGGTCTGACTGAGGGTTATAAAGATGTTGAAGGGAATATATTGTGTCTGAGCTGACAGTATACTCCAATTAATTAGTTTCCGGGTTACAATTATAAATGATCAGATCGATGTCGCCATCCCCTTTAACTGTCTGTGTGAGGCATGTAACTCACCCTCCCCTTTAACACGCTGTTTGCAGGTTGTTTCCTTTCACCCTCCCCTTTAAGCAGAATGCTGTTAGTTGCAGCTCTGGCACTTGCCCGCTGATGGGCTGCACACTGCTGCAGCCTTTTTGTTTAATCCCAGCCTCACCACACTGAAGGAAAGCTCTCGCCAGGCCCTTTGCAGTGTTGCGCTTGCAGCCTGACAATATCTCAGCCTCTGCCTCTCACAAGGGCAGCCGGCTTTGATCAACAACGCTTGAGGTGACTAATCTATGGCGGGGTTAGAAGGTTTCTCTTTCAGATCAGGGAAGCAGCTAAAAATCAGCAGCGAGACTGGTTAGGAGTGAAAACAGGAAGCAGTTATAATTGCACAAAGGCCACTTTCGAAATCTGAATCTCTCTCTCTTCCCACAAAAGACTGTGGATGCTGGCAAGTCAAATATGACTGAGATTGATAGATCTCTTTGTGAGGTCAAGGTTTTAAACAGAGTTGCCAACTCCGGCTGGATGAATTTCTGGAGGGTTTATCACATGACCTCCTCCCTCCAATAGCCTCACCCACCTCTCCCCACCCCCCCCCCCCAAACTACTGTCATTGGTCACACAACATGCCGATCATTGATGTCCTGCCCTCCACCGGCCAATTGGAAAGCCACTTGCAAAAGCTCGTCCTCAGTCATTCTGGGTGACTCAAACTGTGGGTCAAAAAGCCTTTTCTTTCCTGTCAGCAGCAGTTTTATAATTAATACACAAAACAGTAGAAAGAACTTTTACTTTTTTCTAAATGTCCCTGTGAACTTTCTCCCTGGAAATGTATTCATGGTGACTCCAGGGCAATCCTGGAGGTTTGGCAACCCTATAATATCGAGGGATATGAAGCCAAGGCAGGCAAAATGGAGTAAAGTTACAGGCCAGCCATGTTTTAACTGAGTGACACAACGGTTGAATGGCCCTCTCCTGTTCCTACATAGTGCTCACAGGATTTAAATTGGTTTAATAAATAAAAGTTACATGTTTTCATTATGTGTCCTTGGATCTGTGCTGCGTCGGTCTGAAGTTAGAGGTTATATCATCACCAGTACTATAAATACAATCCAAGGTCAAGCCAGGTTATACTGCAGACTGATCAAAATACATGTCCTAACATAACCCTGCCTCAAGACTAGAACCTGGAATATACCACCCAGAAAAAAGGCCATTCAGCCCATCTAGACCCTGCCAGTGAGTAAGCTGTCTCTGTGCTCTCAGCTACGCAACTAAAATTAACCTGCACCTTTCAGGAGTGTTACTGAAACCACATCTCCACACGTGGTACTATCAGAGGCTAACATGGGGGCCTCTTCAGTAAACAGTGAGACTCAGGGCACTTTTCAAAAAACAATTTCAGAGGATATGTGGGCTTCACGTTTATAAGAACATAAGAAATAGGGGCAGGAGTAGGCCATTCGGCCCCTCAAGCCCACCCTGCTATTCAATAAGATCATGGCTGATCTGCCCCAGGCCTCAACTCCTCTTTCGTGCCAGCTCCTCACAGCCCTCAGCTCCTCACAGCCCTCCGCTCCTCATAGTCCTCCGCTCCTCATAGTCCTCCACTCCTCACAGCCCTCCGCTCCTCATAGCCCTCCGCTCCTCATAGTCCTCATCTCCTCACAGTCCTCCGCTCCTCACAGCCCTCAGTTCCTCACAGCCCTCAACTCCTCACAGTCCTCCGCTCCTCACAGTCCTCCGCTCTTCACAGCCTTCAACTCCTCACAGCCCTCCGCTCCTCACAGCCCTCAGCTCCTCATAGTCCTCAACTCCTCACAGCCCTCCGCTCCTCACAGCCCTCAGCTCCTCATAGTCCTCAACTCCTCACAGCCTTCAACTCCTCACAGCCCTCCGCTCTTCACAGCCTTCAACTCCTCACAGCCCTCCGCTCTTCACAGCCTTCAACTCCTCACAGCCCTCCGCTCTTCACAGCCCTCCGCTCCTCACAGCCCTCCGCTCCTCACAGCCCTCCGCTCCTCACAGCCCTCAACTCCTCACAGCCCTCCGCTCCTCACAGCCCTCAGCTCCTCATAGTCCTCAACTCCTCACAGCCTTCAACTCCTCACAGCCCTCCGCTCCTCACAGCCCTCAGCTCCTCATAGTCCTCAACTCCTCACAGCCTTCAACTCCTCACAGCCCTCCGCTCCTCACAGCCCTCAGCTCCTCATAGTCCTCAACTCCTCACAGTCCCCCGCTCCTCACAGCCCTCAACTCCTCACAGCCCTCCGCTCCTCACAGCCCTCAACTCCTCACAGCCCTCAACTCCTCACAGCCCTCAACTCCTCACAGCCCTCCGCTCCTCATAGTCCTCAACTCCTCACAGCCCTCAACTCCTCACAGCCCTCAACTCCTCACAGCCCTCAACTCCTCACAGTCCTCCGCTCCTCACAGTCCTCAACTCCTCACAGCCCTCAACTCCTCACAGCCCTCAACTCCTCACAGCCCTCCGCTCCTCACAGCCCTCAACTCCTCACAGCCCTCAACTCCTCACAGCCCTCCGCTCCTCACAGCCCTCAACTCCTCACAGCCCTCAACTCCTCACAGTCCTCCGCTCCTCACAGTCCTCCGCTCCTCACAGCCCTCCGCTCCTCACAGCCCTCAACTCCTCACAGCCCTCAACTCCTCACAGTCCTCCACTCCTCACAGCCCTCCGCTCCTCACAGTCCTCCGCTCCTCACAGTCCTCAACTCCTCACAGCCCTCCGCTCCTCACAGCCCTCAGCTCCTCATAGTCCTCAACTCCTCACAGTCCTCCGCTCCTCACAGTCCTCAACTCCTCACAGCCCTCCGCTCCTCACAGCCCTCAGCTCCTCATAGTCCTCCGCTCCTCACAGCCCTCCGCTCCTCACAGTCCTCCGCTCCTCACAGCCCTCCGCTCCTCACAGCCCTCCGCTCCTCACAGTCCTCCGCTCCTCACAGCCCTCCGCTCCTCACAGCCCTCAACTCCTCACAGTCCTCCGCTCCTCACAGTCCTCCGCTCCTCACAGCCCTCAGCTCCTCATAGTCCTCAACTCCTCACAGCCCTCAACTCCTCACAGCCCTCAGCTCCTCATAGTCCTCAACTCCTCACAGCCCTCAGTTCCTCACAGCCCTCAACTCCTCACAGTCCTCCGCTCCTCACAGTCCTCCGCTCTTCACAGCCTTCAACTCCTCACAGCCCTCCGCTCCTCACAGCCCTCCGCTCCTCACAGCCCTCAACTCCTCACAGCCCTCAACTCCTCATAGTCCTCAACTCCTCACAGCCCTCAACTCCTCACAGCCCTCAGCTCCTCATAGTCCTCAACTCCTCACAGCCTTCAACTCCTCACAGCCCTCCGCTCCTCACAGCCCTCAGCTCCTCACAGCCCTCAACTCCTCACAGCCCTCCGCTCCTCACAGCCCTCAACTCCTCACAGCCCTCAACTCCTCACAGCCCTCAGCTCCTCACAGCCCTCCGCTCTTCACAGCCCTCCGCTCCTCACAGTCCTCCGCTCCTCACAGCCCTCAACTCCTCACAGCCCTCAACTCCTCATAGCCCTCCGCTCCTCACAGCCCTCAGCTCCTCAGTCCTCCGCTCCTCACAGCCCTCAGCTCCTCAGTCCTCCGCTCCTCACAGCCCTCCGCTCCTCACAGCCCTCAGCTCCTCAGTCCTCCGCTCCTCACAGCCCTCAGCTCCTCAGTCCTCCGCTCCTCACAGCCCTCCGCTCCTCACAGCCCTCAGCTCCTCAGTCCTCCGCTCCTCACAGCCCTCAACTCCTCACAGCCCTCAACTCCTCATAGCCCTCCGCTCCCCAGTATTTCAAAATTATATAAGACCATAAGACATAGGAGCAGAAATTAGGCCATTCGGCCCATCGAGTCTGCTCCACCATTCAATCATGGCTGATAAGATTTTCAACCCCATTCTCCCGCCGTCTCCCCGTAACCTTTGATCCCCTGACCAATCAAGAGTCACATGTAGGCCAGACCGGGGTAAGGAGGGCAGATTCCCCCTAAAGGGGCATCAGTGAACCGGATGGGTTTTTAACAGCAACCCACAGTTACCTGATCACCGTTACCGACACAGGCTCAGGTATCATTACGTTCCTGAAGGAGGGTCACAGGGGGCTCGAAACATTAACTCTGTCTTTCAACTCCACAGACGCTGTGCCAGACCTGTTCAGTTCCCCCTGCAATTTCCTGCTTTTGTATTATTTCAGTAAATTCGCTTGAAGATTCCCCCATCCCCTTGGTGTTGGGATTTTAATAAAAAGAACATCCCCCCCCCCACCCCACACACACCCCCCAGGATCACTCATCCAGTAACAGAAGCAGCTACAGACAGTAGCAAGGAGGAAGCAGCTGGGCTGTACACAGACTCTGCCCATAGACAGACCCCTCTACACCTGCCCACACAGAGAGGGTGAAGAGGAGTTTAGAGGGTGCTTACCAGGAAGGGAGCAGATACTGAGGATCAGAGACAGCCTGTACACACTGCTGACTGCGTCCATCTCCAGCAGCCAGGGAAGACAGAAGCCACTCCAAGCCCAGCCCACCAAGCGCTGCCTGCCTGCACAGAGACTCGCTTTTACTTTCATTTCTGTTTCCCGGAAAACGCTGAAGCGAGTGGGAGGCAGCAGAGACAGACACACGGGGTGGCTGGGTTTGCTGGGGTTGGTAAGAGACGAGCAGAGTCCACCCCACCCCACCCCACACCCTGGAAAAGGACCCTCCTCTGCACCTTCTACCCCTTCTCCAGGCAAGAGCCCCGCGTCCAGGGCTCGGAGGCGTTGGAAAGAGACTTGTTTCAAAGAGCTCTCCTTCCCCCCACCCCCCCGACCTTGACAGGATGGCTTCTCCTGGGGATTCTGCAGCGGAATTTCCCCCCCCCCCACCTAACCCTGGTCTACACACAACAGCAACACAACTGAGACAGGGAACCAGGGCAGAGAGGCTGCTGAGTATCTCCTCCACAAATCAGGAGAGGCACTGGGCCAGTACGCATGTAAGGGGTCGAATGGCCTTTCTATGGCTCTCTCATTGACAGAAATCAGACCACAGGGAGCTGCCTTTTTGTTTTTGGCACTTTTTTTTTAAAAAAAAAATTAAATTCAATTGCAGAGAAGTGGAAAAGAAGGTGAACATCGAAATGGAAATAAAATTGTTCAAATAAAATTAAATACAATTAGCATCTCGCTGGGTGGACGCTGAGAGTTTGTTCGCACTGCTCGGGGAATCGGAAAAACGTTGGGGGGGGCTAAGTCTCAGGATAAGGGGCCGATTGTTTCGGAGCAAGATGTACAGAAACTACTTCACTCAAAGGGTTGTGAATATCTGAAATTCTCTACCCCAGAGGGGCTGTGGATGTCCCATGATCGTACCGAATGTCAGAGCAGGCTCAATGGGCCATACGGTCTATTCCTGCTCCTACTTTTTGGGTTCTTGACAGCTACCCCTATCTAAATCTATCAGTGGGTGCAAATGTTCCTTTAGTACTGGCAGCCACTGGCTGATTTGTTTTGTAGATTTACTGAAGCAGGGAGAGCGTCTCTGTGTATGACTGTATGTTGCTTCTAACAAGCATAAGTGAGCCACATTACGAGCTGGACTGATTATCTTAAATCGGCTGTTAGTGTAGCTATTGGCGCAGTCGGGATTGCTCAGCAAGTGCTGTCTGATCGTTGAAGCACATCTAATCCGGTTGAGTACAGTCCGTACACTGCTCGCCACAGGAACCTGCCTTCCTTTTATTCATATTAGGCAGGGTACCTGTGCGATTCTTAGGGACCCTCAGTTAAGTGTGCTCACATATAAAACCATCAGTGAGAAGCAGTCGGGCACAGGACAATCTGTATATGAAATCTCTCTTTTCAGTGACAGCACCAAGGTTCCATTTTAGTGGCCATAGGAATCGGGATTTGGAGCCATTAGTGTTCATTGGGTCAACGCAGAGGCAGTTCTATGGAGTGTGGCTGCTTCAGTGAGCTGCAGTCCTTAAGAAAGAACTTGCATTTCCATAGTGCCTTGCACCATGTCCCAGAGCACTTCACAGCCAATGGAGCACTTTGGAACAATAGTCACTGCCGTAATTAGGGAAAAAGGGCAGCCAGTTTATGCACAGCAGGATCTCACAAATAGCCATGTGATAAACAAGCTGAGAATCTGGCTCAGGCATTGGTTGAAGGGTAAATGTTGGCCAGGACATACCAAGAGAATTTCCCTGCTCCTCATTCAACTGTGGCTTTGGGATCTTGTGCATCCATTTCAGGGGCAGCTGGGGCAGATGCCAAAAGGCAGCAGCTCTAACAGTGCAGCACTCCCTCAGTACAGTACTGCACTGCAGGTACAGAGTCGACCTGCATTAGGAGCTCAAGTCTCTGAAGTGCATCTTGAACTGACAACCTTTTGACCCAGAGGTGGGAGCGCTGCTTACCAACTGAGCATGACTGACGCCTGAAACCATGAAATCAAAGAAGATGCTACTATAGATCCCTATTATCAGCTAACACACACACACACACACACACACACACACACAGGGAGATGTAACTCTTCCTGGGCATTTAGAGGCTCGTTAACCGGGTTGAAACGATTTCTGCCAATGAGCAATGGTCTGCCATTGTTTTTACTCTATCGTGGGCAGCCCAACCCTAATTACCCCTTGAGGAGGTGGTGGTGAGCTGCCTTCATAAACCGCTGCAGTCCATGTGGTGTAGGTACACCCACAGTGCTGTTAGGGAGGGAGTTCCAGGATTTTGTCCCTGTGTTGTAGGTACACCCACAGTGCTGTTAGGGAGGGAGTTCCAGGATTTTGTCCATGTGGTGTAGGTACACCCACAGTGCTGTTAGGGAGGGAGTTCCAGGATTTTGTCCGTGTGGTGTAGGTACACCCACAGTGCTGTTAGGGAGGGAGTTCCAGGATTTTGTCCTGTGTGGTGTAAGTACACCCACAGTGCTGTTAGGGAGGGAGTTCCAGGATTTTGTCCATGTGGTGTAGGTACACCCACAGTGCTGTTAGGGAGGGAGTTCCAGGATTTTGTCCGTGTGGTGTAGGTACACCCACAGTGCTGTTAGGGAGGGAGTTCCAGGATTTTGTCTGTGTGGTGTAGGTACACCCACAGTGCTGTTAGGGAGGGAGTTCCAGGATTTTGTCCATGTGGTGTAGGTACACCCACAGTGCTGTTAGGGAGGGAGTTCCAGGATTTTGTCCATGTGGTGTAGGTACACCCACAGTGCTGTTAGGGAGGGAGTTCCAGGATTTTGTCCGTGTGGTGTAGGTACACCCACAGTGCTGTTAGGGAGGGAGTTCCAGGATTTTGTCCATGTGGTGCAGGTACACCCACAGTGCTGTTAGGGAGGGAGTTCCAGGATTTTGTCCGTGTGGTGTAGGTACACCCACAGTGCTGTTAGGGAGGGAGTTCCAGGATTTTGTCCCTGTGTTGTAGGTACACCCACAGTGCTGTTAGGGAGGGAGTTCCAGGATTTTGTCCGTGTGGTGTAGGTACACCCACAGTGCTGTTAGGGAGGGAGTTCCAGGATTTTGTCCCTGTGTTGTAGGTACACCCACAGTGCTGTTAGGGAGGGAGTTCCAGGATTTTGTCCATGTGGTGTAGGTACACCCACAGTGCTGTTAGGGAGGGAGTTCCAGGATTTTGTCCTGTGTGGTGTAAGTACACCCACAGTGCTGTTAGGGAGGGAGTTCCAGGATTTTGTCTGTGTGGTGTAGGTACACCCACAATGCTGTTAGGGAGGGAGTTCCAGGATTTTGTCCATGTGGTGTAGGTACACCCACAGTGCTGTTAGGGAAGGAGTTCCAGGATTTTGTCCATGCGGTGTAGGTACACCCACAGTGCTGTTAGGGAGGGAGTTCCAGGATTTTGTCCGTGTGGTGTAGGTACACCCACAGTGCTGTTAGGGAGGGAGTTCCAGGATTTTGTCCATGTGGTGTAGGTACACCCACAGTGCTGTTAGGGAGGGAGTTCCAGGATTTTGTCCGTGTGGTGTAGGTACACCCACAGTGCTGTTAGGGAGGGAGTTCCAGGATTTTGTCCATGTGGTGTAGGTACACCCACAGTGCTGTTAGGGAGGGAGTTCCAGGATTTTGTCCGTGTGGTGTAGGTACACCCACAGTGCTGTTAGGGAGGGAGTTCCAGGATTTTGTCCATGTGGTGCAGGTACACCCACAGTGCTGTTAGGGAGGGAGTTCCAGGATTTTGTCCGTGTGGTGTAGGTACACCCACAGTGCTGTTAGGGAGGGAGTTCCAGGATTTTGTCCCTGTGTTGTAGGTACACCCACAGTGCTGTTAGGGAGGGAGTTCCAGGATTTTGTCCGTGTGGTGTAGGTACACCCACAGTGCTGTTAGGGAGGGAGTTCCAGGATTTTGTCCCTGTGTTGTAGGTACACCCACAGTGCTGTTAGGGAGGGAGTTCCAGGATTTTGTCCATGTGGTGTAGGTACACCCACAGTGCTGTTAGGGAGGGAGTTCCAGGATTTTGTCCTGTGTGGTGTAAGTACACCCACAGTGCTGTTAGGGAGGGAGTTCCAGGATTTTGTCTGTGTGGTGTAGGTACACCCACAGTGCTGTTAGGGAGGGAGTTCCAGGATTTTGTCCATGTGGTGTAGGTACACCCACAGTGCTGTTAGGGAGGGAGTTCCAGGATTTTGTCCATGTGGTGTAGGTACACCCACAGTGCTGTTAGGGAGGGAGTTCCAGGATTTTGTCCGTGTGGTGTAGGTACACCCACAGTGCTGTTAGGGAGGGAGTTCCAGGATTTTGTCCATGTGGTGTAGGTACACCCACAGTGCTGTTAAGGAGGGAGTTCCAGGATTTTGTCCATGTGGTGTAGGTACACCCACAGTGCTGTTAGGGAAGGAGTTCCAGGATTTTGTCCATGCGGTGTAGGTACACCCACAGTGCTGTTAGGGAGGGAGTTCCAGGATTTTGTCCATGTGGTGTAGGTACACCCACAGTGCTGTTAGGGAGGGAGTTCCAGGATTTTGTCCCTGTGTTGTAGGTACACCCACAGTGCTGTTAGGGAGGGAGTTCCAGGATTTTGTCCATGTGGTGTAGGTACACCCACAGTGCTGTTAGGGAGGGAGTTCCAGGATTTTGTCCTGTGTGGTGTAAGTACACCCACAGTGCTGTTAGGGAGGGAGTTCCAGGATTTTGTCCATGTGGTGTAGGTACACCCACAGTGCTGTTAAGGAGGGAGTTCCAGGATTTTGTCCATGTGGTTTAGGTACACCCACAGTGCTGTTAGCTAGGGAGTTCCAGGATTTTGTCCTGTGTGGTGTAGGTACACCCACAGTGCTGTTAGGGAGGGAGTTCCAGGATTTTGTCCCTGTGTTGTAGGTACACCCACAGTGCTGTTAGGGAGGGAGTTCCAGGATTTTGTCCGTGTGATGTAGGTACACCCACAGTGCTGTTAGGGAGGGAGTTCCAGGATTTTGTCCGTGTGGTGTAGGTACACCCACAGTGCTGTTAGGGAGGGAGTTCCAGGATTTTGTCCGTGTGGTGTAGGTACACCCACAGTGCTGTTAGGGAGGGAGTTCCAGGATTTTGTCCATGTGGTGTAGGTACACCCACAGTGCTGTTAGGGAGGGAGTTCCAGGATTTTGTCCATGTGGTTTAGGTACACCCACAGTGCTGTTAGGGAGGGAGTTCCAGGATTTTGTCCATGTGGTGTAGGTACACCCACAGTGCTGTTAGGGAGGGAGTTCCAGGATTTTGTCCATGCGGTGTAGGTACACCCACAGTGCTGTTAGGGAGGAAGTTCCAGGATTTTGTCCACATGGTGTAGGTACACCCACAGTGCTGTTAGGGAGGGAGTTCCAGGATTTTGTCCATGTGGTTTAGGTACACCCACAGTGCTGTTAGGGAGGGAGTTCCAGGATTTTGTCCTGTGTGGTGTAGGTACACCCACAGCGCTGTTAGGGAGGGAGTTCCAGGATTTTGTCCATGTGGTGTAGGTACACCCACAGCGCTGTTAGGGAGGGAGTTCCAGGATTTTGTCCGTGTTGTGTAGGTACACCCATGGTGCTGTTGGGGAGGGAGTTCCAGGATTTTGTCCGTGTGGTGTAGGTACACCCACAGTGCTGTTAGGGAGGGAGTTGCAGGATTTTGTCCCTGTGGTGTAGGCACACCCACAGTGCTGTTAGGGAGGGAGTTCCAGGATTTTGACCTAGCGACAGTGAAGGAACGGCGATATATTTCCAAGTCAGGATGGTGAGTGACTTGGAGGGGAACTTCCAGGTGGTGGTGTTCCCATGTGTCTGCTGCCCTTGTCCTTCTAGATGGTAGAGGTCACAGGTTTGGAAGGTGCTGTCAAATGAGCCTTGGTGAGTTCCTGCAGTGCATCTTGTAGATGGTACACACACTGCTGTTACTGTGTGTCGGTGGTGGAGGGAGTGAATGTTTGTGGATGTGGTGCCAATCAAGCGGGGCTGCTTTGTCCTGGATGGTGTTGAGCTTCTTGAGTGTTGTGGGAGCTGCACTCATCCAGGCAAGTGGGGAGTATTCCATCTCACTCCTGACTTGTGCCTTGTAGATGGTGGACAGGCTTTGGGGAGTCAGGAGGTGACTCACCACTGGATTCTCAGCCTTGGAGCTGCTCTTATATTTTAATGAAGGGTAATTGGCCAGCTTCTAACCCTAGAGGTTGTAACAAGTGTTCCTGACCTATTGAGCTGTGATGCCTGGTCAGGGAGGGGAATATGCTTCTGCCTGTCTGGTGAAGTAAGTATTATGGGTCAGGCAGCACGTTATCACAGAGTTTGCCTACTCCTCCTGACTTGATCCCTGTGAGTTAAAGACTCCCCTGGAGTCTGCACACGCACAAATCTCTGATAATTTTACCCCTGGTGCCTCTGATCTGTGCTGGGACTGGGCAGGAGGGGGGGTGGTGCTTTATGTGGGGCAGAGAGATCTACAATGAGTTAGCAGCTCCCAGCTCGAGATCTGGTATCTTCAATTAGCCTGACTGTCTTGGGGTAGAGATGAAAAAAAAAAATCAGTTCGGGTTCCCGCTCCTGATCACTGTCCTTGGGAGTGTGAGGATTCTGGGAGCAGGCGGTGGCTGTAGAGTTAGTACTGGACTAAGCCACTCACTGTCGAGGCTTGGACAGGAATAATGACCCCGTATATAAAAAGAGAAAGTGCCAGAAATAATCGACAGGCCTGGCATTATAGGTGCAGAGAGGAACGGAATAACATTTCCAGTTGAACTTTACACTTCTTGGGAACTGAAGGAAGGCAAAAACTCTCCTGCACAGCCACACCTCCTTCTCCGGCTCTGGCCGATTCCACATGGAATTCCAACTGAAGTTCCATCCTTCGTGTTTCGAATCCACCCAGGGTTACTGCCACCTCCGAGACATACAGTGTTCCTCGGACTGCAGTTCCCTCCGCATCCCGAGACCCACACTCAGGGCCATGTACCACCTCATGTACACACTCAACCTCTCTCTCCAGCAGCACCGACTCACCCTACCCCAAAGCTGTGCTAGTCCCCGCCTCCATTTCCATTCCTTCACAAAAAAAAAGGTAATCTCTCCCCTTGAGGGTGTTAAGGAATGCAAGCTCCGACAACTCATCAGTACCAACTTCCCTCTGGATCTTTATTCCCCTTCACTTCTCCCTGACCCCATCCCTTTCTCCTGATCCCACCTCATCACATTTCTACCTTCCTTCAGTTCCGAAGAAGAGTTATGTTGGACTTGAAGCGTGAGCTCAGTTTCTGTCCCCAGCGATGCTGCTAGGGCCTGCTGAGTTTTTCCAGCACTTTGTTTTTTATTTCAGATTTCCAGCATCCGTGGTATTTTGCTTTTATAACAATGATCCCTTCTCCAACAAGGTACACAGAGCAACAACCTTAGGAGACACTGGGAGAAAGTGAACAACTGAACGAGAGAAAGCAGGCTTGCAACAAAGAGTGTGTGAGAGAGGGAGAGAGAGAGGAGTTTAACAAAGTAATCGGACAGATAACTGTTGATGTTGCGGGAGGCTCTCCTGTCGCTGGTGTCCTGGATCAGCGACATCATCTTGCTACTGTGTCTGCCTGTTCCTGGCTTCACACCTGGGCGGTCCGAGGCTCAGGTACCAGATCTCGTTGTGGCGGTTGAACAATGTCAGAGGCCTGTACGCAGGACAGTGCCATCCCGAATAAACAAACAAAAGGACAGATAGAATTATTAGTCAGCAGCCTAGACTCCCTCTTCAATTAGCTCAGCAACTTTCCTATCAACCATGATCTGAGTTCAGAGAAGTGAGTGGGGAGAGGGATCAGAAATTGACAGCCCTAAGATGGGGTAAGAGCAGGGAATTACCTATACTGCGGACTGGGTGACACCTTCGGTCTGTCCGCAAGCATGACCCAGACCTCCCTGTCTCTTGCCATTTTAACACTCCACCCTGCTCTCTTGCCCACATGTCCGTCCTTGGCCTGCTGCCTCGTTCCAGTGAAGCCCAAGGCAAACTGGAGGAACAGCACCTCATCTTCCGACTAGGCACTTTACAGCCTTCCGGACTGAAATAAAAGCAAAAAACTGCGGATGCTGGAAATCCAAAACAAAATAAAAATATCAGGAAAAACTCAGCAGGTCTGGCAGCATCGGCGGAGAAGAAAAGAGTTGACGTTTCGAGTCCTCATGACCCTTCAACAGAACTTTTTCCATCCATTGTTTTATCTCTACCTTTTAGCTTATTTTGATACCTTCACCCCACTCCACCCCAACTAGGGCTATCTGTACCTTCACCCCACCCCACCCCCACTAGGGCTATCTGTACCTTCCCCCCACCCCACCCTCACTAGGGCTATCTGTACCTTCACCCCACCCCACCCTCACTAGGGCTATCTGTACCTTCACCCCACCCCACCCCTACTAGGGCTATCTGTACCTTCCCCCCACCCCACCCTCACTAGGGCTATCTGTACCTTCACCCCACCCCACCCCCACTAGGGCTATCTGTACCTTCACCCCACCCCACCCTCACTAGGGCTATCTGTACCTTCCCCCCACCCCACCCTCACTAGGGCTATCTGTACCTTCACCCCACCCCACCCCCACTAGGGCTATCTGTACCTTCACCCCACCCCACCCTCACTAGGGCTATCTGTACCTTCACCCCACCCCACCCCCACTAGGGCTATCTGTACCTTCACCCCCACCCCACCCCCACTAGGGCTATCTGTACCTTCACCCCACCCCACCCTCACTAGGGCTATCTGTACCTTCAGCCCACCCCACCCCCACTAGGGCTATCTGTACCATCACCCCACCCCACCCTCACTAGGGCTATCTGTACCTTCCCCCCACCCCACCCCCACTAGGGCTATCTGTACCTTCCCCCCACCCCACCCCCACTAGGGCTATCTGTACCTTCCCCCCACCCCACTCCCACAAGGGCTATCTGTACCTGCACCCCCACCCCACCCCCACTAGAGCTATCTGTACCTTCACCCCACCCCACCCCCACTAGGGCTATCTGTACCTTGCTTGTCCTGCTTTCTACCCTTAATTAGCACATTCCTTAGATAATATCACCACCTTCAACACCTCTTTGTTCTTTGTCTGTGACACCTTTTGGTTATCTCCACCTATCACTGGTCCTCTATCCAGCTCTACCTGTTCCACCCCCTTAAACCAGCTTATATTTCACCTCTCTATTTTTACTTAGTTCTGTTGAAGAGTCATTTGGACTCGAAACGTTAACTGTGTCCCTCTCCGCAGATGCTGCCAGACCTGCTGAGTTTTTCCAGGTAGTTTTATTTTTCTTCTGGACTGAATATTCAGTTCAACAACTTTAGATCGTGAACTCACTTCTCCACCATCACCCCCTTTTTTATGCCCTTTTTTTCTAATAATTTATATATTTTTAAATACATTTTTCTTTTCCCACCTATTTCTATTATTATTTTTAAATGTATTTCCATCCATTGTTTTATCTCCACCTTTTAGCCATTTTCGATTCCTTCCCCCCACCCCACCCCCACTAGGACTATCTGTACCTTCCCCCCACCCCACACTCACTAGGGCTATCTGTGCCTTCCCCCCACCCCACCCTCACTAGGGCTATCTGTACCTTCACCCCACCCCACCCTCACTAGGGCTATCTGTACCTTCCCCCCACCCCACCCTCACTAGGGCTATCTGTACCTTCACCCCACCCCACCCCAACTAGGGCTATCTGTACCTTCACCCCACCTCCACCCCCATTAGGGCTATCTGTACTTTCAACCCCACCCCACCCCCACTAGGGCTATCTGTACTTTCACCCCCACCCCACCCCACCCTCACTAGGGCTATCTGTACCTTCACCCCACCCCACCCCCACTAGGGCTATCTCTACCTTCCCCCCACCCCACCCCCACTAGGGCTATCTGTATCTTCACCCCACCCCACCCCCACTAGGGCTATCTGTACTTTCCCCCCACCCCACCCCCACTAGGGCTATCTGTACCTTCACCCCCACCCCACCCTCACTAGGGCTATCTGTACCTTCACCCCACCCCACCCCCACTAGGGCTATCTATACCTTTACCCCCACCCCACCCCCACTAGGGCTATCTGTACCTTCACCCCACCCCACCCTCACTAGGGCTATCTGTACCTTCCCCCCACTCCACCCCCACTAGGGCTATCTGTACCTTCCCCCCACCCCACCCCCACTAGGGCTATCTATACCTTCACCCCCACCCCACCCCCACTAGGGTTATCTGTACCTTGCCCCCACCCCACCCCCACTAGGGCTATCTGTACCTTC
This sequence comes from Carcharodon carcharias, assembly GCF_017639515.1. Taxonomy (NCBI): domain Eukaryota; kingdom Metazoa; phylum Chordata; class Chondrichthyes; order Lamniformes; family Lamnidae; genus Carcharodon; species Carcharodon carcharias. The sequence continues at coordinate 112,549,357 of NC_054485.1, forward strand.
ACCCCACCCCACCCTCACTAGGGCTATCTGTACCTTCACCCCCACCCCACCCCCACTAGGACTATCTGTATCTTGCTCATCCTGCTTTCTACCCTTAATGTCACCACTAGCACATCCTTTAAGTGATATCGCCACCGTCAACACCCCTTGGTCCTTTTGTCTATTTTTTCCAGCAGTTTTATGTTTTTGTTTCAGATCCCCAGCACCTGCAGTATTTAGCTTCTACCTGTAACGTGGGTATGGTTGTGCTGCGGTTATAGACTGGATCCAAACAGAACATGAGCTCAACTCCCACCAGGGCAGTTTGAGAATTTGAAATCAAGATTTTTGTCAAAAAAACAATAGGAAAAAGGCGATTGATGAAAGTGATTTTGTTGAAAGTGATTGTGGGATCGTCATTAAAAACCCAGGAGAAAGGAAACTCACCATTCCTCACCCTGGTTGTGTACATAGGTGCTTCTAGTCCCACACAGCCAGCAGGCTCATCAGCACTCTCCCAGGGTAACTGGGGATGGACAATTAATGCCAGGCAGTCAGGAACAACCACACCCACCTCTCCACCGCCCCGCCCACCACAAGCCCAGGAACCGATCCTCAAAGAAATGGTGTTTGACGGTAGTGAGTCTGAACCTCCGGGGTGCACCCCCCCAACCTGTAATCCATTAGGGTAACTAATTTTTTTTAGGGAGGCTGGGGGGTGGGGTTATGCGGGAGGTTGGGGGGTGGGGGTTGTCTGGGGGAGGGTTGGGGAAGGGGTCTAACACCAGGCTATGCCTGAATTAGTCTATCTACAGAGGGACAGTGAGAGGGTGTTCACACAGTATGTGTTCCCATATCCTGGCCTGCGCCCCTGATCATGTTCCCATACCCCGTACCCCAATCTATCTCTTCATACCCTGTATCCCAATCTATCTCTTCATACCCTGTACCCCAATCTATTTCCCCATACCCTGTACCCTGATCTATGTCCCCATACCCTGTGCCCTGATCTATGTCCCCATACCGTGTACCCCAATCTATGTCCCCATACCCTGTACCCTGATCTATGTCCCCATACCCTGTACCCCGATCTATGTTCCCATACCCTGTACCCTGATCTATGTCCACATACCCTGTACCCTGATCTATTTCCCCATACCCTGTACCACAATCTATTTCCCCATACCCTCTACCCTGATCTACGTCCCCATACCCTATACCCCAATCTATTTCCTCATACCCTGTACCCTGATCTATGTCCCCATACCCTGTACCCCAATCTATTTCCGCATACCCTGTACCCCAATCTATGTCCCCATACCCTGTACCCTGATCGATGTCCCCATACCCTGTACCCTGATCCAAGTCCCCATACCCTGTACCCCGATCTATTTCCCCATACCCTGTACACTGATCTATGTCCCCATACCCTGTGCCCTGATCTATGTCCCCATACCGTGTACCCCAATCTATGTCCCCATACCCTGTACCCTGATCTATGTCCCCATACCCTGTACCCCGATCTATGTTCCCATACCCTGTACCCTGATCTATGTCCACATACCCTGTACCCTGATCTATTTCCCCATACCCTGTACCACAATCTATTTCCCCATACCCTCTACCCTGATCTACGTCCCCATACCCTATACCCCAATCTATTTCCTCATACCCTGTACCCTGATCTATGTCCCCATACCCTGTACCCCAATCTATTTCCGCATACCCTGTACCCCGATCTATGTCCCCATACCCTGTACCCTGATCTATTTCCCCATACCCTGTACCCTGATCTATGTCCCCATACACTGTACCCTGATCTATTTCCCCATACCCTGTACCCTGATCTATTTCCCCATACCCTGTACCCCGATCTATTTCTCCATACCCTGTACTCTGATCTATGTCCCCATACCCTGTACCCTCATCTATGTCCCCATATCCTGTACCCTCATCTATTTCCCCATACCCTGTATCCCAATCAATTTCCCCATACCCTGTACCCCGATCCATGTCCCCATACCCTGTACCCCAATCTATTTCCCCATACCCTGTACCCTGATCTATGTCCCCATACCCTGTACCCTGATCTATGTCCCCATACCCTGTACCCTGATATATGTCCCCATACCCTGTACCCTGATCTGTGTCCCCATACCCTGTACCCTGATCTATTTCCCCGTACCCTGTACCCTGATCTATGTCCCCATACCCTGTACCCCGATCTACTTCCTCAAACCCTGTACCCCGATCTATGTCCCCATACCTTGTACCCGGATCTATGTCCCCATACCCTGTACCCCAATCTATTTCCCCATACCCTGTACCCCAATCTATTTCCCAATACCCTGTACCCCGATCTATGTCCCCATACCCTGTAACCTGATCTCTTTCCCCATACCCTGTACCCCAATCTATTTCCCCATACCCTGTATCCCAATCTATTTCCCCATACATTGTACCCTGATCTATTTCCCCATACCCTGTACCCCGATATATGTCCCCATACCCTGTACCCTGATCTATTTCCCCATACCCTGTACCCTGATCTATGTCCCCATACCCTGTACCCTGATCTAATTCCCCATACCCTGTACCCTGATCTATTTCCCCATACCCTGTACCCCGATCTATTTCCCCATACCCTGTACCCTGATCTATGTCCCCATACCCTGTACCATCATCTATGTCCCCATACCCTGTACCCTGATCTATTTCCCCATACCCTGTACCCCAATCTATTTCCCCATACCCTGTACCCCGATCTATGTCCCCATACCCTGTACCACAATCTATTTCCACATACCCTGTACCCTGATCTATGTTCCCATACCCTGTACCCTGATCTATGTCCACATACCCTGTACCCCGATCTATGTCCCCATACGCTGTACCCTGATCTATGTCCCCATACCCTGTACCCTGATCTATGTCCCCATACCCTGTACACCGATATATTTCCTCAAACCATGTACCCCGATCTATGTCGCCATACCCTGTACCCCAATCTATTGCCCCATACCCTGTACCCCAATCTATTTCCAGATACCCTGTACCCCAATCTATGTCCCCATACCCTGTACCCTGATCTAAGTCCCCATACCCTGTACCCCGATCTATCTCCTCATACCCTGTACCCCGATCTATGTCCCCATACACTGTACCCCAATCTATCTCATCATACCCTGTACCCCGATCTATGTCCCCATACCCTGTACCCTGATCTATGTCCCCATACCCTGTGCCCTGATCTATGTCCCCATACCCTGTACCCCAAGCTCTTTCCCCATACCCTGTACCCTGATCTATGTCCCCATACGCTGTACCCCAATCTATGTCCCCATACCCTGTACCCTGATCTATGTCCCCATACCCTGTACCCTGATGTATTTCCCCATACCCTGTACCCCTTTCTATGTCCCCATACCCTGTACCCCGATATATGTCCCCATACCCTGTACCCTGATCTACGTCCCCAAACCCTGTACCACAATCTATTTCCCCATACCCTGTACCCCAATCTATTTCCCCATACCCTGTACCCCGATCTATGTCCCCATACCCTGTAACCTGATCTATTTCCCCATACCCAGTACCCCAATCTATTTCCCCATACCCGGTACCCCAATCTATTTCCCCATACCCTGTACCCTGATCTATTTCCCCATACCCTGTACCCTGATCTATTTCCCCATACCCTGTACCCCGATCTATTTCTCCATACCCTGTACTCTGATCTATGTCCCCATACCCTGTACCCTCATCTATGTCCCCATACCCTGTACCCTCATCTATTTCCCCATACCCTGTATCCCAATCAATTTCCCCATACCCTGTACCCCGATCCATGTCCCCATACCCTGTACCCCAATCTATTTCCCCATACCCTGTACCCTGATCTATGTCCCCATACCCTGTACCCTGATCTATGTCCCCATACCCTGTACCCTGATATATGTCCCCATACCCTGTAAACTGATCTGTGTCCCCATACCCTGTACCCTGATCTATTTCCCCATACCCTGTACCCTGATCTATGTCCCCATACCCTGTACCCCGATCTATTTCCTCAAACCCTGTACCTCGATCTATTTCCCCATACCCTGTACCCCAATCTATTTGCCCATACCCTGTACCCCAATCTATTTCCCCATACCTGTACCCCAATTTATGTCCCCATACCCTGTACCCTGATCTATGTCCCCATATCCTGTACCCCGATCTATCTCCTCATACCCTGTACCCCGATCTATGTCCCCATACCCTGTACCCCAATCTATCTCATCATACACTGTACCCCGATCTATGTCCCCATACCCTGTACCCTGATCTATGTCCCCATACCCTGTACCCTGATCTATGTCCCCATACCCTGTACCCCAATCTATGTCCCCATACCCTGTACCCTGATCTATGTCCCGATACCCTGTACCCCGATCTATGTTCCCATACCCTGTACCCTGATCTATGTCCCCATACCTTGTACCCTGATCTATTCCACATACCCTGTACCCCAGTCTATTTCCCCATACCCTGTACCCTGATCTACGTCCCCATACCCTGTAACCCAATCTATTTCCTCATACCCTGTACCCTGATCTATGTCCCCATACCCGGTACCCCAAACTATTTCCCCATACCCTGTAACCCGATCTATGTCCCAATACCCTGTACCCCGATCTATGTCCCCATGCCCTGTACCCCAATCTATTTCCCCATACCCTGTACCCTGATCTATATCCCCATACCCTGTACCCCGATCTATGTCCCCATACCCTGTACCCTGATCTACGTCCCCATACCCTGTACCCCAATCTATTTCCCCATACCCTGTACCCCAATCTATTTCCCCATACCCTGTACCCCGATCTATGTCCCCATACCCTGTAACCTGATCTATTTCCCCATACCCTGTACCCCAATCTATTTCCCCATACCCGGTACCCCAATCTATTTCCCCATACCCTGTACCATGATCTATTTCCCCATACCCTGTACCCCGATCTATGTCCCCATACCCTGTACCCTGATCTATTTCCCCATACCCTGTACCCTGTTCTATGTCCCCATACACTGTACCCTGATCTATTTCCCCATACCCTGTACCCTGATCTATTTCCCCATACCCTGTACCCCGATCTATTTCTCCATACCCTGTACTCTGATCTATGTCCCCATACCCTGTACCCTCATCTATGTCCCCATACCCTGTACCCTCATCTATTTCCCCATACCCTGTATCCCAATCAATTTCCCCATACCTGTACCCCAATTTATATCCCCATACCCTGTACCCTGATCTATGTCCCCATATCCTGTACCCCGATCTATCTCCTCATACCCTGTACCCCGATCTATGTCCCCATACCCTGTACCCCAATCTATCTCATCATACCCTGTAGCCCGATCTATGTCCCCATACCCTGTACCCTGATCTATGTCCCCATACCCTGTACCCTGATCTATGTCCCCATACCCTGTACCCCAATCTATGTCCCCATACCCTGTACCCTGATCTATGTCCCGATACCCTGTACCCTGATCTATGTTCCCATACCCTGTACCCCGATCTATGTCCCCATACCCTGTACCCCAATCTATCTCATCATACCCTGTACCCCAATCTATTTCCACATACCCTGTACCCTGATCTATGTTCCCATACCCTGTACCCTGATCTATGTCCACATACCCTGTACCCCGATCTATGTCCCCATACGCTGTACCCTGATCTATGTCCCCATACCCTGTACCCTGATCTATGTCCCCATACCCTGTACACCGATCTATTTCCTCAAACCATGTACCCCGATCTATGTCGCCATACCCTGTACCCCAATCTATTGCCCCATACCCTGTACCCCAACCTATTTCCAGATACCCTGTACCCCAATCTATGTCCCCATACCCTGTACCCTGATCTAAGTCCCCATACCCTGTACCCCGATCTATCTCCTCATACCCTGTACCCCGATCTATGTCCCCTTACACTGTACCCCAATCTATCTCATCATACCCTGTACCCCGATCTATGTCCCCATACCCTGTACCCTGATCTATGTCCCCATACCCTGTGCCCTGATCTATGTCCCCATACCCTGTACCCCAATCTATGTCCCCATACCCTGTACCCTGATCTATGTCCCCATACCCAGTACCTGATGTATGTTCCCATACTCGGTACCCTGATCTATGTCCACATACCCTGTACCCTGATCTATTTCCCCATACCCTGTACCACAATCTATTTCCCCATACCCTCTACCCTGATCTACGTCCCCATACCCTATACCCCAATCTATTTCCTCATACCCTGTACCCTGATCTATGTCCCCATACCCTGTACCCCAATCTATTTCCGCATACCCTGTACCCCAATCTATGTCCCCATACCCTGTACCCTGATCGATGTCCCCATACCCTGTACCCTGATCCAAGTCCCCATACCCTGTACCCCGATCTATTTCCCCATACCCTGTACCCCAATCTATGTCCCCATATACTGTACCCTGGTCTATGTCCCATACCCTGTACACTGATGTATTTCCCCATACCATGTACCCCGATCTATGTCCCCATACCCTGTACTCCGATCTATGTCCCCATACCCTGTACCCTGACCCAAGTCCCCATAGCCTGTACCCCGATCTATTTCCCCATACCCTGTACCCTGATCTATGTCCCCATACCCTGTACCCTGATCTATGTCTCCATACCCTGTACCCCAAGCTCTTTCCCCATACCCTGTACCCTGATCTATGTCCCCATACGCTGTACACCAATCTATTTCCCCATACCCTGTACCCCAATCTATTTCCCCATACCCTGTACCCCGATCTATGTCCCCATACCCTGTAACCTGATCTATTTCCCCATACCCTGTACCCCAATCTATTTCCCCATACCCTGTACCCCAATCTATTTCCCCATACCCTGTACCCTGATCTATGTCCCCATACCCTGTAACCTGATCTATTTCCCCATACCCTGTACCCCAATCTATTTCCCCATACCCGGTACCCCAATCTATTTCCCCATACCCTGTACCCTGATCTATTTCCCCATACCCTGTACCCCGATATATGTCCCCATACCCTGTACCCTGATCTATTTCCCCATACCCTGTACCCTGTTCTATGTCCCCATACACTGTACCCTGATCTATTTCCCCATACCCTGTACCCTGATCTATTTCCCCATACCCTGTACCCCGATCTATTTCTCCATACCCTGTACCCCGATCTATTTCTCCATACCCTGTACTCTGATCTATGTCCCCATACCCTGTACCCTCATCTATGTCCCCATACCCTGTACCCTCATCTATTTCCCCATACCCTGTATCCCAATCAATTTCCCCATACCTGTACCCCAATTTATATCCCCATACCCTGTACCCTGATCTATGTCCCCATATCCTGTACCCCGATCTATCTCCTCATACCCTGTACCCCAATCTATCTCATCATACCCTGTACCCCGATCTATGTCCCCATACCCTGTACCCTGATCTATGTCCCCATACCCTGTACCCTGATCTATGTCCCCATACCCTGTACCCCAATCTATGTCTCCATACCCTGAACCCTGATCTATGTCCCGATACCCTGTACCCCGATCTATGTTCCCATACCCTGTACCCCGATCTATGTCCCCATACCCTGTACCCCAATCTATCTCATCATACCCTGTACTCCGATCTATGTCCCCATACCCTGTACCCTGAATTATGTCCCCATACCCTGTACCCTGATCTATGTCCCCATACCCTGTACCCCAATCTATGTCCCCATACCCTGTACCCTGATCTATGTCCCGATACCCTGTACCCCGATCTATGTTCCCATACCCTGTACCCTGATCTATGTCCCCATACCTTGTACCCTGATCTATTCCACATACCCTGTACACCAATCTATTTCCCCATACCCTGTACCCTGATCTACGTCCCCATACCCTGTAACCCAATCTATTTCCTCATACCCTTTACCCTGATCTATGTCCCCATACCCGGTACCCCAAACTATTTCCCCATACCCTGTAACCCGATCTATGTCCCAATACCCTGTACCCCGATCTATGTCCCCATGCCCTGTACCCCAATCTATTTCCCCATACCCTGTACCCTGATCTATTTCCCCATACCCTGTACCCCGATCTATGTCCCCATACCCTGTACCCCAATCTATTTCCCCATACCCTGTACCCCGATCTATGTTCTCATACCCTGTACCCCAATATATTTCCGCATACCCTGTACCCCAATCTATTTCCCCATACCCTGTACCCCGATCTATGTCCCCATACCCTGTACCCTGATCTATTTCCCCATACCCTTTACCCAGATCTATGTCCCCATACCCTGTACCCCGATCTATGTCCCCATACCCTGTACCCTGATTTATGTCCCCATAAGCTGTACCCCGATCTATGTCCACATACCCTGTACCCTGATCTATTTCCCCATACCCTGTACCCCAATCTATTTCCCCATACCCTGTACCCTGATCTATTTCCCCATACCCTGTACCCCGATCTATGTTCTCATACCCTGTACCCCAATGTATTTTCCCATACCATGTACCCCAAACTATTTCCCCATACCCTGTACCCTGATCTATTTCCCCATACCCTGTACCCTGATCTATTTCCCCATACCCTGTACCCCGATCTATTTCCCCATACCCTGTACCCTGATCTATGTCCCCATACCCTGTACCCTGATCTATGTCCCCATACCCTGTACGCTGATCGATTTCCCCATACCCTGTACCCCAATCTATTTCCCCATACCCTGTACCCCAATCTATTTCCCCATACCCTGTACCCCGATCTATGTCCCCATACCCTGTACCCCAATCTATTTCCACATACCCTGTACCCTGATCTATGTTCCCATACCCTGTACCCTGATCTATGTCCACATACCCTGTACCCCGATCTATGTCCCCATACGCTGTACCCTGATCTATGTCCCCATACCCTGTACCCTGATCTATGTCCCCATACGCTGTACACCGATCTATTTCCTCAAACCATGTACCCCGATCTATGTCGCCATACCCTGTACCCCAATCTATTGCCCCATACCCTGTACCCCAATCTATTTCCAGATACCCTGTACCCCAATCTATGTCCCCATACCCTGTACCCTGATCTAAGTCCCCATACCCTGTACCCCGATCTATCTCCTCATACCCTGTACCCCGATCTATGTCCCCATACCCTGTACCCTGATCTATGTCCCCATACCCTGTACCCCAATCTATCTCACCACACCCTGTACCCCGATCTAAGTCCCCATACCCTGTACCCTGATCTATGTCCCCATACCCTGTGCCCTGATCTATGTCCCCATACCCTGTACCCAAATCTATGTCCCCATACCCTGTACCCTGATCTATGTCCCCATACCCTGTACCCCGATCTATGTTCCCATACCCTGTACCCTGATCTATGTCCACATACCCTGTACCCTGATCTATTTCCCCATACCCTATACCCCAATCTATTTCCTCATACCCTGTACCCTGATCTATGTCCCCATACCCTGTACCCCAATCTATTTCCGCATACCCTGTACCCCAATCTATGTCCCCATACCCTGTAGCCTGATCGATGTCCCCATACCCTGTACCCTGATCCAAGTCCCCATACCCTGTACCCCGATCTATTTCCCCATACCCTGTACACTGATCTATGTCCCCATACCCTGTACCCTGATCTATGTCCCCATACCCTGTACCCTAATCTATTTCCCCATACCCTGTACCCCAATCTATGTCCCCATATCCTGTACCCTGGTCTATGTCCCCATACCCTGTACACTGATGTATTTCCCCATACCCTGTACCCCGATCTATGTCCCCATACCCTGTACTCCGATCTATGACCCCATACCCTGTACCCTGATCCAAGTCCCCATAGCCTGTACCCCGATCTATTTCCCCATACCCTGTACCCTGATCTATGTCCCCATACCCTGTACCCTGATCTATGTCCCCATACCCTGTACCCCAAGCTCTTTCCCCATACCGTGTACCCTGATCTATGTCCCCATACGCTGTACCCCAATCTATGTCCCCATACCCTGTACCCTGATCTATGTCCCCATACCCTGTACCCTAATGTATTTCCCCATACCCTGTACCCCTTTCTATGTCCCCATACCCTGTACCCCGATCTATGTCCCCATACCCTGTACACTGATCTACGTCCCCATACCCTGTACCCCAATCTATTTCCCCATACCCTGTACCCCAATCTATTTACCCATACCCTGTACCCCGATCTATGTCCCCATACCCTGTAACCTGATCTATTTCCCCATACCCTGTACCCCAATCTATTTCCCCATACCCGGTACCCCAATCTATTTCCCCATACCCTGTACCCTGATCTATTTCCCCATACCCTGTACCCCGATCTATGTCCCCATACCCTGTACCCTGATCTATTTCCCCATACCCTGTACCCTGATCTATGTCCCCATACACTGTACCCTGATCTATTTCCCCATACCCTGTACCCTGATCTATTTCCCCATACCCTGTACCCCGATCTATTTCTCCATACCCTGTACTCTGATCTATGTCCCCATACCCTGTACCCTCATCTATGTCCCCATACCCTGTACCCTCATCTATTTCCCCATACCCTGTATCCCAATCAATTTCCCCATACCCTGTACCCCGATCCATGTCCCCATACCCTGTACCCCAATCTATTTCCCCATACCCTGTACCCTGATCTATGTCCCCATACCCTGTACCCTGATCTATGTCCCAATACCCTGTACCCCGATCTATGTCCCCATGCCCTGTACCCCAATCTATTTCCCCATACCCTGTACCCTGATCTATTTCCCCATACCCTGTACCCCGATCTATGTCCCCATACCCTGTACCCAAATCTATTTCCCCATACCCTGTACCCCGATCTATGTTCTCATACCCTGTACCCCAATATATTTCCGCATACCCTGTACCCCGATCTATGTCCCCATACCCTGTACCCTGATCTATTTCCCCATACCCTGTACCCCGATCTATGTCCCCATACCCTGTACCCCGATCTATGTCCCCATACCCTGTACCCTGATTTATGTCCCCATAAGCTGTACCCCGATCTATGTCCACATACCCTGTACCCTGATCTATTTCCCCATACCCTGTACCCCAATCTATTTCCCCATACCCTGTACGCTGATCTATGTCCCCATACCCTGTACCCCGATCTATGTTCTCATACCCTGTACCCCAATGTATTTTCCCATACCATGTACCCCAAACTATTTCCCCATACCCTGTACCCTGATCTATTTCCCCATACCCTGTACCCTGATCTATATCCCCATACACTGTACCCTGATCTATTTCACCATACCCTGTACCCTGATCTATGTCCCCATACCCTGTACCCTGATCTATGTCCCCATACCCTGTACCCTGATCTATTTCCCCATACCCTGTACCCCAATCTATTTCCCCATACCCTGTAACATGATCTATGTCCCCATACCCTGTACCCTGATCTATGTCCCTATACCCTGAACCCAATCTATTTCCCCATGCCCTGTACCCCAATCTATTTCACCATACCCTGTACCCTGATCTATGTCCCCATACCTTGTACCCCGATCTATGTCCACATACCCTGTTCCCCAATCTATTTCCCCATACCCTGTACCCTGATCTATGTCCCCATACCTTGTACCCCGATCTATGTCCACATACCCTGTTCCCCAATCTATTTCCCCATACCCTGTACCCTGATCTATGTCCCCATACCCTCTACCCTGATCTATGTCCCCATACCCTGTACCCTGATCTATGTCCCCTTACCCTGTACCCCGATCTATGTCCCCATACCCTGTACCCCAATCTATTTCCCCATACCCTGTACCCTGATCTATGTCCCCATACCCTGTACCCTGATCTATGTTCCCATACACTGTACCCTGATCTATTTCCCCATAACCTGTACCCAGATCTATGTCCCAATACCCTGTACCCTGATCTATGTCCCCTTACCCTGTACCCCAATCTATCTCCTCATACCCTGTACCCCGATCTATGTCCCCATACCCTGTACCCTGATCTATGTCCCCATACCCTGTACTCTGATCTATGACCTCATACCCTGTACCCCAATCTATTTCCCCATACCCTGTACCCTGATCTATGTCCCCATACCCTGTACCGTGATGTATTTCCCCGTACCCTGTACCCCAGTCTATGTCCCCATATCCTGTAGCCCAATCTATTTCCCCATACCCTGTACACTGATCTATGTCCCCATACCCTGTACCCCAATCTATGTCCCCATACCCTGGACACTGATCTATGTCCCCATACCTTGTACCCTGATCTATGTCCCCACACCCTCTACCCTGATCTATTTCCCCATACCCTGTACCCCGATCTATGTCCCCATACTCTGTACCCTGATCTATGTCCCCATACCCTGTACCCCAATCTATTTCCCCATACCCTGTACCCCAATCTATTTCCCCATACCCTGTACCCCGATCTATGTCCCCATACCCTGTACCCCGATCTATGTCCCCATACCCTGTACCCTGATTTATGTCCCCATAAGCTGTAACCCGATCTATGTCCCCATACCCTGTACCCTGATCTATTTCCCCATACCCTGTACCCCAATCTATTTCCCCATACCCTGTACCCTGATATATGTCCCCATACCCTGTACCTCGATCTATGTTCTCATACCCTGTACCCCAATCTATTTTCCCATACCATGTACCCCAATCTATTTCCCCATACCCTGTACCCTGATCTATTTCCCCATACCCTGTACCCTGATCTATGTCCCCATACCCTGTACCTGATCTATTTCCCCTTACCCTGTACCCTGATCTATGTCCCCATACCCTGTACCCTGATCTATTTCCCCATACCCTGTACCCCAATCTATTTCCCCATACCCTGTACCCCGATCTATGTCCCCATACCCTGTACCCTGATCTATGTGCCCATACCCTGTACCCCAATCTATTTCCCCATACCCTGTACCGCAATCTATTTCCCCATACCCTGTACACTGATCTACGTCCCCATACCCTGTACCCCAATCTATTTCCTCATACCCTGTACCCTGATCTATGTCCCCAAACCCTGTACCCCGATCTATGTCCACATACCCTGTACCCTGATCTATTTCCCCATACCCTGTACCCTGATCTATGTCCCCATACCCTGTACCCTGATCTATGTCCCCATACCCTGTACCCTGATCTATGTCCCCATACCCTGTACCCCAATGTATTTCCTCATACCCTGTACCCTGATCTATGTCCCCATACCCTGTACCCTGATCTATGTCCCCATACACTGTACCCTGATCTATTTCCCCATACCCTGTACCCCGATCTATGTTCCCATACACTGTACCCTGATCTATGTCCCCATACCCTGTACCCTGATCTATGTCCCCATACGCTGTACCCCGATCTATGTCCCCATACCCTGTACCCTGATCTATGTCCCCATACCCTGTACCCCAATCTATTTCCTCATACCCTGTACCCTGATCTATGTCCCCATACACTGTACCCTGATCTATGTCCCCATACCCTGTACCCTGATCTATTTCCCCATACCCTGTACCCCGATCTATGTTCCCATACACTGTACCCTGATCTATGTCCCCATACCCTGTACCCTGATCTATGTCCCCATACCCTGTACCCCGATCTATGTCCCCATACCCTGTACCATGATCTATGTCCCCATACCCTGTACCCCGATCTATGTCACCATACCCTGTACCCTGATCTATGTCCCCATACACTGTACCCTGATCTATTTCCCCATACCCTGTACCCTGATCTATTTCCCCATACCCTGTACCCTGATCTATTTCCCCATACGCTGTACCCTGATCTATGTCCCCATACCCTGTACCCTGATCTATGTCCCCATACCCTGTACACCGATCCAAGTCCCCATACCCTGTACCCCGATCTATTTCCCCATACCCTGTACCCTGATCTATGTCCCCATACCCTGTACCCTGATCTATGTCCCCATACCCTGTACCCCAATCTATTTCCCCATACCCTGTACCGTGATCTATGTCCCCGTACCCTGTACCCCAATCTATGTCCCCATACCCTGTACCCTGATCCATGTCCCCATACCCTGTACCCTGATGTATTTCCACATACCCTGTACCCCGATCTATGTCCCCAGACCCTGTACCCCGATCTATGTCCCCATGCCTTGTACCCTGATCTATGTCCCCATACCCTGTACCCCAATCTATTTCCCCATACCCTGTACCCCAATCTATTTCCCCATACCCTGTACCCCGATCTATGTCCCCATACCCTGTACCCTGATCTATGTCCCCATACCCTGTACCCCGATCTATGTTCGCATACCCTGTACCCCAATCTATTTTCCCATACCCTGTACCCCAATCTATTTCCCCATACCCTGTACCCTGATCGATTTCCCCATACACTGTACCCTGATCTATGTCCCCATACCCTGTACCCTGATCTATTTCCCCATACCCTGTACCCTGATCTATGTCCCCATACCCTGTACCCTGATCTATGTCCCCATACCCTGTACCCTGATCTATTTCCCCATACCCTCTACCCCAATCTATTTCCCCATACCCTGTAACATGATCTATGTCCCCATACCCTGTACCCTGATATATGTCCCCATACCCTGAACCCAATCTATTTCCCCATACCCTGTACCCCAATCTATTTCCCGATACCCTGTACCCTGATCTATGGCCCCATACCCTGTACCCCGATCTATATCCCCATACCCTGTACCCCAATTTATTTCCCCATACCCTGTACCGTGATCTATGTCCCCATACCCTCTACCCTGATCTATGTTCCCATACCCTGTACCCTGATCTATTTCCCCATAACCTGTACCCCGATCTATGTCCCCATACCCTGTACCCTGATCTATGTCCCCATACCCTATACCCCAATCTATCTCCTCATACCCTGTACCCCGATCTATGTCCCCATACCCTGTACCCTGATCTCTGTCCCCATACCCTGTACCCTGATCTATGTCCTCATACCATGTACCCCAATCTATTTCCCCATACCCTGTATCCTGATCTATGTCCCCATACCCTGTACCCTGATCTAAGTCCCCATACCCTGTACCCCAGTCTATGTCCCCATACCCTGTACCCCAATCTATTTCCCCATACCCTGTGCCCTGATCTATGTTCTCATACGCTGTACCCTGATCTATGTCCCCATACCCTGTACCCTGATCTATGTCCCCATACCCTGTACCCCAATCTATGTCCCCATACCCTGTATCCTGATCTATGTCCCCATACCCTATACCCTGATCTATGTCCCCATACCCTGTACCCCGATCTATTTCCCCATACCCTGTACCCCGATCTATGTCCCCATACCCTGTACCCTGATCTATGTCCCAATAACCTGTACCCCAATCTATTTCCCCATACCCTGTACCCCAATCTATTACCCCATACCCTGTACCCTGATCTATGTCCCCATACCCTGTAGCCCAATCTATTTCCCCATTCCCTGTACCCCAATCTATTACCCCATACCCTGTACCCTGATCTATTTCCCCGTACCCTGTACCCCGATCTATGTCCCCATACCCTATACCCCGATCTATCTCCTCATACCCTGTACCCCGATCAATGTCCCCATACCCTGTACCCCAATCTATGTCCCCATACCCTGTACCCTGATATATGTCCCCATACCCTGTACCCTGATCTATGTCCCCATACCCTGTACCCTGATCTATGTCCCCATACCCTGTACACCGATCTATTTCCTCAAACCCTGTACCCCGATCTATGTCCCCATACCCTGTACCCCAATCTATTTCCCCATACCCTGTACCCCAATCTATTTCCCCATACCCTGTGCCCCAATTTATGTCCCCATACCGTGTACCCTGATCTATGTCCCCATACCCTGTACCCCCATCTATCTCCTCATACCCTGTACCCCGATCTATGTCCCCATACCCTCTACCCTGATCTATGTCCCCATACCCTGTACCCTGATCTATGTCCCCATACCCTGTACCCTGATCTATTTCCCCATACCCTGTACCCTGATCTATGTCACCATACCCTGTTCCCCGATCTATTTCCCCATACCCTTTACCCTGATCTATGTCCCCATACCCTGTACCCTGATCTATGTCCCCATAACCTGTACCCTAATCTATTTCCCCATACCCTGGAACCTGATCTATTTCCCCATACCCTGTACCCTGATCTATGTCCCCATACCCTGTACCCTGATCTATTTCCCCATACCCTGTACCCTGATATATTTCCCCATACCCTGTACCCTGATCTATGTCCCCATACCCTGTACCCTGATCTATTTCCCCATACGCTGTACCCTGATCTATTTCCCCATACCCTGTACCCCGATCTATTTCCCCATACCCTGTACCCTGATCTATGTTCCCATACCTATACCCTGACCTATGTCCCCATACCCTGTACCCTGATCTATTTCCCCATACCCTGTACCCAAATCTATTTCCCCATACCCTGTACCCCAATCTATTTCCCCATACCCTGTATCCCGATCTATGTCCACATACCCTGTACCCCAATCTATTCCGCAAACCCTGTACCCTGATCTATGTTCCCATATTCCGTACCCCAATCTATTTCCCCATACCCTGTACCCTGATCTATGTCCCCAGACCCTCTACCCTGATCTATGTCCTCATACCCTGTACCCCAGTCTATTTCCCCATACCCTGTACCCTGATCTATGTTCCCATACCCCGTACCCCAATCTATTTTCCCATAGCCTGTACCCCGATCTATGTCCCCATACCCTGAACCCTGATCTATGTCCCCATACCCTGTACCCTGATCTATTTCCCCATACCCTGTACCCAAATCTATTTCCCCATACCCTGTACCCCAATCTATTTCCCCATACCCTGTATCCCGATATATGTCCACATACCCTGTACCCCAATCTATTCCGCAAACCCTGTACCCTGATCTATGTTCCCATATTCCGTACCCCAATCTATTTCCCCATACCCTGTACCCTGATCTATGTCCCCAGACCCTCTACCCTGATCTATGTCCTCATACCCTGTACCCCAGTCTATTTCCCCATACCCTGTACCCTGATCTATGTTCCCATAACCCGTACCCCAATCTATTTTCCCATAGCCTGTACCCCGATCTATGTCCCCATACCCTGTACCCCGATCTATGTTCTCATACCCTGTACCCCGATCTTTGTCCCCATACCCTGTACCCTGATCTATGTCCCCATACCCTGTACCCCGATCTATTTCCCCATACCCCGTACCCTGATCTATTTACCCATATCCTGTACCCCGATCTATTTCCCCATACCCTGTACCCTGATCTATTTCCCCATACCCTGTACCCCGATCTATGTCCCCATACCCTGCACCCCGATCTATGTCCCCATACCCTGTAACCCGATCTATGTCCCCATACCCTGTACCCTGATCTCTGTCCCTATACCCTGTACCCTGATCTATGTCCCCATACCCTGTACCCTGATCTATGTCCCCATACCCTGTACCCCAATGTATTTCCTCATACCCTGTACCCTGATCTATGTCCCCATACCCTGTACCCTGATCTATGTCCCCATACACTGTACCCTGATATATTTCCCCATACCCTGTACCCCGATCTATGTTCCCATACACTGTACCCTGATCTATGTCCCCATACCCTGTACCCTGATCTATGTCCCCATACGCTGTACCCCGATCTATGTCCCCATACCCTGTACCCTGATCTATGTCCCCATACCCTGTACCCCAATCTATTTCCTCATACCCTGTACCCTGATCTATGTCCCCATACACTGTACCCTGATCTATGTCCCCATACCCTGTACCCTGATCTATTTCCCCATACCCTGTACCCCGATCTATGTTCCCATACACTG
The DNA here is from genome assembly GCF_017639515.1 of Carcharodon carcharias. Classification (NCBI taxonomy): domain Eukaryota; kingdom Metazoa; phylum Chordata; class Chondrichthyes; order Lamniformes; family Lamnidae; genus Carcharodon; species Carcharodon carcharias. Next base: position 112,567,307 of record NC_054485.1, read on the forward strand.
TACCCTGATCTATGTCCCCATACCCTGTACCCTGATCTATGTCCCCATACCCTGTACCCCGATCTATGTCCCCATACCCTGTACCATGATCTATGTCCCCATACCCTGTACCCCGATCTATGTCCCCATACCCTGTACCCTGATCTATGTCCCCATACACTGTACCCTGATCTATTTCCCCATACCCTGTACCCTGATCTATTTCCCCATACCCTGTACCCTGATCTATTTCCCCATACGCTGTACCCTGATCTATGTCCCCATACCCTGTACCCTGATCTATGTCCCCATACCCTGTACACCGATCCAAGTCCCCATACCCTGTACCCCGATCTATTTCCCCATACCCTGTACCCTGATCTATGTCCCCATACCCTGTACCCTGATCTATGTCCCCATACCCTGTACCCCAATCTATTTCCCCATACCCTGTACCGTGATCTATGTCCCCGTACCCTGTACCCCAATCTATGTCCCCATACCCTGTACCCTGATCCATGTCCCCATACCCTGTACCCTGATGTATTTCCACATACCCTGTACCCCGATCTATGTCCCCAGACCCTGTACCCCGATCTATGTCCCCATGCCTTGTACCCTGATCTATGTCCCCATACCCTGTACCCCAATCTATTTCCCCATACCCTGTACCCCAATCTATTTCCCCATACCCTGTACCCCGATCTATGTCCCCATACCCTGTACCCTGATCTATGTCCCCATACCCTGTACCCCGATCTATGTTCGCATACCCTGTACCCCAATCTATTTTCCCATACCCTGTACCCCAATCTATTTCCCCATACCCTGTACCCTGATCGATTTCCCCATACACTGTACCCTGATCTATGTCCCCATACCCTGTACCCTGATCTATTTCCCCATACCCTGTACCCTGATCTATGTCCCCATACCCTGTACCCTGATCTATGTCCCCATACCCTGTACCCTGATCTATTTCCCCATACCCTGTACCCCAATCTATTTCCCCATACCCTGTAACATGATCTATGTCCCCATACCCTGTACCCTGATATATGTCCCCATACCCTGAACCCAATCTATTTCCCCATACCCTGTACCCCAATCTATTTCCCGATACCCTGTACCCTGATCTATGGCCCCATACCCTGTACCCCGATCTATATCCCCATACCCTGTACCCCAATTTATTTCCCCATACCCTGTACCGTGATCTATGTCCCCATACCCTCTACCCTGATCTATGTTCCCATACCCTGTACCCTGATCTATTTCCCCATAACCTGTACCCCGATCTATGTCCCCATACCCTGTACCCTGATCTATGTCCCCATACCCTATACCCCAATCTATCTCCTCATACCCTGTACCCCGATCTATGTCCCCATACCCTGTACCCTGATCTATGTCCCCATACCCTGTACCCTGATCTATGTCCTCATACCATGTACCCCAATCTATTTCCCCATACCCTGTATCCTGATCTATGTCCCCATACCCTGTACCCTGATCTAAGTCCCCATACCCTGTACCCCAGTCTATGTCCCCATACCCTGTACCCCAATCTATTTCCCCATACCCTGTGCCCTGATCTATGTTCTCATACGCTGTACCCTGATCTATGTCCCCATACCCTGTACCCTGATCTATGTCCCCATACCCTGTACCCCAATCTATGTCCCCATACCCTGTATCCTGATCTATGTCCCCATACCCTATACCCTGATCTATGTCCCCATACCCTGTACCCTGATCTATTTCCCCATACCCTGTACCCCGATCTATGTCCCCATACCCTGTACCCTGATCTATGTCCCAATAACCTGTACCCCAATCTATTTCCCCATACCCTGTACCCCAATCTATTACCCCATACCCTGTACCCTGATCTATGTCCCCATACCCTGTAGCCCAATCTATTTCCCCATTCCCTGTACCCCAATCTATTACCCCATACCCTGTACCCTGATCTATTTCCCCGTACCCTGTACCCCGATCTATGTCCCCATACCCTATACCCCGATCTATCTCCTCATACCCTGTACCCCGATCAATGTCCCCATACCCTGTACCCCAATCTATTTCCCCATACCCTGTACCCCAATCTATTTCCCCATACCCTGTAGCCTGATCTATGTCCCCATACCCTGTACCCTGATATATGTCCCCATACCCTGTACCCTGATCTATGTCCCCATACCCTGTACCCTGATCTATGTCCCCATACCCTGTACACCGATCTATTTCCTCAAACCCTGTACCCCGATCTATGTCCCCATACCCTGTACCCCAATCTATTTCCCCATACCCTGTACCCCAATCTATTTCCCCATACCCTGTGCCCCAATTTATGTCCCCATACCGTGTACCCTGATCTATGTCCCCATACCCTGTACCCCCATCTATCTCCTCATACCCTGTACCCCGATCTATGTCCCCATACCCTCTACCCTGATCTATGTCCCCATACCCTGTACCCTGATCTATGTCCCCATACCCTGTACCCTGATCTATTTCCCCATACCCTGTACCCTGATCTATGTCACCATACCCTGTTCCCCGATCTATTTCCCCATACCCTTTACCCTGATCTATGTCCCCATACCCTGTACCCTGATCTATGTCCCCATAACCTGTACCCTGATCTATTTCCCCATACCCTGGAACCTGATCTATTTCCCCATACCCTGTACCCTGATCTATGTCCCCATACCCTGTACCCTGATCTATTTCCCCATACCCTGTACCCTGATATATTTCCCCATACCCTGTACCCTGATCTATGTCCCCATACCCTGTACCCTGATCTATTTCCCCATACGCTGTACCCTGATCTATTTCCCCATACCCTGTACCCCGATCTATTTCCCCATACCCTGTACCCTGATCTATGTTCCCATACCTATACCCTGACCTATGTCCCCATACCCTGTACCCTGATCTATTTCCCCATACCCTGTACCCAAATCTATTTCCCCATACCCTGTACCCCAATCTATTTCCCCATACCCTGTATCCCGATCTATGTCCACATACCCTGTACCCCAATCTATTCCGCAAACCCTGTACCCTGATCTATGTTCCCATATTCCGTACCCCAATCTATTTCCCCATACCCTGTACCCTGATCTATGTCCCCAGACCCTCTACCCTGATCTATGTCCTCATACCCTGTACCCCAGTCTATTTCCCCATACCCTGTACCCTGATCTATGTTCCCATACCCCGTACCCCAATCTATTTTCCCATAGCCTGTACCCCGATCTATGTCCCCATACCCTGAACCCTGATCTATGTCCCCATACCCTGTACCCTGATCTATGTCCCCATACCCTGTACCCCGATCTATTTCCCCATACCCTGTACCCCGATCTATGTTCTCATACCCTGTACCCCGATCTTTGTCCCCATACCCTGTACCCTGATCTATGTCCCCATACCCTGTACCCCGATCTATTTCCCCATACCCCGTACCCTGATCTATTTACCCATATCCTGTACCCCGATCTATTTCCCCATACCCTGTACCCTGATCTATTTCCCCATACCCTGTACCCCGATCTATGTCCCCATACCCTGCACCCCGATCTATGTCCCCATACCCTGTAACCCGATCTATGTCCCCATACCCTGTACCCTGATCTCTGTCCCTATACCCTGTACCCTGATCTATGTCCCCATACCCTGTACCCTGATCTATGTCCCCATACCCTGCACCCTGATCTATGTCCCCATACCCTGTACACTGATCTATGTCCCCATACCCTGTACCCTGATCTATTTCCCCATACCCTGTACCCTGATCTATTTCCCCATACCCTGTACCCTGATCTATTTCCCCATACCCTGTACCCTGATCTATTTCTCCATACCCTGTACCCTGATCTATGTCCCCATACCATGTACCCTTATCTATGTCCCCATACCCTGTCCCCCAATCTATTTCCCCATACCCTGTACCGCAATCTATTTCCCCATACCCTGTACCCTGATCTATGACCCCATACCCTGTACCCCGATCTATGTCCCCATACCCTGTACCCCAATCTATTTCCCCATACCCTGTACCCTGATCTATGTCCCAATACCCTGTACCCTGATCTATGTCCCCATACCCTGTACCCTGATCTATGTCCCAATACCCTGTACCCTGATCTATGTACCCATACCCTGTACCTTGATCTATTTCCCCATACCCTGTACCCCGATCTATGTCCCCATACCCTGTACCCTGATCTATTTCCCCATACCCTGTACCCCGATCTATGTCCCCATACCCTGTACCCCGATCTATGTCCCCATACCCTGTACCCTGATCTATTTCCCCATACCCTGTACCCTGATCTATTTCCCCATACCCTGTACCCTGATCTATGTCCCATACCATGTACCCCGATCTATGTCCCCATACCTTGTACCCTGATCAATGTCCCCATACCCTGTACCCCAATCTATTTCCCCAAACCCTGTACCCCGATCTATGTCCCTATACCCTGTACCCTGATCTATTTCCCCATACGCTGTACCCCGATCTATGTCCCCATACCCTGTACCCCAATCTATTTCCCCATACCCTGTACCCCGATCTATGTCCCCATACCCTGTACCCTGATCTTTGTCCCCATACCCTGTACCCTGATCTATTTCCCCATACCCTGTACCCTGATCTATGTACCCATACCCTGTACCTTGATCTATGTCCCCATAACCTGTACCCTGATCTATTTCCCCATACCCTGTACCCCAATCTATTTCCCCATAACCTGTAACATGATCTATGTCCCCATACCCTGTACCCTGGTCTATGTCCCCATACCCTGAACCCAATCTATTTCCCCATACCCTGTACCCCAATCTATTTCCCCATACCCTGTACCCTGATCTATGTCCCCATACTCTGTACTCCGATCTATGTCCCCATACTCTGTACCCCGATCTATGTCCCCATACCCTGTACCACAATCTATTTCCCCATACCCTGTACCCTGATCTATGTCCCCATACCCTGTACCCTGATCTACGTCCCCATACCCTGTACCCCGATCTATGTCCCCATACCCTGTACCCCAATCTTTTTCCCCATACCCTGTACCCCAATCTATTTCCCCATACCCTGTACCCTGATCTATTTCCCCATACCCTGTACCCCAATCTATTTCCCCATACCCTGTACCCTGATCTTTTTCCCCGTACCCTGTACCCCGATCTAATTCCCCATACCCTGTACCCTGATCTATGACCCCATACCCTGTACCCTGATCTATGTCCCCATACCCTGTACCCCGATCTATTTCCCCATACCCTGTACCCTGATCTATGTCCCCATACCCTGTACCCTTACGTATGTCCCCATACCCTGTACCCTGATATATGTCCCCATACCCTGTACCCTGATCTATTTCCCCATACCCTGTACCCTGATCTATGTCCCCATACCCTGTACCCTGATCTATGTCCCCATACCCTGTACCCTGATCTATGTCCCCATACCCTGTACCCCGATCTATGTCCCCATACCCTGTACCCCAATCTATTTCCACATACCCTGTACCCTGATCTATGTCCCCATACCCTGTTTCCCGATCTATGTCCCCATACCCTGTACCCTGATCTATGTCCCCATACACTGTACCCCGATCTATGTCCCCATACCCTGTACCCTGATCTATTTCCCATACCCTGTACCCCAATCTATTTCCCCATATCCTGTCCCCTGATCTATGTCCCCATACCCTGTACCCCGATCTATGTTCTCATACCCTGTACCCCAATCTATTTTCCCATACCATGTACCCCAATCTATTTCCCAATACTCTGTACCCTGATCTATTTCCCCATACCCTGTACCCTGATCTTTGTCCCCATACCCTGTACCCTGATCTATTTCCCCATACCCTGTACCCTGATCTATGTCCCCATACCCTGTACCCTGATCTATGTCCCCATACGCTGTACCCTGATCTATTTCCCCATACCCTGTACCCTGATCTATTTCCCCATACCCTGTACCCCAATCTATTTCCCCATACCCTGTAACATGATCTATGTCCCCATACCCTGTACCCTGGTCTATGTCCCCATACCCTGAACCCTATCTATTTCCCCATACCCTGTACCCCAATCTATTTCCCCATACCCTGTACCCTGATCTATGTCCCCATACTCTGTACCCCGATCTATGTCCCCATACCCTGTACCACAATCTATTTCCCCATACCCTGTACCCTGATCTATGTCCCCATACCCTGTACCCTGATCTATGTCCCCATACCCTGTACCCCGATCTATGTCCCCATACCCTGTACCCCAATCTATTTCCCCATACCCTGTACCCCAATCTATTTCCCCATACCCTGTACCCTGATCTATGTCCCCATACCCTGTACCCCAATCTATTTCCCCATACACTGTACCCCATTCTATTTCCCCATACCCTGTACCCTGATCTTTTTCCCCGTACCCTGTACCCCGATCTATGTCCCCATACCCTGTACCCTGATCTATGACCCCATACCCTGTACCCTGATCTATGTCCCCATACCCTGTACCCCGATCTATTTCCCCATACCCTGTACCCTGATCTATGTCCCCATACCCTGTACTCTGACCTATGTCCCCATACCCTGTACCCTGATCTATGTCCCCATACCCTGTACCCTGATCTATTTCCCCATACCCTGTACCCTGATCTATGTCCCCATACCCTGTACCCTGATCTATGTCCCCATACCCTGTACTCTGATCTATGTCCCCATACCCTGTACCCCGATCTATGTCCCCATACCCTGTACCCCAATCTATTTCCCCATACCCTGTACCCTGATCTATGTCCCCATACCCTGTACCCTGATCTATGTTCCCATACCCTGTACCCTGATCTATTTCCCCATACCCTGTACCCTGATCTATTTCCCCATACCCTGTACCCCGATCTATGTCCCCATACCCTGTACCCTGATCTATGTCCCCATACCCTGTACCCTGATCTATTTCCCCATACCCTGTACCCTGATCTATGTCCCCATACCCTGTACCCTGATCTATGTCCCCATACCCTGTACCCTGATCTATGTCCCCATACCCTGTACCCCGATCTATTTCCCCATACCCTGTACCCCAATCTATTTCCCCATACCCTGTACCCTGATCTATGTCCCCATACCCTGTTTCCCGATCTATGTCCCCATACCCTGTACCCTGATCTATGTCCCCATACACTGTACCCCGATCTATGTCCCCATTCCCTGTACCCTGATCTATTTCCCATACCCTGTACCCCAATCTATTTCCCCATATCCTGTACCCTGATCTATGTCCCCATACCCTGTACCCCGATCTATGTTCTCATACCCTGTACCCCAATCTATTTTCCCATACCCTGTACCCCAATCTATTTCCCCATACTCTGTACCCTGATCTATTTCCCCATACCCTGTACCCTGATCTTTGTCCCCATACCCTGTACCCTGATCTATTTCCCCATACCCTGTACCCTGATCTATGTCCCCATACCCTGTACCCTGATCTATGTCCCCATACCCTGTACCCTGATCTATTTCCCCATACCCTGTACCCTGATCTATTTCCCCATACCCTGTACCCCAATCTATTTCCCCATACCCTGTAACATGATCTATGTCCCCATACCCTGTACCCTGGTCTATGTCCCCATACCCTGAACCCTATCTATTTCCCCATACCCTGTACCCCAATCTATTTCCCCATACCCTGTACCCTGATCTATGTCCCCATACTCTGTACCCCGATCTATGTCCCCATACCCTGTACCACAATCTATTTCCCCATACCCTGTACCCTGATCTATGTCCCCATACCCTGTACCCTGATCTATGTCCCCATACCCTGTACCCCGATCTATGTCCCCATACCCTGTACCCCAATCTATTTCCCCATACCCTGTACCCCAATCTATTTCCCCATACCCTGTACCCTGATCTATGTCCCCATACCCTGTACCCCAATCTATTTCCCCATACACTGTACCCCATTCTATTTCCCCATACCCTGTACCCTGATCTTTTTCCCCGTACCCTGTACCCCGATCTATGTCCCCATACCCTGTACCCTGATCTATGACCCCATACCCTGTACCCTGATCTATGTCCCCATACCCTGTACCCCGATCTATTTCCCCATACCCTGTACCCTGATCTATGTCCCCATACCCTGTACTCTGACCTATGTCCCCATACCCTGTACCCTGATCTATGTCCCCATACCCTGTACCCTGATCTATTTCCCCATACCCTGTACCCTGATCTATGTCCCCATACCCTGTACCCTGATCTATGTCCCCATACCCTGTACTCTGATCTATGTCCCCATACCCTGTACCCCGATCTATGTCCCCATACCCTGTACCCCAATCTATTTCCCCATACCCTGTACCCTGATCTATGTCCCCATACCCTGTACCCTGATCTATGTTCCCATACCCTGTACCCTGATCTATTTCCCCATACCCTGTACCCTGATCTATTTCCCCATACCCTGTACCCCGATCTATGTCCCCATACCCTGTACCCTGATCTATGTCCCCATACCCTATACCCCAATCTATCTCCTCATACCCTGTACCCCGATCTATGTCCCCATACCCTGTACCCTGATCTATGTCCCCATACCCTGTGCCCTGATCTATGTCCTCATACCATGTACCCCAATCTATTTCCCCATACCCTGTACCCTGATCTATGTCCCCATACCCTGTACCTTGATCTACGTCCCCATACCCTGTACCCCAGTCTATGTCCCCATACCCTGTACCCCAATCTATTTCCCCATACCCTGTACCCTGATCTATGTTCTCATACCCTGTACCCTGATCTATGTCCCCATACCCTGCACCCTGATCTATGTCCCCATACCCTGTACCCCAATCTATGTCCCCATACCCTGTATCCTGATCTATGTCCCCATACCCTGTACCCTGATCTATGTCCCCATACCCTGTACCCTGATCTATTTCCCCATACCCTGTACCCCGATCTATGTCCCCATACCCTGTACCCTGATCTATGTCCCAATACCCTGTACCCCAATCTATTTCCCCATACCCTGTACCCCAATCTATTTCCCCATACCCTGTACCCTGATCTATGTCCCCATACCCTGTACCCCAATCTATTTCCCCATACCCTGTACCCCAATCTATTTCCCCATACCCTGTACCCTGATCTATTTCCCCGTACCCTGTACCCCGATCTATGTCCCCATACCCTGTACCCTGATCTATGTTCCCATACCCTGTACCCTGGTCTATGTCCCCATACCCTGTACCCCGATCTATTTCCCCATACCCTGTACCCTGATCTATGTCCCCATACCCTGTACCCTGATCTATGTCCCCATACCTTGTACCCTGATCTATGTCCCCATACCCTGTACCCTGATCTATTTCCCCATACCCTGTTCCCTGATCTATTTGCCCATACCCTGTACCCTGATCTATGTCCCCATACCCTGTACCCTGATCTATTTCCCCATACCCTGTACCCTGATCTATTTCCCCATACCCTGTACCCTGATCTATGTCCCCATACCCTGTACCCTGATCTATTTCCCCATACGCTGTACCCTGATCTATTTCCCCATACCCTGTACCCCGATCTATTTCCCCATACCCTGTACCCTGATCTATGTTCCCATACCCTATACCCTGACCTATGTCCCCATACCCTGTACCCTGATCTATTTCCCCATACCCTGTACCCAAATCTATTTCCGCATACCCTGTACCCCAATCTATTTCCCCATACCCTGTATCCCGATCTATGTCCCCATACCCTGTACCCCAATCTATTCCCCAAACCCTGTACCCTGATCTATGTTCCCATACCCCATACCCCAATCTATTTCCCCATACCCTGTACCCTGATCTATATCCCCAGACCGTGTACACTGATCTATGTCCCCATACCCTGTACCCCAGTCTATTTCCCCATACCCTGTACCCTGATCTATGTCCCCATAACCTGCACCCCGATCTAAGTCCCCATACCCTGTACCCTGATCTATGTCCCCATACCCTGTACCCTGATCTATGTCCCCATACCCTGTACCCTGATCTATGTCCCCATACCCTGTACCCTGATCTATGTCCCCATACCCTGTTCCCCAATCTATTTCCCCATACCCTGTACCCTGATCTATGTCCCCATACCCTGTACCCTGATCTATGTTCCCATACCCTGTACCCTGATCTATTTCCCCATACCCTGTACCCTGATCTATTTCCCCATACCCTGTACCCTGATCTATGTCCCCATACCCTGTACACCGATCTATGTCCCCATACCCTATACCCCGATCTATGTCCCCATACCCTGTACCCCGATCTATGTCCCCATACCCATTGTATTCTGCACTGTAGAAGCGATCCTGCAGAAACACATCCCTTTTACGAAGCAGGTCCTCAAACATGTCCTGTGATTTTTGCCGCAGAGACGTGATCCAGCCTCCAAACGACTTCACGAAGATGGTCATTGGGGGCATCCTTCTTAAGAATAACTGTAACGGAAAACATAGGTTTTCTAGAACTCTGTCTCTCCCAGGAAGATGTGGCCCTACGCTGTATCTTTTCTATATTGGGAGTGTGAAAAGCTTTGCTCTTCACAGACACCTTCAAATAAGGCCCATTCCCAGCAGCCTGGTCTCTGTCCCAGCACCGGGAATCTAATGACTGCACCCTGGATGCGTAAATCTGTTGAAGTGTCAACCAAAAGGTGTGGCCTTTCCTGGTGTGTTTGAGAGCCCAGCACAATAGGCCAAGCACTGGGGTTGCCGGGCAGGTAACTGTACCCTCAGAGGGACAGCACATCCATAATAGAGGGAATATCCTGGGGACCAGAGGGACGGGAATGTCTGTATGTGTGGGGGAGGGGAATGTCCCTATGTGTGGGGGAGGGGAATGTCCCTATGTGTGGGGTGTGTGGGGGAGGGGAATGTCCCTATGTGTGGGGTGTTTGGGGGAGGGGAATGTCCCTATGTGTGGGGTGTGTGGGGGAGGGGAATGTCCCTATGTGAGGGGGATGGGAATGTCCCTATATGTGGGGTGTGTGGGGGAGAGGAATGTCCCTATGTGTGGGGTGTGTGGGGGAGGGGAACGTCCCTATGTGTGGGGTGTGTGGGGGAGGGGAACGTCCCTATGTGTGGGGTGTGTGGGGGAGGGGAATGTCCCTATGTGTGGGGTGTGTGGGGGAGGGGAATGTCCCTATGTGTGGGGGAGGGGAATGTCCCTATGTGTGGGGTGTGTGGGGGAGGGGAATGTCCCTATGTGTGGGGGAGGGGAACGTCCCTATGTGTGGGGTTTGTGGGGGAGGGGAATGTCCCTATGTGTGGGGTGTGTGGGGGAGGGGAACGTCCCTATGTGTGGGGTGTGTGGGGGAGGGGAACGTCCCTATGTGTGGGGTGTGTGGGGGAGGGGAACATCCCTATGTGTGGGGTGTGTGGGGGAGGGGAATGTCCCTATGTGTGGGGTGTGTGGGGGAGGGGAATGTCCCTATGTGAGGGGGATGGGAATGTCCCTATATGTGGGGTGTGTGGGGGAGGGGAATGTCCCTATGTGTGGGGTGTGTGGGGGAGGGGAACGTCCCTATGTGTGGGGTGTGTGGGGGAGGGGAACGTCCCTATGTGTGGGGTGTGTGGGGGAGGGGAACGTCCCTATGTGTGGGGTGTGTGGGGGAGGGGAATGTCCCTATGTGTGGGGTGTGTGGGGGAGGGGAATGTCCCTATGTGTGGGGGAGGGGAATGTCCCTATGTGTGGGGTGTGTGGGGGAGGGGAATGTCCCTATGTGTGGGGGAGGGGAACGTCCCTATGTGTGGGGTGTGTGGGGGAGGGGAACGTCCCTATGTGTGGGGTTTGTGGGGGAGGGGAATGTCCCTATGTGTGGGGTGTGTGGGGGAGGGAAACGTCCCTATGTGTGGGGTGTGTGGGGGAGGGGAACGTCCCTTTTGTGGGGTGTGTGGGGGAGGGGAACGTCCCTATGTGTGGGGTGTGTGGGGGAGGGGAACGTCCCTATGTGTGGGGTGTGTGGGGGAGGGGAACGTCCCTATGTGTGGGGTGTGTGGTGGAGGGGAACGTCCCTATGTGTGGGGTGTGTGGGGGAGGGGAACGTCCCTATGTGTGGGGTGTGTGGGGGAGGGGAACGTACCTATGTGTGGGGTGTGTGGGGGAGGGGAACGTCCCTATGTGTGGGGTGTGTGGGGGAGGGGAACGTCCCTATGTGTGGGGTGTGTGGGGGAGGGGAACGTCCCTATGTGTGGGGTGTGTGGGGGAGGGGAACGTCCCTATGTGTGGGGTGTGTGGGGGAGGGGAATGTCCCTGTGGGTAGTGGGTGTATATGGGAGGGGAATGTTCTGAATAGATGGAATGGGATTTGGAAGGACTGAAAGTTCCCCTTGGGTGTTCCGCTTTAGGATGGAGCCCTTTAATTCAGCGACACCGGGGACCAATGAGAATGGTCCTTATTCTTGGTGTGCTTATAGGTCTGGGAAGGGATTAGCAGTGTGGATAGGAGATGGAGAGGGAGACGGAGAGCGAGAAAGAGCAAGTCGGAGAGGGAGAAAGAGAGGGATAAAGGGGGACAGAGATGGCGAGAGGGGACAGAGTTGTGGAGGGGGGACAGAAAGCAGACAGAGAGAGAGACGGAGATGGAAAGGGAGACAGAGGGCGAGTGGGACAGGGAGAGACAGCAGGACAGAGAGGGATATGGAGATGTAGGGGGTGAAAGAGAAGGAAAGGAAGAGGGAAGGCTTGACGTTTGGATTCCCACAGACCCTTCACAGGGTCTGCAGGTGGTTAGTATGAAGACAGAGCACTCCTTGTGGGGTCTGAGGGGCACAGAGAAATACTTGCTGGGTCCTGGGGGAGGGGGCAGGGCAGAGTCCAGGTCGTAGGACATCATTGCTGCATTCAGACGTGGGTGGATAAAAGTCCAAGCCTATTCAGGTTCCACTATTACCTCGACTTGCCCCACCCAGCCCAACGCCCCAGGGGATTCACTGTGAACACCCTCTAAACTAATCATCAGGAGCACATTGGACACTTGTCAGTCAATGTCACCAATAAAGAGCTTCAGTTGCCTGGTGTGGACACCAGTTCATGTGCGGAGAGATACAGGCAGTATGTAACCCCCAGAAGCTGATGAACAGGGGGATCAGTTACTGGAAAACCCATACTCACCATTATATCTCTGGGATATGGGGGATTGGTGAAAAATCTTCTGGGAAGCACCAAATATACATTTGTCGCTTCGAGCTCCCCATTGATGTCCATGTAGGTGGTGATGAGAGGGGCAGTTCTCTCAATCTGTATTCCTGCAGAAACAGGAAGAAAAGTTATCAGCTCCATGTAAACAACTCCATGTGGACCCCAGCAGACCCAGCCACAAAGAGATAGAATTAGGACGTTTTAAACTGTTTGCACCTTGTTTGTAAAGAGAATACTACCAAAAAAATCAACTCATTTGGCTTAGCTTGCTGTGGGGAGATGGTGGTGTGGTGGTAATGTCACTGGGTTAGTAATCCAGAGGCCCAGGCTAACGCTCTGGGGACACGGGTTCAAATCCCACCACGGCAGCAGATGGAATTTAAATTCAATTAATAAATCTGGAATTGAAAGCTAGTCTCAGTAATGGACCATGAAGCTATCACTGATTGTCATAAATACCCATCGTGTTCACTAATGTCCTGCAGGGTCATATCCCTGGTCTGGTCTGGCCTATATGTGAATCCAGATCCACAGCAATGTGGCTGACTCTTAACTGTCCTCTGAAATGGCCAAACAAGTCACTCAGTTATATCAAAGCACCACAGAAATCCCTTCCTAACAGCAGTGTGGGTGTACCTACACCCGATAAACTGCAGCAGTTCAAGAAGGCAGCTCACCACTGCCTTCTCAGGGGTCATTAGGGATGGGTAAGAAATGCTGGCCCACACAGAGATGGCCACAAGCCATGAAAGAATAGATTATTCGGCTTAGGAACATTGGAATTAGGAGAAGGCCATTCAGCCCCTCAAGGCCACTCCACCATTCAATAAGATCACGGCTGATCATCTACCTCAATGCCATTATTCCCATAACCTTCGATATCTTTACTATCCAGAGATCTATCGATCTCTGTCGTGAACATACTCAATGACTGAGCTTTCACAGCCCCCTGGGGTAGAGAATTCCAAAGATTTTTCCTTATCTCTGTCTTAAATGGCCTGCCCCTTATCCCGAGACTCTGCAACATCCTTCCTGCATCTACCCTGTCACGGTCTATAAGAATTCTGTATGTTTCAAACAGATCTCCTCTCATTCTTCTAAACTCTAGAAAATACAGGCTCAGTCTCCTCAATCTCTTCTCCTAGGACAATCTCACCATCCCAGGATTCAATCAGGTGAACCTTTGTTACACTCCCTCTGTGGCAAAGTAAGGAGATCAAAACTGTACACAATACACCAGGTGTGGTCTCACCAAGGCCCCTGTACAACTGCCTCTCTATTCATCTCTACTCCTGTACTCAAATCCTCTTGCAATAAAGGCGAACATACCATTTGCCTTCCTAATTGCTTGCTGTACTTGCATGTTAGTTTTAAGTGACTTATGAACAATAACACCCAGGTCCCTTTTGGACATCAACACATCCCAATCTCCCACCACTTAAGAAATAATCTGCATTTGTTTTTCCTACCAAAGTGGATGCGTCACATTTTTCCACATCATATTCTATCTGCCCGCTCACTTAGCCGGTCTAAATCCCCTTGAATCTCCTCACAACTCACATTCCCACCAAATTTTGTGTCATCAGCAAACTTGGAAATATTACATTTTGTCCCCACATCCAAATCATTGATATAGATTGTGAACAGCCGGGGCTCAAGCATTGATCCCTGCGGTACCCCACTAGTCACAGCCCTGCCAATGCGACAATGGCCCGTTTATTCCTACTCTCTTTTCTCTGTCCGTTAACCAGTCCTCAGTCCATGCCAGTATATTACCGCCAATCCCATGAGCTCTGGTTTTGTTTACTAACCTGTGTGGGAGCTTACCGAAAGCCTTCTGAACATCCAAATACCCCACATCCACTGGTTCCCCCATATATAATCTGCTACTTACATCCCCAGAAAACTCTAACTCTAACTCAAACATGATTCCCCTTTGCTAAATCCATGTCGACTCTGCTCAATCCTACCATTATTTTCTGAGTGTCCACCCTTTGTAATAGATTCCAGCATTTTTCCTATTACTAATCTCAGTCTAACAGATCTAATGGTCCCTGTTTTCTCTCTCCCTCCTTTCTTAAATAATGGAGTTACATTTGATACCTTCCAATCTGCAGGAACTGTTCCAGAATCTTTAGAATTTTGGAAGATGATCACCAATGGTCTCTACAGCCACCTCTCTTAACGCTCTGGGATGTAGAACATAGGCTGAGGGGATTTATCTACTTTCAGTCCCATTAATTTCTCCAGTACTACTTTGTTACTAATACTGATTTCTTTCAGTTCCTCACTCGCTAGTCCCTTGGTTCTTCAGTATTTTTGGGAGGTTTTTTTTTGTATCTCCCTCCATGAAGAAAGACACAAAGGGCAGAATTTTACAGCCCTGTTTCGGGATGGGGACGGGGCCATAAAATGCAGCGAGACATTCTAAACCTCACTGACGACAGTGGGAATGTAAAATCCCACTGTCGTAAAATTCTGCCCAAAGTATTTATTTAGTTTCTCTGCCATTTCCTTACTCCCCGTTATAGATTCCTCTGACTCTGCTTGTAAGAGGCCCACATGCATCTTTACTAATCCTTTCCTTTTTACATATCTATAGAAGCTTCTGCAGTCCATTTTTATGTTTCTTGCTAATTTGAATCAGATGTGGTTTACCGGGGTGTGATATGGTTCAGTTTACCTTTGTATGATAGCTGATGGTCAAGGCTGAGTTGCTCAAATCCCAGAGGGAAACTTGAAACAACTGTCATTACCCATTTTTGCAATTTGTATGTTTCGAGATGCAGGCTTTGAATTCAGTGGTAATAAGACCACTGAGTCTCAAGATGTGTTTTTTTTTATAAAACTAAACTAAACATTTATTAATACAACCAAAATTGTAAGCATGTACATATGTCTACAAAATTACTACTATAATAACTACAAAAACCCTTAATTAATCCGACTCTCAGTTACACTCCCATTAAGGCAACAGTAAAACTCATAGATTTAAAAAGACCCCAGGCAAAGCACATTTGACCATATGAATTCAAAATGAGGTTCCTTGCAGACACAGCTGCAGACAGACTTTATGTTTACAGGCTAAAGGCTTCTCATTCTTTATGAATCTTGCAATGCCTCTGCTTTATACACAAACCCCTTTCTGTTTATACCTAGCTTGTCCTTTGAATGTAAATTTTCTATTGTATCACCAGGCTTGTAACATTATACCTCCTAACAATAATATTTTCATCCCATTAATTGTATTAGTAATATAAACACATTGCCTGGCGTCTCCCAGATAGGTGCAAAATTTTACTCCTGCTCTTGAATGTTTTATTCCACAACTCCAAATATACACCCTTGACACCTATGTTTCGAAAATTCCCCATGTTTATCCAATTACCATTTCAAACCTATTTCTTCCTACACATCAAAGAATCCAGACTAGCTGGCTTTAATCCAATTAAGGCACTCACACATACACACACATAGACAAAAACAGAATTACCTGGAAAAACTCAGCAGGTCTGGCAGCATCGGCGGAGAAGAAAAGAGTTGACGTTTCGAGTCCTCATGACCCTTCGACCGAACTGAGTTCGGTCGAAGGGTCATGAGGACTCGAAACGTCAACTCTTTTCTTCTCCGCCGATGCTGCCAGACCTGCTGAGTTTTTTCAGGTAATTCTGTTTTTGTTTTGGATTTCCAGCATCCACAATTTTTTTGTTTTTTACACACACATAGACACAGACACCACTAAACTCTATTAAAAAAAAATTCCAATAATGTTATAGACATTAATCTCTTCATGGTACTTGATGTAGTTTGGTTTGGTTTGACTTTGTTTGGTGTGAATTGGTCTGGCTTGGTTTATCTTAGCATGAATTAGACATTTTTCCTTTATTCTTTCATGGGATGTGGGCATCGCTGACAAGGCCAGCATTTGTTGCCCATCCCTAATTGCCCTTGAACTGAGTGGCTTGCTGGGCCATTTCAGAGGGCAGTTAAGAGTTATCCACATTGCTGTGGGTCTGGAGTCACATGTAGGCCAGATCAGGTAAGGAGGGCAGATTTCGTTCCCTAAAGGACATTAGTGAACCAGAAGGGTTTTTACAGCAATTGATGATGGTTTTATGGTCACCATAACTGAGACTAGGTTTCAATTCCAGATTTATTAACTGAATTTAAATTCCACCAGTTGCCGTGTTCCCAGTGCACCATCCCAGGATTCTGGATTATTAGTCCAGTCACATCAGCAGAGATGCTACCATCTCCACCGTTGATGGGGTAGGTTGAAGCATTGAAGCATTTTGGTTTTGTTTGGCTTAGTCTTTGGTTGAAGTTGATTTCTTTACCCTTCAGGTTCCTGATACGCATTGTGTCAGAGGTTATCCTTGGTCTCTTGTTCACTTTACTCACACGTTCAGGCAATGCCTACCTGGCCTATTCTTCTTGTTGAAATAGTCCCTGAGGCGGCTAACGGCACGGTACCTCCCCTCTGTCGGCAAAACGCGCGATCCAACCCACACACTGGGTTCGTAGGCACGAGCCTGTTGGGAGAAGCACACTCTGAATACTCGTTCATGTGCTCAGATTGCACACACATCTGGAGCACACATCTTCAATTTCAGCCCATGTTCAATATTTATACAATTTCCAACACTCCCCAAATTCAAAATGTCAGCGCTGGATGAATGTGCTTTTCGATCTAGAAAGAATAAACCTGTATCCCTATCTCCTTCATTTTCAGATAGCGTGCCCCAAGAGGGCATTATGTTTGGTAAGATAGGGCGGTGACTTACCATTGATTACTGCAAGTGGCTGACCAGGAATCTCTCTCTCTCTTATCACCTGCCATTGACCTACGTTGGAAGGATTTACAGGCTGATACACTACCTGTTTGGCCATGTTATGAACACACCTTCCTTGGCCATCACATCCTGGGGATGAATAACCCGCTGGCAGCCAAGGTTAGGTTCCGGGCCTGCCTTTGAAACATACCCAATAAAACAGGAAGTGGGGTGTGTTCATTTCCAGGGTGGTCTGAGGCCTTCATCCTGCCCAACTGGTGTTGGAGGACCTGTCCATGCTCCGAGGTCATTGGCCTGCCCCGGAGCGAGGTCAAAGGCTATAGTTAAAAGGGCCCCTGACATTGGACAGTGACTGAACTCTTCAAAGTCCACTGGATAGTTTGTCATTGAGCAGTCTGCTGGCTTCTCAGGTGAGTGCGTATTATTTTGAGTTCTGCTGTCTCCAGACCTTGGTGCTGAGCAGAGGTGGCATTCTTTATTAATCTGAACAAGTTCACCACTTACTTGCGTGAGGATATGTCCAGTCGTTGCATATTTCCCTCCAGAGATGTCAGTGCCACTGGAGCGAGGGGAGACCTGGGGGAGAAGGGCCAAACCAGCCCCTCGATTCAACGAGGACTGCCTCAGTGCTCTCTTACCCATAGTCTCTGACCGAGGTGAGCCATTTGTGCCTCTCCCTGGTAAGAGGAAGAAGCCCAGCCAGACATGCGCAGCCTTGGAGGAGGTGGTCGAGGAGGCCAGCAGTGTTGGGCTGGTCAGAAGGAAGTGGTCTCAATGCCAGAAAAGGCTCAAAGACCTAATAAGAGTGACCAGGGCGAGTCGAGACTCAGTACGTACAGTCTTGTGACAACAGGATTCAACCAAAGCAAAGAGGCAGGCACCGCTTCTAGCTTAGCCAGAACGGTCATACCCTGTGCAATTGGCATTAATCTGATCCACACGCTAACCATCGAGCCAAGCAAGCTAACCTGGCATCCCAGGTACAAGCAGATCTCTCCTTAAATAAGGAGAATCAAGACTGTGCACAGAACTCCAGGTGTGGCCTCAACAATGTCCTGTATATTTGTAGCAAGGGTTCCCTAATTTTATTCTCCATCATCCTTGCAATGAAGGCCAACATCCCACTTGCCTTCTGAATTACATACTGTACCTCCAGGCTGACTTTTACGTGATCTATATACCAGGCCACCCAGATCCCTCTGAAGCACTGGACTCCTGTTTTGGTTACAGGAGATGTGGAGGTAAGGAGGGTAAACAGAGGTTAGGTATGGATTAGCCATGGGTTAGTGGTAGGACAGAACAGACTCAAAGGGCTGAATGGCCTCCTCCTGAGTTGCAAACAGAAATATTGCACTGAGGTCCAATGCAAATCAACCCCAATCCTAAACTCTCCCCATTTCATCATTTAATGTCAAACATAAAAATGTTAAGGCAGGATATTGGGTAGGACAATTAGCAGCTGGCACAAGTCCTGGAAATCCTGTGGACAGTGAGGCTGGTGGAATGGGAGGGACACCCGGCAGGTGGAATCTAACACAGAGAAATGTGACGAGCTTCATTTTGTTAGGGAGATGAGGAAAGGCGATACTAAATAAAGGGTAGAATTCTAAAGGGGATACAGGAACGGGGGAACCTTGAGATTTATGTGCATAAGTCATTGAAGGTGGCACGGCACACTGAGAAAGGGTTAAAAGGCATACCAACGCTGGGCTTTACAGATAGAGGCAGAGAGTACAAACAGCTGGAGGTCATGATGAATCTTCATAGAGCATTGCTGCAGCCTCAACTAGAGCATCGCGTCCAGTTCTGGGCACCACACTTTAGGTAAAGTGTAAAGGCATAAGAGACGGTGTGGAACAGATTCACAAGAATGGTTCCAGGGATGAGAGACTTCAGTTATCTGGATAGATTTTTTTAAAAACTGATTCATGGGATGTGTGGGTGTCGGTGGTTAGGCCAGCATTTAATACCCATCCCTAATTGGATGGAGAAGCTGGGGCTGTTCTCCTTACTGAAGAGAAGATTGAGAGGAGGTTAACAGAGGTGTTCAAAATCATAAGCGCTCTGGACAGAGTGGGTGGGGAGAGACTGTTCCCATTGGTGAAAGGATTGAGAACCAGAGGGCACAGATTTAAGGTGAGTGGTGAAAGAGCCAGAGGTAAAATGAGGAAAAACTTATCTTACACGTCGAGTGGTTAGGATCTGCAATGCACTGTCTGAGAGTGTGGTGGATACAGGGTCAATCGAGTGGTTAGGGTCTGGAATGCACTGTCAGAGAGTGTGATGGAGACAGGGTCAATCGAGTGGTTAGGGTCTGGAATGCACTGTCTGAGAGTGTGGGGGAGACAGGTTCAATCGAGTGGTTAGGATCTGGAATGCACTGTCAGAGAGTGTGATGGAGACAGGGTCAATCGAATGGTTAGGGTCTGGAATGCACTGTCTGAGAGTGTGGTGGAGACAGGGTCAATCGAGTGGTTAGGGTCTGGAATGCACTGTCTGAGAGTGTGGTGGAGACAGGGTCAATCGAGTGGTTAGGGTCTGGAATGCACTGTCTGAGAGTGTGGTGGAGACAGGGTCAATCGAGTGGTTAGGATCTGGAATGCACTGTCTGAGAGTGTGGGGGAGACAGGGTCAATCGAGTGGTTAGGGTCTGGAATGCACTGTCTGAGAGTGTGGAGGAGACAGGGTCAATCGAGTGGTTAGGGTCTGGAATGCACTGTCTGAGAGTGTGGTGGAGACAGGGTCAATCGAGTGGTTAGGGTCTGGAATGCACTGTCTGAGAGTGTGGTGGAGACAGGGTCAATCGAGTGGTTAGGGTCTGGAATGCACTGTCTGAGAGTGTGGTGGAGACAGGGTCAATTGAGTGGTTAAGGTCTGGAATCGGGAATGCTCACAATGGGCTCAGTGACCTCTCTCTGTGTTGTAATTATGATTTCAGAATGCAATGATGACCACGACATCTCGCTGCAATTAGTTTGATGAACATTGGAGTGATTATGGAAGATTACCTCATACTCTGGATCCCTGCAGATAGTTAAGAAGGAGTAACACTCTTCAGCTTCAGAACAGAAGTACGGCTTCCGGCTCCTGTAAAATCCAACACTGGGATTTAATCCTTACACCTCATTGAATCACAGCCACGGTGAAGCCCCTGGATTACCTGGGGAATGGGTTCCTGAGGGAGTCTCTGGAAACAGCATCAATTCATTCAAATATAAATTCGATAGATTTCAAAAAATGATACTTCAGGATGGAGTTATAATAATAACTTGAGACATGAGGCAGGGTGAGTGTTAGCATATGCAGGAGGGATAAGTTATATTGGTCTCACATAAGATGTTAATAAATATTGAGCAGGAGTAGGCCATTTGGCCCATCGAGCCTGCTCTGCCATTCAATAAGATCATCGCTGGTCTGAGTGCAGCTTAACTCTGCATCCCTGCCTGTCCTCCCATAAACCCTTGTAGAGCAAAAATCTGTCCGACTTAGCCTTGAAAATAGTTAATGACACAGCTTCCATTCGTTGCTGGGGAACGGAATTTGAAAAATTAACGATGCTTTGAGAGAAGAAATTCCTCCTCAATTCCATCTTAAACAGGAGACCCCTCGCTTTGAAACTGCCCCCTAGTTCTAGATTCCCCCATAGTGGGAAGGAAAACTGACCAGTATAGACGGGTCTTGGAGTGAATGTCCGCAGTTCCCTGAAGGTGGCAGGACTGGTAGATAAGGTGATGAAGAAGGCAGATTGGAAAGTTTCCTCTTTTAGCCAGGGTATAGAACATAATGATGCCTGACACGAGACTCCTGAAACAACCGCTCTAACTCGGAGATTCGACACTGCAAGCAAGCCCCAGGAGGGCAGATAAAACTTTCCGGGTCACCCTCAAAGCCACCCGGAAAAATGTGCAACATCCCCACCGACCTCTGGGAATCCCTGGCCCAAGACCACCCAAAGTGGAGGGAAAGCATCCGGGAAGGAGCTGAACTCCTTGAGTCTCGTCACCAAGGCCTGTCTGAAGGCAAGCGTCAACACTGAAAGGAGCGGGTGGCAGCCTGGGTACCCTACCCACTGTACCCCTACTACCCCACCCACTGTACCCCTACTACCCCACCCACTGTACCCCTACCACCCCACCCACTGTACCCCTACCACCTCACCCACCCACTGTACCCCTACCACCCCACCCACTGTACCCCTACCACCCCACCCACCCACTGTACCCCTACTACCCCACCCACTGTACCCCGACCACCCCACCCACTGTACCCCTACTACCCCACCCACTGTACCCCTACCACATCACCCACTGTACCCTTACCACCCCAACCACCCACTGTACCCCTACTACCCCACCCACTGTACCCCTACCACATCACCCACTGTACCCTTACCACCCCAACCACCCACTGTACCCCTACTACCCCACCCACTGTACCCCTACTACCCCACCCACTGTACCCCTACTATCCCACCCACTGTACCCCTACCACCTCACCCACCCACTGTACCCCGACCACCCCACCCACTGTACCCCTACCACCCCACCCACTGTACCCCTACTACCCCACCCACCCACTGTACCCCTACCACCCCACCCACTGTACCCTTACCACCCCAACCACCCACTGTACCCCTACCACCCCACCCACCTACTGTACCCCTACCACCCCACCCACTGTACCCCTACCACCTTCTGCCCCACCTGTGACAGAGACTGTAGGTCATGAATTGGACTCTTCAGTTACCTGAGAACTCTTTTTTAGTGCGGAAGCAAGTCACCCTCAACCCCGAGGGACTGTCTAAGAGAGAGGAGGAGAACATAGAGCAGGAGGTAATGTAGAACCTTGGAAAATACTGGTAAGACCTCACTGAGAGTACCATTGACAGTTCTGGTCAGCGCATGCTAGGAAACATGTGATTGCACTGGAAAGAGTGCAGAGAAGATTTACAAGGATAATGCCAGGATTGGAGAATTTTATCCATGAGGAAAGGTGGGATAGGCTGTGTTGTCTTCTATGGAACAGAGGAGTCTGGGAGAGATTTAATGGTGGTCCATTAAATTATGAGGGGCACGTATAGAGTAGAAATCTTTTCACCCAGAGGCTGGTGGGGACCTGGAACTCACTGTCTGAAAGAGTTACTTGGATATGCATTTAAACTGCTGTAACCTACAGAGCTATGGACCAAGTGTCAGGGAGTGCGATAAGGTACACTGGCTCTTTTCCAGCCCGTACAGGCATAATGGTCTGTACACCATCTTCCTGTGCTATAAATTGTCTGGGTTTCTATAGCTCCCTAAACTCTCCACCCCCTTGGGGATTTCCTAATCCCTTGTCAGGGTCTGTTTTTGTTTTCTCATTTGTTCACAGGATGTGGGTGTCGCTGTCTCTCTCTCTCTCTCTCTCTCTCTCTCACTCTTTCTCTCTCTATCTGTTGCTCTCTCTGTCTCTCTCTCTCGCTCTCTCTCGCTCTCTCGCTCTCTCTCGCTCTCTCACACTCTCTCGCTCTCTATCTCTCTCTGTCTCTCTCTCACTCTCTCTCTCTGTCACACTCTCTTTCTCTCTCTCCCACTCGCTCTCTGTCTCTCTCTGTCTCTCTGTCTCTCTCTCTCTCTGTCTCTCTCACTCTCTCTCTCACTCTCTCTCTCTCTCGCTCTCTCTCTCTCTTTCTCTCGCGCTCTCTCTCTCTCTGGCTCTCTCTGGCTCTCTCTCTCTCTCGCTCTTCTCTTGCTCTGTCGCTCTGGTTCTCTCTCTCTCTGGCTCTCTCGTTCTCTCTCTCTCTCTCAAGCTCTCTCTCTCTCTCTCTCTCTCTCTCACTCTGTTTCTGTCTCTGCCTCACTCTCTCTGTCTTGCTCTCTCTCTCTCTCTGGCTCTCTCTCTCTCTCCTCTCTCTCCCAGCCTCCCATGGAACAGGTGGGGATACCAATCATGATTCTAATGAGGAGCTACGACTAATTGTAGACTATTGAATAGCGAGTCACTGCTATCGTTAGTGAACAATCCCATTATTATTCTGTTATAGGCTGGGAGAAGGTGCACTGGATGGACCTGGGTTCTGATTCAGTAAGTTCCATGTCTTTAAGACTGGCATTGGTCTTTGATTATCTCTTAAACTAATATTGATAATACAAAATGGTTCATTACCTCTGAGCCAAAACACTTTGAGACAGTAGATGCAGAGTCACCACTAACACCAGAAGCATTTTATCAGCAAGGCTGTGTCCAAGATGTGATCAGCTGTGCGCTGGACAACAGAGAAAAATGCAACTGGTTAGCACCAAATCTTTACTGGATGATTCAGTTTAACATTCCCCTCCCCTTCTACCCTTTACCCCTAGAGTCCAATTTGCATAAACTGCCAAACTCCTCCCCAAATGAAGTGATTCTTATTAAAGTGTGGCAGCAAGTGTTGACGAGCTATTCGACTGCTGTAGTATCTGTGCTGAGGCAGTCACATGAGCAGTCAGGCATGGGCCTTCAGTAAGGTCGATGGGGTGGTTGAGGGGGGTGGAAGGGAAGGGGAGGGACTGATGCAGAGACAACAGGAGCAGGAAGCTTAGCCTAGAAACATTAGGCCATAACCCCCCTGGAGTGGCAATCACAGTTGAAGTGCCACCCGCTCCTATTTACTTCCACTGAAATGCAGATGCCCCCTTCTTGCCCGGCCTCCTGACTGGTTGGTCATCAGTGGGGGTTTTCCGGTGGTCAATAGGGAGGATCGGGTGGTCAGTGGGGAGTCAGTGTCAGGGTTTTTGGGCGGTCAGTAGAAAGGATCAGGTGGTCAGTGGCAAAGGTGGTCATTTGGGGGATCGGGTGGTCAATGGAGGGGGGGTCAGTGGAAAATGGCCGAGCGGTCAGTAGAGGGGATTGGGTGGTCAGTGGGGGGAGTCGGTGGAAAATGGCTGAGCGGTCAGTAGGGGGACCGCGTGGCCAGTGGTGGGTGATCAGCTGGTCAGTAGGGATGACTGGGTGGTCAATAGGGATGGTGGTCAGAGGGGGTGGCTGGATGGTCAGTAGGAGGTGTCAGGTGGCCAGCGAGCAGTCAGTGGGTGGTGGTCAGTGGGAGGGTGGACATTGGGGTTGGTCATTTGGGGATGGTCAGTGGGGAGTGGTCAGTGGGGGGTGGTCAGTGGGGGGGTGGTCACTGGGGGTGTGGTCAGTAGGGGGTGGTCAGTGGGAGGTGGTCAGTGGGGTTGGTCAGTTGGGGATGGTCATTGGGGTTGGTCAGTTGGGGATGGTCAGTGGGGAGTGGTCAGTGGGGGTGTGGTCAGAAGGGGGTGGTCAGTGGGGGGGGTCAGTGGGGGGTGGTCCGTGGGGGGTGGTCAGTCGAAGGGTGCTCATTGGGGTTGGTCAGATGGGGGTGGTCAGTGGGGGGTGGTCAGTGGGAGGTGATCAGTGGGGATGGTCAGTGGGGGGTGGTCAGTGGGGCGGTGGTCAGTGGGGGGTGGTCAGTGTGGGGGTGGTCAGTGGGGGGGTGGTCAGTGGGGGGTGGTCAGTGGGGGGGTTGTCAGTGGGGGGGTGGTCAGTGGGGGGGTTGGTCAGATGGGGGTGGTCAGTGGGGGGCGGTCAGTGGGAGGTGATCAGTGGGGATGGTCAGTGGGGGGTGGTCAGTGGGGGGGTGGTCAGTGGGGGGGTGGTCAGTGGGGGGGTGGTCAGTGAGGGTGTTGTCAGTGGGGGGTGGTCAGTGGGGGGGTGGTCAGTGGGGATATGGTCAATGGGAGTGGTAGGTGAGTGTTGTTAGGGGAAGAGTGTTGTTCGGAGGGAATGGAGGGGATGGTTGGGGGGGTGGAATGTGGTCAGGTTGAGGGAGGGTAGTTGGGGGTGAGCCCTATGTGAGGGTGGGGAGGGTAGTCGGGAGGGTTCGGGTGTGGAGTCGGGTAGGGGGTCGGGTGTGTGGTGGGGGGGGTCGGGTGTGTAGTCGGTGGGGTAAGGTTGAGTGGAGGGGGTGTCAGGTTGAGGTAGAGGGTGTCAGGTTGAGGTGGGTCAGGTTAAGGGGGGGTCAGGTTGAGGGGGGTGTCAGGTTGAGGGGGGGTGTCATGTTGAGGGGGGGGTCAGGTTAAGGGGGGGGTCATGTTGAGGGGGGTGTCAGGTTGAGGGGGGGGGTCATGTTGAGGGGGGGGTCAGATTGAGGGGGGCATCAGGTTGAGGGGGGGAGGGGGGTCTATAGTTGCCCAGGAGCTGAAATTGGTTTAATTCTTGTACCTTTCCCTGGGTAACTATTCCTGTCAGATAATGGGAACCACCTGAACATGCGCTTTAAATTGGTGTGTCGGGTGGTTCCCGGTGCCGGTTAATCCTGTGCCGGATAATCCAGTGCCAGCCATTCTGGTGCTGCTTAATCCGGTGCTGCCTAATCCTGTGCCGGCCAATCCAGTGCTGGCAAATCCTGTGCCAGCTAATCCGGTGCTGGCAAATCCTGTGCCAGCTAATCCGGTGCCGGCCATTCTGGTGCCAGCTAATCCGGTGCCGGCCATTCTGGTGCCGGCCCATCCGGTGCCGGTTAATCCTGTGCCGGCCAATCCAGTGCCGGCTAATCTCCCAACAAAAGTTCAAATTGAATTTCCCAGGTAATTGCTGTGTGATCCTTACACGGGGACTTCCAGTGTGTGTGGGGGTGGGGGGGGCTTCCCCAGGGCAACCCTGGGGTACCTCCCCCTCCCCAGCCATGGGTATGAAGGCCAGGAGATCAGGAACTATGGGCCACAGACTCCGTTCAACAGGCTCAGCCTGAACAACAGATTGAAGATGGGATCATCGCTGCTCTGGGTGGTCCCTGTGCCTCGATGGGTAAACTCAGCTCACCAGAAATCTCACTGGACCCATGGCAGGGATCAGAGTCTCACACGTCTTAACTGCCCTTGTTCTGGATTTTGCCCTTCAGTGATTTTTCTGGTTCTGTAACTAACTGAACACATTCAAAACCCTTTCAGCTAAACTCCAGCCAGAGGACACATTGTCCCTGGAGCAAGGAAAGCAATAAAATAAATGGGATCATCATAAATATCATCATCAGCGTGGGGAATATGCCCCAGTTTTCACAAAGTGACAGACTGTACACATACAACCTGTCTTTCCCTCTCTTTATTCACTATGTAATTTGACTCTGATTCAGTCTCCGTCTCTGCAGCTCACCCTGTTTTCTTCCTCGGTCTCTAGGTTTTGAATGTTAAGGAGATTCTCATTACTCTCAGGTTCTGCTATCAAATCACATTTCTGGCAAAATGTCACAGTCTGGAAGGTGATGGTGAAATCTCCATCTCACACCATGAGCAGCCCAATTCCAGGCATTTCTGGGCCATTAACTGTTCAACTGTTAACGTCAAAAGTGCTCATTTCTAAGCTCGAGACTTCTCCACTGATCAGTAAATGGTAGTAACGTGGGTCTCACACCGGTTCACACATCCGACCCTGTCAAATTCCCGTTCATACAACATCTACAATCATTCACTCCCTCCACCACAGACGCACAGTAGCAGCAGTGTGTGTACCATCTACAAGATGCACTGCAGCAACTCACCCAGGTTCCTTAGACAGCACCTTCCAAACCCACGACCACTACCATCTAGAAGGACAAGGGCAGCAGGTAGATGGGAACACCCCGACCTGGAAGTTCCCCTCCAAGTCACTCACCACCCTGACTTGGAAATATATCACCGTTCCTTCACTATCGCTAGGTCAAAATCCTGGAACTCCCTCCCTAACAGCACTGTGGGTGTACCTACACCACACGGACAAAATCCTGGAACTCCCTCCCTAACAGCACTGTGGGTGTACCTACACCACATGGACAAAATCCTGGAACTCCCTCCCTAACAGCACTGTGGGTGTACCTACACCACACGGACAAAATCCTGGAAATCCCTCCCTAACAGCACTGTGGGTGTACCTACACCACCTACAGTGATTCAAGAAGGCAGCTCACTACCACCTTCTCAAGGGATGGGCAATAAATGCTGGCCTAGCCAGCGACACCCACAGCCTGTGAATGAATTTTAAAAAAAGGCAAAACTCACCTGTGTACTGGACAAGCAAACTCCTGCTGTGACTGGGGTCTGAACCCAAAGACAGTCAGTTCCTCAACTGCTTAAACTCCTACCTTTCCCCAGCTCGTCACAACAACACTAAAGCCAATTAGATAGTCTACTGCCAAGAGGCATGGGCACTCCCTCAGACACAAGCCTCTTGCAAGAGAGCAAACTTACTCAGTGCTGTGATCTTGCCAGCCAATGTACCTGGCTGTCTACTTATATCAACTCTAATGCCCCACCTTAATGGGTTAGGAGAGTGACACAGACACACCAGGGTGTCTGCCAGATTTTGCTGCAACATTTAATTGTTTTGCTAATTGGTGACTACTAGCCATTTGTCAGCATTTGGTGTCTCCCCTGTCTATGAATGTGGATAGTTGCTCAGTGTAATCGCAGTGCAAATCAGACTCTCTTTTCTCTGTATTATCAGGAATTTTCTAGGCCCTGTCTATTGAGTTGTTCAATATGGGTCAGTGGATTTTGGGGCCTGTGGGGTGGGACGGCATGAGTTGCAAGGGAGCTGGAGGGGGGGAGTTGAAGGAAGGGGAGGGAAACGATGGCTGGAATAACTAGACTAGCATTTCTATGGCACCATTCATGACCTCAGGACATCCCAAAGCACTTTACAGCCAGTGAAGTATTTTTTTGAAGTGTAGCCTCCTGTAATATAGAAAATGCAGCAGCCAATTTGAACTCAGCAAGCTCCGACAGACTGTAATGAGATTACTGAGAAGATAAAAGCAAAATACTATGATGCCGGAAATCTGAAACAAAAACAGAAAATGCTGGAGAAACTCAGCAGCTTCTCTCTGAAGAAGAGTCACACGGACTCGAAACGTTAACGTTTTTCTCTCTACAGAGGCTGTTGCACTTGCTGAGTTTTTCCAGCACTTTCTGTTCTTGTTAATGTTTTAATGAAGCTATTTGAGAGATAAATATTGGCCAGGACACCGGGAATGCTCTCTCACTCTTCTGTGAAAAGTGCTGTGGGATCTTTTACACCCGCCACAGAATGGGCATTGTCTCGATTTAGAGCCCATCCGAATGGCTCTGCCTCTGACAGTGTGGCACTCCCTCAGTACTGCGCTGAGGTGGAGGTTGAATATCTGCTTGAGTCTGTGAAGAGAGCGGGACTCAGGAGACAAGGGTGCCAGCAGTAAGCCAAGGCAGTCTGAACTGTAATGTAAATGTAGAACACTGGGATCCCATGGAGTAAGTGAACAGGGAAGGGGGTGACCACTCAGCCCATGTCACCGGCTGGCCTCACTTTCCCCCAAACTCCTAGGGAACATGTTCAGATCAATCTTACACTAACACCAGATTATACTGTAGACCACCCTCAATTGTACTCTGGACAATATTTCACTCACTCACCATGCCTCCCCACTCCTGTCATTCGACAGACTGATTGTAAAATCTTTCCCCATGTTCCAGATCGGAAAGCTGGTGACCATGTTCAACATGCAGCAAGACCTGGGAATCAGGGGAGGAACTCTCCACTGCTTGGAGTGACAGACCGAGCACAAAGGCCTATATGATCCACAGGATCACAGAATAGTTACAGCAAAGAGAGAGGCCATTCAGCACATCATCTCTGTGCTAGGTCTTAGAAGGAGCAACTTACCCAGTGCCACTACCGCCCGCCCCCCACCTTCTGCACATAGCCTTATATATCCTTCCTTAAAAGATAATAACCCAATTCCCTTTTAAAAGCTTCGATTCACCCTGTCTCCACCACACTCTCAGGCAGTGCATTCCAGATCCTAACCACTCGATTGACCCTGTCTCCACCACATTCTCAGACAGTGCATTCCAGATCCTAACCACTGGATTCACCCTGTCTCCACCACACTCTCAGACAGTGCATTCCAGACCCTAACCACTCGATTGACCCTGTCTCCCCCATACTCTCAGGCAGTGCATTCCAGATCCTAACCACTGGATTCACCCTGTCTCCACCACACTCTCAGACAGTGCATTCCAGATCCTAACCACTCGATTGACCCTGTCTCCACCACACTCTCAGACAGTGCATTCCAGATCCTAACCACTCGATTGACCCTGTCTACACCACACTCTCAGACAGTGCATTCCAGATCCTAACCACTCGATTGACCCTGTCTCCCCCACACTCTCAGACAGTGCATTCAGACCCTAACCACTCAATTGACCCTGTCTCCACCACACTCTCAGACAGTGCATTCCAGATCCTAACCACTCGCTGAGTGAGAATGTTTCTCCTCATGTTGCCAGTGCTTCTTTAGCCAATTCCTTTAAACCTGAGCTCTCTTGTTGGAGGCCCTGAACATTATTGCCAGGATTTCTCAGGCTAGTATCTTGGACCCAACCACCTTCGGCTGCTTTTTCAATAGGTCGAAACTGACTTAAGGACAGGAAATATTGAGCCGTGGTAAATGGTTGTTTTTCAGCCTGGAGATGACAGGAAGATAGACAGTGGTATTCCCTGAGGATCAGTGCTAGCAGCACTGCTTTTTAAATATAGACTTCCCAGGCTTCCACTACCCTCTCCCCTCTGAGACCCCCAAAACTTACCTGTCCCTGGACTCCTGGGATTTGGACTCTGGGGACTGCTTGCAGTCCCAGTCCTGTCCACTAGAGGGGCCATTGAGCTTCCGGCCAATCAGATTGACCAACAGCTCTCTGAAGTGGAAGTTCCTCCTGAGTGATGTCCCATCTCCATAGACAAGTGACACTTATTGGAGTGTGAAATGGCTGCAGGGCAGACAGTGAAGTTGGGGATATATTCCCAGTCAACTCCTTGGATGGAGGGAAAGGAAACCTGCCATCCGGAAAATTCTGGCCATAAGATCCAGAGGGGAGTTGACAGGTTGGATGCTGAAAGGCTGATCCCCCTCCTGGGAGAGATAGACCTAGGGGACGCCATCTAGAAATGTCCAGCCTCCAGTTTGTAGACAGATGAGGAGAATTTATTTTTTTCTCATGATTGTTGTGAGTTTCTGGAACTTTCTTCTACAGAGAGGGTCATTGAATAACGTTGAAACTGAGCTAGAGAGATCCGTGATTAACAAGGGAGCCAAAGATTGTCAGGGCTAGGCCGGAATATGGAGTTGAGGCCACAATCAGATCAGCCATGATCTCATGGAATGGCAGAGCAGGTTCAAGGGGCCGAATGGCCTATTCCTGCTCCATATTCATATGTTCGTATGTTTTGTACCATAAGGTCTCTGAATCTATGATCTTCCTTCCTTCCATCAGAAGGTCAGAAGTGGGGATGTTCGCTGACGATTGCACAATGTTCAGCACCATTCACAACTCCTCAGATACTGAAGCAGTCCATGTCCAAATGCAGCAAGACCTTGACAATATCCAGGTTTGGGGCTGACAAGTGGCAAGTAACATTCACTCCACACAAGTGCCTGGCAATGACCATCTCCAACAAGAGAGAATCCAACCAGCACCCTTTGATGTTCACTTGCATTACCAACACTGAATCCCCCACTATCAACATCCTGGGGGTTACCATTGACCAGAAACTGAACTGGATTAGCTGTATAAATACTGCAGCTACAAGAGCAGGTCAGAGGCTGGGAATCCTGCAGCAAGTAACTCACCTCCTGACTCCCCAAAGTCTGTCCACCTTCTACAAGGCACAAGTCAGGCGTGAGATGGAATACTCCCCACTTGCCTGGATGAATGCAGCTCCCACAACACTCAAGAAGCTCAACACCATCCAGGACAAAGCAGCCCCGCTTGATTGGCACCACATCCACAAACATTCACTCCCTTCACCACCGACACACAGTAGCAGCAGTGTGTGTACCAACTACAAGAAGCACTGCAGGAATTCACCAAGGCTTCTTAGACAGCACCTTCCAAACCTGCAGAGAAAGACTTACATTTGTCCAGTCCCTTTCATGGCCGCAGGATGTCTCAAAGCGCTTTAGAGCCAACGAAATATTTTCTAAGTGCAGTCGCTGTTGTAATGTAGAAAAAGGGCAGCGAATTTGTGCACAGCAAGATCCCACAAACAAAAATGTGATAATGACCAGATCATGTTTTTATGATGTTGATAGAAGGATAAATATTGGCCAGGACACCAGGGATAACTCTCTGCTTGCCTTCAAAATAGCGCTGGGATCTTTCACATGCACCTGAGCGGACAAACAAGGCCTCGGTTAGACGTCTCAGCTGAAAGACGGTGCCTCCAACAGTGTAGCCCTCCCTCAGCACTGGGCTGGAGACCCAGTCTTCACTTTGATGCTCAAATTCAGTAACGGGACTTGAACCAACATCCTTGAGACTCCAAGCACTCAGAAGGAGAGGGCAGCAACTGCATGGGAACATCACTGCCTCCGAGCTCTCCTCCATTCACACTGATTTGGAAATTATTGCCATTCCTTCATCGCTTTGGATCAAATCCCTGTCGTTCCCTACTTACCAGCACCGTTCCGGCACATTCACCACACGGACTGCAACAGCTCAAGAAGGTGACTCCCTACCACCTTCTCTGGGGCAATTTAAGGGTGGGCAATAAACATTGGCCTTGGTGACCCCACCCACACCCTCTGATTGAACACAAAGAACAAAGTGACCATATTTGGTGGACCATGACAGGGGCTTCACTTTCTGGTAATAAGCCTTACAAAATTGCCATGCATCATTACAGTCAGTAGGTGACTCCACGGCACAGATCATTAGCATGTGGTTCAGAATTCAGATTAGTTCTGCACTGGTAGTTCACTGCAAGTTTTTTTTTGTAAAATTTAGCGCAAACCCAATGGTCACAAAGCAGAGAATGATTTTCTTATACCTTATGATTCAATTCGGACGTGGTAAGTGTGGAAGTGGAGTGGGGAAAGGCCTCTTGGTCCTCCTCCAACTGAGAAAATGATACAGAAATAGAAGAAGCAAGAGGAAGGACGAGTGAAAGTGGAGAAGAACAAACAGATTTGAATATTGCTGAGAAGAGAGACATGTTGCTGAAGCTTTACATCTCACACTGACCAGGACAAAAGCAAGAACACCACATTTCAAACAATCACAACCATTTATACTACAGGAGAAAAGGGTGCTGATTGGTTGGCAAGTTGATTCTGATTGGCTGAGGTATTGCCATGGAGAATGCAATTTGGGCTTCCCAAACTTCCGGGTAATTCAAAAAAGGTTCAAGGCTTGAACATATTCCTTTTGTTTGCAGAGTATTTGCCTGGTCAATTTGTTTGGTCCCTGCAAATGAATGTATGTCACTTCTAGCAAGTCACATTACAAGCTCGGCCGATTATCTTCAACCAGGTGTTACTGTAGCTATTAGCGCAGTCAGGATTGCTTGGCAATGGGGTTGAGAATCTTATCAGCCATGATTGAATGGCGGAGCAGACTCGATGGGCCGAATGGCCTAATTTCTGCTCCTATGTCTTATGGTCTTATGGTCTTATGATAAAACAGTCAGTGATATATCACTAATGCATATTACAGCACTGTCTGATATAACACCTCCTGATAAAATAGTCAGTGACATAGCACCACCCTGTATTACAGCACTGTCTAATCCAGAAAAAACAGTCACTGATATATCACCACCCTGTATTACAGCACTGTCTCATCCAGAAAAAACAGTCACTGATATGTCACTACCCTGTATTACAGCACTCTCTGATATCATACTCCCTGACCAAAGAGTCACTGATCTATCACTACCCTGTACTACAGTACTGTCTGTTATAATACCCCCTGATAAAACAGTTACTGGTATATCATTACCCTGTATTACAGCACTGTCTGATATAATACTCCCTAGTAAAAGAGTCAGTAAAAAATCACCAAACTGTATTACAGCACTGTCTCATCCAGAAAAAAAGGTCACTGATATATCACTATCCTGTATTACAGTACTGTCCGATATAATACTTCCTGACTAAAGAGTAACTGATAAATCACAACCCTGTATTACAGCACTGTCTGACATAATACTCCATAATAAAAGAGTCAGTGATATATCACTACCCTGTATTACAGCATTGTCTCTAATAATACTCCCTGATAAAAAAGTCACTGATCTATCACTACCCTATGTTACAGCACTGTCTGATATAACACTCGCTGATAATACAGTCACTGATATATCACTACCCTGTATTACAGCACTGTCTCTGATAATACTCCCTGATAAAAAAAGTCACTGATATATCACTACCCTATGTTACAGCACTGTCTGAAATAATATTCCCCAATAAAATGGTCAGTGATATATCACTAGCTTATATTACAGCATTGTCTCTAATAACACTCTCTGATAAAACAGTCACTGATATATCACTGCCCTATGTTACAGCACTGTCTGATATAATACCCCCTGATAAAACAGTCAGTGATATATCACCACCCTATATTACAGCGCTGTCTGATATAATACTCCCTAATAAAACAGTCAGTGATATATCACTACCCTGTATTACAGCACCGTGTGATATAACACTCCCTGATTAAACAATCACTGGTATATCACTACACTATATTACAGCAGTGTCTGATTTAATACTCCCTGATAAAACAGTCACTGATATATCACTACCCTGTATTACAGCACAGTCTCTAATAATACTCCCTGATAAAACA
The DNA here is from genome assembly GCF_017639515.1 of Carcharodon carcharias. NCBI lineage: Eukaryota > Metazoa > Chordata > Chondrichthyes > Lamniformes > Lamnidae > Carcharodon > Carcharodon carcharias. The sequence goes on from NC_054485.1 coordinate 112,601,938, forward strand.
GTCAGTGATCTATTACTACCCTGTATTACAGCACTGACTGATATAATACCCCCTGATAAAACAGTCACTGATATATCACCAACCTATATTGCAGCACTGTCTCTAATAATACACACTGATAAAACAGTCACTAATATATCACTGCCCTGTATTACAGCACCGTGTGATATAACACTCCCTGATTAAACAATCACTGGTATATCACTACACCATATTACAGCAGTGTCTGATTTAATACTCCCTGATAAAACAGTCACTGATATATCACTACCCTATATTACAGCTCTGTCTCATATAATACTCCCTGATAAAACAGTCACTGATATATCACTACCCTATGTTACAGCACTGTCTGATATAATACTCCCTAATAAAATGGTCAGTGATATATCACTAGCTTATATTACAGCATTGTTTCTAATAACACTCTCTGATAAAACAGTCACTGATATATCACTGCCCTATGTTACAGCACTGTCTGATATAATACTCCCTGATAATACAGTCAGTGATATATCACTACCCTATATTTCGGCACTGTCTGATATAATACTCCCTGATAATACACTCAGTGATATATCACTACCCTTTATTACAGCACCATCTGATATAATACTCCCTGATATAACAGTCACTGATATATCACCACCCTATATTACATCACTGTCTCTAATAACACTGTCTGATAAAACAGTCACTGATATATCACTGCCCTATATTACAGCACTGTCTGATATAATACTCAGAGATAAAACATTCAGTGATATATCACTGCCCTGTATTACAGCACTCTGTGCAATAATGCTCCCTGATAGGAAGTGAGCATAATATGATAGAATTTACCCTGCAATTTGAGATGAAAAAGCTGGAATCAGATGTAACGGTATTACAGTTGAATAAAGGCCGCAACAGAGGCATGAGGGAGGAGCTGGCCAGAATTGACTGGGAGATGAGCCTAGCAGGAAAGACAGTGGAACAGCAATGGCAGGAGTTTCTGGGAGTAATTTGGGAGACACAGCAAAAATTCATCCCTAGGAAGAAGAAGCATACTAAAGGGAGGACGAGGCAACCATGACTGACCAGGGAAGTCAGGGACAGCATAAAAGCTAAAGAGAAAGCATACAATGCGGCGAAGAGCAGTGTGAAACCAGGGGATTGGAAAGCCTACAAAGACCAACAGAGGACAACTAAAAAAGACATAAGGAGGGAGAAGATTAAATATGAGGGTAAACTAGCCAGTAATATAAAATAAGATTGCAACAGTTTTTTTAGATATATAAAGGATAAGAGAGAGGAAAAAGTGAACTTTAGGCTGCTGGAAAATGACGCTGGAGAAGTAGTAGTGGGGAACAAAGAAATGGCGGAGGAACTGAATAGGTACTTTGCGTCAGTCTTCACAGTGGAAGACACGAGTAACATCCCCAAAGTTCAAGAGAGTCGGGGGTCAGAGGTGAGTATGGTGGCCATTACCAAGGAGAAGGCGCTAGGAAAACTGAAAGGTCTGAAGGTGGATAAATCACCTGGACCAGATGGATTACACCCCAGAGTTCTGAAGGAGATAGCTGAAGAGATAGTGGAGGCGATAGTGGTGATCTTTCAGGAATCACTGGAGTCAGGGAGGGTCTCAGAGGACTGGAAAATCGCTAATGTAACCCCCCTGTTTAAAAAGGGAGTAAGGCAAAAGACGGGAAATTACAGGCCGATTATCCTGACCTCGGTCGTTGGTAAGATTTTAGAGTCCATTATTAAGGATAAGATTTCAGAACACAAAAACAATCACTGATGTATCACTACCTTGTATTACAGCACAGTCTGATATAATACTCCCTGATAATACAGTCACTAATATATCACTACCCTGTATTACAGCACTGTCTGATATAATGCTCCCTGATACAACAGTCACTGATATATCACTACCCTATATTACAGCACTGTCTGACATAATACTCCCTGATAAAACAGTCATTGATATATCCCTGCCCTGTATTACATCACTGTCTGATATAATACTCCCTGATAAAACAGTCATTGATATATCCCTGCCCTGTATTACACCACTGTCTGATATAATGCTCCCTGATAAAACAGTCATTGATATATCACTGCCCTGTATTACAGTACTACCTGATATAATGCTCCCTGATAAAACAGACACGGATATATCACTAAGATAAAAACAAAATCTGCGGATTCTGGAAATCCAAAACAAAAACAGAAATACCTGGAAAAACTCAGCAGGTCTGGCAGCATCGGCGGAGAAGAGCAAAGTTGATGTTTACTACCCTATATTACAGCACTGTCTGATATAATACTCACTGATAATACAGTCAGTGATTTTTCACTACCCTATATTAAAGAACTGTCTCAAATAAAACTCCCTGATAAAGCAGTCACTGATATATCACTGCCCTGTATTACAGCACTGTCTCTAATAAAACTCCCTGATAAAGCAGTCACTGATATATCACTACACTGTATTACAGCACTGTCAAATATAACACTCCCTGATAAAACTGACACTGATATAATACTACCCTGTATTACAGAACTGCCTGATATAATAATCCCAGACAAAACAATCAATACACTGTATTACAGCACTCTCTGATATAATACTCCCTGATAATACAGTTGGTGATATATTACTACCCGATATTACACCACTGTCTCTAATAATACTCCCAGATAAATCAGTCACTGATATATCACTGCTCTGTATTACAGCACTGTCTCTAATAACAGTTCCTGATAAAACTGACACTGATATAATGCTACCCTGTATTACAGCACTGCCTGATATGATACTCCCAGACAAAACAATCACTACACTGTATTAAAATACTGTCTGATATAGTACTCCCTGATAAAACACTCACTGATATATCACTACCCTAAATTACAGCACTGTCTGATATAATACTCCCTGATGAAACAGTCACTAATATAATACTCCCCTGTATTACAGCATTGCCTGATATAATTATCCCAGACAAAGCAATCACTACACTGGATTACAACACTGTCTGTTATAATACTCCCTGATAAAATAGTCAATGATATATCACTACCCTCTGTTACAGCACTGTCTCCAATAATACTCCCAGATAATACTGTCAGTGATATATCACCACCGTGTATTATATTACTGGCTAATATAATATTTCCAGGTAAAACATTCACTGATATATCACCACCCTGTATTACAGCACTCTCTGATATAACACTCCCTGATGAAACAGTCACTGATGCATCACTACTCTATATTACAGTGCTCTCTCTAATAATACTCCCTGATAAAACTGACACTGATATATCACTATCCTCTTTTACAGCAGTCTGTTATAATACTCCCTGATAGAACAGACACTGATATATCACTACGATATATTACAGCACTGTCTCTAATAACACTCCCTGATAAAACACAGTGATATATCACTATCCTATAGTATAGCACTGTCTCCAATAATACCTCCTCATAAAACAGTCACAGATATATCACTAACCAATATTACAGCACTGTCTGATGTACTACTCCTTGGTAAAACAGACACTGATATATCACTGCCCTGTATTGCATCACTGTCTGATATAATACTCCTTGGTAAAACAGACACTGATATATCACTGCCCTGTATTACAGCACTATCTGATATAATACTCCCAGATAAAACTGTCAGTGATATATCACCACCGTGTATTATATTACTGGCTAATATAATATTTCCAGGTAAAACATTCACTGATATATCACCACCCTGTATTACAGCACTGTCTGATATAACTCTCCCTGATAAAACAGTCACTGATGCATCACTACTCTATATTACAGTGCTCTCTCTAATAATACTCCCTGATAAAACAGACACTGATATATCACTATCCTCTATTACAGCAGTCTGTTATAATACTCCCTGATAAAACAAACACTGATATATCACTACGATATATTACAGCACTGTCTCTAATAATACCTCCTCATAAAACAGTCACAGATATATCACTAACCAATATTACAGCACTGTCTGATGTAATTAAACAAAGTAAAAACTAACCATTATGCCAGACTATACAAGTTCATTTAACCATTATTGTCCACCTTACCCGCCCACCAGGGATCAGGCACCCTGGAGATATACAATACCCACCTCGTGCAGCCTCTCCGTCGATCGTCTTGGGTCTTGTGACATCTCTACGGGTAGTCTCTGTGAGACGATTCTCTGACTACTGGTCTCCAAAGATCTGTAAAAGGTCCAGTGTCAGAGAGATTGTCAGTCTCGAAGTAAGCTGGGCAAAGGATTTGTATTTATCGATCTTCAGGAAACGCATGAGGCTGTTATTCTTGTTGAACCACTTCCCTCTAGCTCCCATGACGAATCCGAAGTATTTTACTGACTTGCCGCCTGTCAGTTCCAGTATCTCATCCTCCAGGTGTTGGTATTTGAGTTCTTTTTTGGCCCAAGCTTTCTCCAGAGACTTGTTATTATCCTCGAAACGTACTGTAACATCCACCACCGCTACTACTCTGTCCTTGACAAGGACCAGATCGGGCTTCCAAAGGGTCCCATCCTTTCCGAAGAGCCTCGGTTCCAGATGCGATGTCTAGCCGTATTTGGCGATAAACTGCTGTAAGCGGTCCAGGATTTTGTTATGTCTTTTGATTCTAGCATTTTTCACAAACGGACAGCTGCTGGAGATGTGAGCCAGTGACTTGAAGGGGGCCTCAGATCTCCTGCAGGATTTGTTATGGTGTTGTCTGCCTCGGCTTAAGGTGGATCTCGTTGGGTAGAGATTGCACCGCAGGAGTAAACTGTTAATGAGCCTGGATTGTTTAATGTTAAAACAGGTTTTCATCCAGGGATTAGAGGCACAGTTATTTCTGTAATACTTGATGCCGATACCTTGGCATTGGAGTTTGGTCCACTTCCGGTATTTCACCTCCCTCCAAGCCGCGTATCTGTTGGTGGGTTTGGGCCAGGACGTTTGGGTGATATCCGTCCATCCCATAGCGATACCAATTTCATCCGCGCCATATCCTTCATCAGTCCCCCTTAGACCTTCACTATCCTTGAGGGCTTCTTCGATCTCTCTGAGTACTTTGAGGTTCCTCAGGGAGTCGATTGTTTATTTGTTGTCAATTTTGCTGAATTCAAAAGAGGCCTCTATCACCGCGTCCGGTGAGCTCTCCAGCGCCTCTAGTTTTCGGATAATGGCGGACGGAATCTGCACTTCGAGCCTCGGCATGGCTAGACCTCCATTCCTGTTGCTGCTGTATAGTAAACCATCTGTTGTATGTGGCGGAAGGTGTAGGATTTCTTTTGTTCCATTCATGATATATTGGTCCAGTTTGACTAGTGTATTCTGTGAGACCTCTGCGAGGATCAGGTGGAAATATATTCGGGGTATCATATGCGTTTTAAGGATTTCAATCCTCTGGATAGGCCGAAGAGCTACCTTCTTCAGATTCTCTATCCACATACCGATTCTGGATCCCCATTGCTCCTCGGTGACTCCTGCCCATGGGTCGATTCTGGCACTCAGGTATTTCTCCGTCTCTCCTGATGGTATTTAGGAGATTGGACCTCCTTTCAGTTGCCAGTTCGCTCTTGTATTGTACAGGAACGTCTTCCTTTTGTGGATGAAGTGGAAGCCTTTGGTCTTTCCCGATTTTTCTTTTCCCACCTATTTCCATAATTTTTAAATATTTTTAAATCTTTTATGCTCCCCCTACCCCCACTAGAGCTATACCTTGAGTGCCCTACCATCCATTCTTAATTAGCACATTCGTTTAGATAATATCACCAACTTCAACACCTCTGTGTTCTTTTGTTCCTTTGTCGGTGTCATCTTTTGATGATCTGCTTCTATCACTGCTTGTTTGTCCCTACAACCACACCACCCCCCTCCACTTCTCTCCCCCCACCCAACACCCCCCCCACCCCACACACACACACACACACACACACGCACGTTAAACCAGCTTATATTTCACCCCTTCCTTGGATTCACTTAGTTCTGTTGAAGGGTCATGAGGACTCGAAACGTCAAGTCTTTTCTTCTCCGCCAATGCTGCCAGACCTGCTGAGTTTTTCCAGGTAATACTGATATATCACTGCCCTATATTACCAAACTGTCTGATATAATACTCCTTGGTAAAACAGACAGTGATATGTCACTACCCTGTATTACTGCACCGTCTGATATAATACTCCTTCATAAAACAGTCACTGATATATCACTACACTATATTACAGTATTGCCCCTAATAATACTCTCTGATAAAACAGACACTGATATATCACTTCCCTGTATTACAGCACTGTCTGATAGAACACTCCCTGATAAAACAGTCACTGATCTATTACTGCCCTGTATTACAGCACTGTATATTACTACCCTGTATTACAGCACTGTCTCTAATAATACTCCCTGATAAAACAGTCACTGATCTATCACTACCCTGTATTACAGCACAGTCTCTAATAATACTCCCTGATAAAGCAGTCACTGAGATATCACTACCCTATATTACAGCACTGGCTGATATAATAGTCCCTGATAAAACAGTCACTTATATATCACAACACTGTATAACAGCATTGTCTGATATAACACTCCCTGGTAAAACTGTCACGGATATATCACTGCCCTATATTACAGCACTGTCTGAGATAATATTCCCTGATAAAAAAGTCACTGATATATCTCTGCCCTGTATTACAGAACTGTGTGATATAATAGTCCCAGATAAAACAGTCCGTGATATATGACCACCCTGTATTGCAGCACTGTCTCTAATAATACTCCCTGAGTAAACAGACACTGATATATCACTACCCTATATTACAGCACTGTCTGATATATTGCTCCCTGATAAAACAGTCATTGATATATCCCTGCTCTGTATTACAGCACTGTCTGATATAATGCTCCCTGATAAAACAGTCATTGATATATCCCTGCCCTGTATTACAGTACTACCTGATATAATGCTCCCTGATAAAACAGTCATTGATATATCCCTGCCCTGTATTACAGCACTGTCTGATATATTGCTCCCTGATAAAACAGTCATTGATATATCCCTGCTCTGTATTACAGCACTGTCTGATATAATGCTCCCAGATAAAACAGACACGGATATATCCCTGCCCTGTATTACAGCACTGTCTGATATAATGCTCCCAGATAAAACAGACACGGATATATCACTAAGATAAAAACAAAAAACGGTGGATGCTGGAAATCCAAAACAAAAACAGAAATACCTGGAAAAACTCAGCAGGTTTGGCAGCATCAGCGGAGAAGAACAAAGTTGATGTTTACTATCCTATATTACAGCACTGTCTGATATAATAATCCTTGATAATACATCCAGTGATATATCACTGCCCTGTATTACAGCACTGTCTCTAAAAATAATCCTTGATAAAGCAGTCCCTGATATATCACTACACTGTATTACAGCACTGTCAAATATAACACTCCCTGATAATACAGTCGGTGATATATCACTCCTCTATTACAGCACTGTCAAATATAACACTCCCTGATAAAACTGACACTGATATAATACTACCCTGTATTACAGCACTGCCTGATATAATACTCCCTGATAATACAGTCGGTGATATATCACTACCCGATATAGCACCACTGTCTCTAATAATATTCCCAGATAAATCTGTCACTGATATTTCACTGCTCTGAATTACAGCACTGTCTGATATAATGCTCCCTGATAAAACAGTCATTGATATATCCCTGCTCTGTATTACAGCACTGTCTGATATAATGCTCCCAGATAAAACAGACACGGATATATCACTACCCTGTATTACAGCACTGTCTGATATAATACTCCTTGATAATACATTCAGTGATATATCACTGCCCTGTATTACAGCACTGTCTCTAAAAATAATCCTTGATAAAGCAGTCACTGATATATCACTACGCTGTATTACAGCACTGTCAAATATAACACTCCCTGATAAAACTGACACTGATATAATACTACCCTGTATTACAGCACTGCCTGATATAATACTCCCAGACAAAACAATCACTACACCGTATTGCAGCACTCTCTGATATAATACTCCCTGATAATACAGTCGGTGATATATCACTCCTCTATTACAGCACTGTCAAATATAACACACCCTGATAAAACTGACACTGATATACTACCCTGTACTACAGCACTGTCTGATATAATACTCCCTGATAATACAGTCGGTGATATATCACTACCTGATATAGCACCACTGTCTCTAATAATACTCCCAGATAAATCTGTCACTGATATTTCACTGCTCTGAATTACAGCACTGTCTCTATAAACAGCTCCTGACAAAACTGACACTGATATAATACTACACTGTATTACAGCACTACCTGATATAATACTCCCAGACAAAACAGTCACTACACTGTATTAAAATACTGTCTGATATAGTACTCCCTGATAAAACACTCACTGATATATCACTACCCTATATTACAGCACTACCTGATATAATACTCCCAGACAAAACAGTCACTACACTGTATTAAAATACTGTCTGATATAATACTCCCTGATAAAACAGTCACTGATATACCACTACCCTATATTACAGCACTATCTGATATAATACACCCTGATAAAACAATCACTGGTATATCACCACCCTTTATTATAGCACTGTCTGATATAATACTCCCTGATAAAACGCTCACTGATATATCACTACCCTATAATACAGCACTGTCTGATATAATACTCCCTGATAAAACTGACACTGATATAATACTACCCTGTATTACAGCATTGCCTAATATAATAATCCCAGACAAAACAATCACTTCACCGTATTACAACACTGTCTGATATAATACTCCCTGATAAAATTGTCAATGAAATATCACTACCCTCTGTTACAGCACTGTCTCCAATAATACTCCCAGATAAAGCTGTCAGTGATATATCACCACCTTGTATTATATTACTGGCTAATATAATATTTCCAGGTAAAACATTCACTGATATATCACTATCCTATATAACAGTACTGTCTGATATAACACTCCCTGATAAAACAGTCACTGTATATCACTACCCTATATAACAGCACTGTCTGATATAACACTCCCTGATAAAACAGTCACTGTATATCACTACCCTACATTACAGCACTGTCTGATATAATACTCAGTGATAAAACATTCACTGATATATCACTAACATATATTACAGCACTGTCTGATATAATACTCCCTGATAAAACATTCAGTGATATATCATTGCCCTGTATTACAGCATTGTCTGATATAATAATCCCAGATAAAACAATCACTACACTGTATTACAACATTGTCTGATGTAATACTCCCTGATAAAACCGTCACTGATATATCACTACCATATATTACAGCACTGTCTGATATAATACTCCCTGATAAAACAGTCACTGATATATCACTACCCTTTATAACAGCACTATCTCCAATAATACTCCCAGATAAAGCAGTCACTAATATACCGCGCTGTATTACAGCACTGCCTAGTATAATATTCCCTGATAAAGCAGTCACTGATATAGCACCACCCTGTATTACAGCACTGTCTGATATAAACTCCCAGATAAAACAGTCACTGATATATCACCACCATGTATTACATTACTGTCTAATATAATATTTCCAGATAAAACATTTACTGATATATCACCACCCTGTATTACAGCACTCTCTGATATAACACTCCCTGACAAAACAGTCACTGATGCATCACTACCCTATATTACAGCACTTTCTCTAATAATACTCCCTGATAAAACAGACACTGATATATCACTACCCTATATTGCAGCATTCTGATATAATACTCCCTGATAAAACAGTCACTGATATATCACTACGATATATTACAGCACTGTCTCCAATAATACTCCCTGGTAAAACAGTCACTGATATATCACTGCCCTGTATTACACCACTGTCTGATATAGTACTCCCTGATAAAACAGTCACTGATATATCACCACCCAATATTACAGTGCTGTCTCCAATAATACTCCCTCATGAAACAGTCACTGATATATCACTCCCCAATATTACAGCACTGTCTGATATAATACTCCTTGGTAAAACAGACACTGATATATCACCGCCCTGTATTACAGCACTGTCTGATATAATACTCCTTGGTAAAACAGACACTGATATATCACTACCCAATATTACAGCACTGTCTAATATAATACTCCTTGGTAAAACAGACACTGATATATCACTACCCAATATTACAGCACTGTCTGATATAATACTCCTTGGTAAAACAGACACTGATATATCATTACCCAATATTACAGCACTGTCTGATATAATACTTCTTGGTAAAACAGACATTGCTATATCACTGCCCTATATTACAGCACTGTATGATATAATACTCCTTGGTAAAACTGACACTGATATGTCACTACCTTATATTCCAGCACCGTCTGATATAATACTCCCTGATAATACTGTCAGTGATATATCACTACCCCATATTACAGCACTGTCCCTAATAATACACCCTGTTAAAACAGACACTGATATATCACTGCCCTGTATTACAGCACTGTCTGATATAACACTCCCTGATAAAACAGTCAGTGATATATCTCTCCCCTATATTACAGCACTGTCCCTACTAATATTCCCTGATAAAACAGTCACTGATCTATCACTACCCTATATTACAGCACTGTCTGATAGAACACTCCCTGATTAAACAGTCAGTGATAAATCACTACCCTATGTTGCAGCACGGTCCCTCAAAATACTCCCTGATAAAACAGACACTGATATATCACTGCTCTGTATTACAGCACTGTCTCTAATAATACTCCCTGATAAAACAGTCACTGATATATCACTGCCCTGTATTACAGCACTGTCTGATATAACACCCCCTAATAAAACAGTCAGTGATAAAGCACTACCCTATATTACAGCACTGTCTGATATAATACTCTCTGATAAAACAGTCACTGATATATCACTGCCCTGTATTATAGCACAGTCTGATATAACACTCGTTGATAAAACAGTCAGTGATATATCACTGCCCTAATTTACAGCACTGTCTGATATAACACTCGCCTTTAAAACAGTCAGTGACATATTACTACCCTGAATTACAGAACTGTCTCTCACTACCCTATAGTACAGCACTGTCTGATATAATACTCCCTGATAATACAGTCAGTGATATGTCACTAACCCGTATTACAGCACTGTCCCTAATAATACTCCCTGCTAAAACAGTCACTGATATATCACTGCCCTATATTACAGCACTGTCTGATATAACACTCGCTGATAAAACAGTCACTGATATAGCACTACCCTACATTACAGCACTGTCTGATAGAACACTCCCTGATTAAACAGTCAGTGATAAATCACTACCCTATGTTGCAGCACGGTCCCTCAAAATACTCCCTGATAAAACAGACACTGATGCTGCCAGACCTGCTGAGTTTTTCCAGGTAATTCTGTTTTTGTTTTGGATTTCCAGCATCCGCAGTTTTTTTGTTTTTATCACTGATATATCACTGCTCTGTATTACAGCACTGTCTCTAATAATACTCCCTGATAAAACAGTCACTGATATATCACTGCCCTGTATTACAGCACTGTCTGATAGAACACTCCCTGATTAAACAGTCAGTGATAAATCACTGCCCTATGTTGCAGCACTGTCCCTCACAATACTCCCTGATTAAACAGTCAGTGATAAATCACTGCCCTATGTTGCAGCACTGTCCCTAACAATACTCCCTGATAAAACAGTCACTGATCTATCACTACCCTGTATTACAGCACTGTCTGATATAATACTCCCTGATAAAACAGACACTGATATATCACTGCCCTATATTACAGCACTGTCCCTCACAATACTCCCTGATAAAACAGTCACTGATATATCACTACCCTGTATTACGGCACTGTCTCTAATAATACTCCCTGATAAAACAGACTCTGATATATCACTACGCTACATTACAGCACTGTCTGATATAACACTCCCTGATTAAACAGTCAGTGATAAAGCACTACCCTATGTTGCAGCACTGTCTGATATAACACTCCCTGATAATACAGTCAGTGATATCTCACTGCCCTATATTACAGCACTGTCTCTAACAATACTCCCTGATAAAACAGTCACTGATATATCACTACTCTGTATTACGGCACTGTCTCTAATAATACTCCCTGATAAAACAGACTCTGATATATCACTACGCTACATTACAGCACTGTCTGATATAACACTCCCTGATTAAACAGTCAGTGATAAATCACTGCCCTATGTTGCAGCACTGTCCCTAACATTACTCCCTGATAAAAGAGACACTGATATATCACTGCTCTGTATTACAGCACTGTCTGATATAATACTCCCTGATAAAACCGTCTGTGATATATTACTACCCTGTAGTACAGCACTGTCTCTAATAATTCTCCCAGGTAAAACTGTCACTACCCTGTATTACAGCCCTGTCTGTTATAATACTCCTGGATAAAACAATGATCGATATGAATTCTGTTTGGATTACAATATTGCCACGACCTCCAATACTATAACCTGGCTTTGGGCTATAATTTGGGTCATTACACTGGGTGATAGTTCTCTCTCACATGTCCTTATTTTATAATATTTTGATATAACAAAATCTCAGTTTCTATCCTAACGTTGTGCTTGTTTGTACCCTCTCTCATCAAACAACATTTGGTGTATGATGCTGTACCTTGATAAATCGTGAGCTCCTGATATTATACATCTTTTTTCAGTTTGTCCCTGATCGTCTGCTATCTTTTGCTGTCATGATGTTTTTTTGACATGAGCCCAAATCTTAGTTCTTCGAGGGTTAAGTAATTCCCTTGAGTAGTTGAGTTTGATAACATCATTCAGTTAATAAACAGGTCCCAGGGACAATATTTAACCTGAGTTGCAGTGTACCAATCCCAGGAGTTACCTGCACTCCCAATGCGACATTCACAGACAATGAGTCACACAACATGTACTGTGTACAAAAGGCTAATGTCTCCCACAACATGTGGTCCGCTCAGCAGCATCACAGCAGGTTGTGACATCGGCAGTCAGGGGTTGAGACACTCTGTGATGTCTTTGTTTGTCAGGGGAGTCAGACCCATGCTTGTGAGGCTGGGATAATATTGGAGGTGCTCATTCAGGATTCATTCCTGTTCCGAATGATCCTCCTGAACTGAGACGCTTACCAGCGAATTTTTGTGGTGACTGAGCCCCAGGGCGCTGGAATATTTTCTTACAGTTCCACCCCCCAACCCCACCCCACCCCACCACCTCCCCACCCCAAGCGAGCGCAGACAGGGTTTTCAGAGCAGACAGGGACTCCCTGCTCTGAAGTATCCACAGTAGATCCACAGCACGTTACATCAGTGCTTTACCCAGGGCTAAAGTGGAGAGGCTGTGAGCCAAGCCCAACCCTCTGCCTTGAACTGATCATAGAGGCCAACTGACTGTCACATTTCCATCAGGAATCAGAATTTTACAGACCGTTCTGCCCCATTGTGCCCCTGCTAGCCCTCTGAAAGAGGCGCAGCCTTAGTCCTTTCTTTCAATTATCCGGATGGAGGGGTTTCCTGTCCCACCATCCAAAGGGCGGGCGAAGGACACCCCCCTGCCGATACTACCTTTCCCGCAGCCATTTGATGCTCCGACAAGCGTTAATTGGTTGAAGGCGGGACTTCCCCCCCCCTCACTCAGGAGGGAGAACCCCTTCCGAGAGCCGCTGGTCAGTCTCTCCAGACCCCGGAGGGACAGGAGCTGCAGTGGACAGGACTGCGAACACAGGGAGATGACGGAGCCTAAGTCCCGGGGATGGGAGGAGAGCTGAGTTTTCAGGGTCCCAGGGAGGGGAGGGAAGGGGAGGCCTGGTGGTGGGGGTGGGGTGGGGTGGAAAGTGGGTGACTGGGGTATTGTGGCGGGGAAGGGGCAGAGTCCTGATGAAGGTGGGTGGGGGTGCGGGGTGGGTGTAAAATTCAGGCCCTTATCTAATTATCGGCATTAACAAAAGATCTCCAAAGCTCCCCCTGACTCGTTTCAGTGAGGTTCTTAACTTTTTCCTCTGTATCTACCCACCCACCTTATTCCCCTTGTCAAAAACACTCGGTCTTTTGGCCAACTCGAACAGAGCTACTCGCATCCTCCTGTAGCCTATTGACAAAGATAAAACAGTTTGAGGCTCACTGGTGACAATGGGGATAAAATGTGAATATGTTTTTCACTGGCAACCATGAGGGATCTTCAATCCACAAGCCATGAACACAATGTCCATTTACCTCAGGAATTTGCACCCCCACTCTCCTCTTTGTGGGATGAAGCCATGTTCTGTGTCCAGCCTCAGTAGGCGAGGGTTGTGGGACAAATGCCACCCAGAGCCCAGAGAAGGCTAAAGCTGGGGCATCTTTACCATCCAGCATGCAAGGGAAAATGTCAAGCTGCAGAATCTCTCCAAAAAGTAGCTTCAGTAGCATAGATTTATACACAGTACAGCTCCAGCTGGCTACATTATTCTATCCGCTTCTGGCCTTCATGTGTCCCTGGTGAGTACACCCTCTCACATTCTCACAGACAAACAAGCTAGTAGGAGAGTACGATACATAAGACAGAAAACCACTTGGGCTTATCGGCTACAGAGACTTCATCGCAAGCAAAACACACCTAGAAAAACTAGTCAGGTGCGTAGGCGAAGGGTTATGGAAAAATACAGTGAAAGAAACAGCTTTTATAAGTATTGCTCCCTTTATAACCCATAGTATTAACCCCTTATTTCCCACCTCAGTGAGGCTGATGAAGGGAGTGTTGTGTCCTGGTAGATGCAGAGACCAGGAGCCTTCCAGCAGAGACATTGAAAATCCTTGTGAAATAACAACTACTCCCATTTATACAGGCCTTTTGTATAGAGAATGGCTCACAGGCACCATAAAAACATGCGTGCCAAGCTGCAGAGGGAGATATGAGGGCTAGGGCCCTGAAGGGATGTGGTGACATAATGGAAGAGTCCACTGGCAACATGAGGGATCTTCAATTCACACCCAGTGAACACACTATCCATTTACTTCAGGAACTTGGCCCTTCTTTGTGGGATGAAGCCATGTTCTGTGTCCAGCCTCAGTAGGCGAGTGGACTAGTCATCCAGAGAGCCAGGGTAATTCTCTAGGGACCGGGGTTCAAATCCCACCAGGGCAGATGGTAAAATTTGAATTCTATACAAACCTGGAATTAAAAATCTGATGATGACCATTAAACCATTGTCATAAAAACCCATCTGGTTCACTCATGTCCTTTAGGGAAGGAAATCTGCTGTCCTTACCTGGTCTGGCCTACATGTGACTCTAGACCCACAGCCATGTGGTTGACTCTTAAATGCCCTCTAAACAAGGGCAATTAGGGATGGGCAATAAACGCTGGCCTAACCAGCGATGCCTGCATCCCATGAATGAATTTAAAAAAAAGAACCTGGGCCTAAGAGGAAGGTTTAAAAGAAGCAGATCCAGAGCAATGTGCATTTGTACTGCAAACTTCACAAAATATTGTACCTGGACCTCCTGACTGTTTGTCTCCATCTCTCTCCACCTCTGTTACATCATCCCGCTTCACTCTGTAACATCAGCTGCTGAAACCTTCATTCACGCCGCTGTCACTTCCAGACTAAACTATTGGAATGCACTCTGACCTGCTGTCCCACATTCTACCCTCTGTAAACTAGAGCTCTTCCTAAACTCTGTTACCCGGATCTGAACTCACTATGAGTCCATCCCCCCCTATCACCCCTGCGCTCGCTGACCCACATTGGCTCCCAGTCAAGCAATGCCTTGTTCACCTTCATTGCTTTCCATTTCTCTCCTGGTGTTTGACAAGGTGTTTACTAAAACCCGCTTTCACAGCCATATCTCCTTTCTCAGTGACTGTCTCCGTCTCCAACTTACCCCACGTGGATTTCAACTGAAATTCCACCCCTCATGTTTCGAACCCACCCAGGATTACAGGTATCTCCGGGACATAAAACGTTTCTCGGACTGCTGTTCCCGTCACATTCTGAGATCCACACTCAGTGCCATGCGCCACCATGGACACTCGACTTCTCCCTACAGCAGCACCACCGTACCCTTTTTCAAAGCTGCGCGTGCCCCCAGTTTCATTTTATTCTTCGTCTCATCCGACGCCTCAACAGAAAACTTTGTCTCTTACTTTCAGGTGCAAAGGAACACCAGCTCCAACAACTCATCGACATCAACACCCATCTAGGACCCTCCACCCCTGCCTGTTCCTCCGTCCCCACCCTTTCTTCCAATCCCAGCCCCAGCCGTGTATTCACTATACCCCCTGACCTTCCCCTCTCCGACGCTGAACGTTCAGTGCTCAGCAAAGGACTTAGTTTCATACCCTTACGCCCTCACCTCAATGAATTTCGGGCTCGGCATGATGCTGAACTCTTCTTCCGCCGTCTTCGTCTCCGGGCTCACTTCTTTGGGCAGGAGTCCCCTCCCAGTTCAACGGATCCTTTCACCCACCTCCAATATTGTCCCTCCACCTGGACCCCTCCCTCTGGATTCTTACCTTCTCTTGATCTTTTCATTGAGAGCTGTCGGCGCGACATTAGTCGTCTCAATTTCTCTGCTCCTCTCACTCATTCTAATCTCTCTCTCTCTGAACTTGCTGCACTCCGTTTTCACAGGTCCAACCCTGACATTGTCATCAAACCCGCTGACAAGGGTGGTGCTATTGTTGTCTGGCGCACTGACCTCTACCTCGCGGAGGCTGAGCGTCAACTCGCAGACACTTCCTCCTACCTCTCCCTGGACCATGAGCCCACCACTGAACATCAAGCCATTGTTTCCAGGACTGTCACTGACCTCATCTCCTCTGGGGATCTTCCTCCCACAGCTTCCAACCTAATAGTCACCCAACCTTGGACGGCCCGCTTCTACCTCCTACCCAAAATCCACAAACAGAACTGTCCCAGTTGACCGATCGTGTCAGCTTGCACCTGCCCCACGGAACTCATTTCTCATTACCTTGACTCCCTTCTCTCTCCCCTTGTCCAGTCCCTTCCCACCTACATCCGTGATTCCTCTGACACCTTACGTCACATCAACAATTTCCAGTTCCCTGGCCCCAACAGCTTCCTCTTCACCATGGACGTCCAATCCCTCTACACCTCCATCCCCCACCAGGATGGTCTAAGGGCCCTTAGCTTCTTCCTCGAACAGAGGCCCGAACAATCCCCATCCACCACTACTCTCCTCCGTCTGGCTGAACTTGTTCTCACGCTGAACAATTTCTCCTTCAACTCCTCTCACTTCCTCCAAATAAAAGGTGTGGCTATGGGTACTCGCATGGGCCCCAGCTATGCCTCTCTCTTTATGGGGTATGTGGAACATTCCTTGTTCCAGTCTTAATCCGGCCCCCTTCCACAATTCTTTCTCCGGTACATCGATGATTACTTCGGTGCCACTTCATGCTCTCGTCGGGACTTGGAAAAATTTACTAATTTTGTTTCCAATCTCCACCCCTCCATCATTTTCACATGGTCCATCTCTGACACTTCCCTTCCCTTCCTTGATCTCTCTGTCTCAATCTCTGGTGATAGACTGTCCACCAATATCCATTACAAACCCACCGACTCCCACAGCTACCTCGACTACAGCTCCTCACACCCCGCTTCCTGTAAGGACTCCATCCCGTTCTCTCAGTTCCTTCGCCTCCGTTGCATCTGTTCCGATGATGCTACCTTCAAAAACAGTTCCTCTGACATGTCCTCCTTCTTCCTTAACCGAGGTTTTCCACCCACGGTCGTTGACAGGGCCCTCAATCGTGTCCGGCCCATCTCCCACACATCCGCCCTCACGCCTTCTCCTCCCACCCAGAAATATGATAGGGTCCCCCTTGTCCTCACTTATCACCCCACCAGCCTCCGCATTCAAAGGATCATCCTCCGCCATTTCCGCCAACTCCAGCATGATGCCACCACCAAACACATCTTCCCTTCACCCCCTCTATCGGCATTCTGTAGGGATTGCTCCTTCTGGGACACCCTGGTCCACTCCTCCATCACCCCCTACTCCTCAACCCCCTCCTATGGCACCACCCCAAACCCACGCAAAAGATGCAACACCTGCCCCTTCACTTCCTCTCTCCACACCGTCCAAGGGCCCAAACACTCCTTTCAAGTGAAGCAGCATTTCACTTGCATTTCCCCCAACTTAGTCTACTGCATTCGTTACTCCCAATGTGGTCTCCTCTACATTGGAGAGACCAAACATAAACTGGGTGACCGCTTTGCAGAACACCTGCAGTCTGTCCGCAAGAATGACCCAAACCTCCCTGTCGCTTGCCATTTTAACACTCCACCCTGGTCTCTTGCCCACATGTCTGTCCTTGGCTTGCTGCATTGTTCCAGTGAAGCCCAACGCAAAGTAGAGGAACAACACCTCATCTTCCGACTAGGCACTTTACAGCCTTCCGGACTGAATATTGAATTCAACAACTTTAGGTCTTGACCTCCCTCCTCCATCCCCACCCCCTTTCTGTTTCTTACCTCCTTCCTTTGTTTTTTCCAATAAATTATATAGATTTTTCTTTTCCCACCTATTTCAATTATTTTTAAATATTTTTAAATCTTTTATGCTCCCCCCACCCCCACTAGAGCTATACCTTGAGTGCCCTACCATCCATTCTTAATTAGCACATTCGTTTAGATAATATCACCAACTTTAACACCTATGTGTTCTTTTGTTCTATTGTTGTTGACATCTTTTGATGATCTGCTTCTATCACTGCTTGTTTGTCCCTACAACCACACCGACCCCCCACCTCTCTCTCTCTCTCCCCACCCAAACCTCCCCCCACCACACACACACACACACCTTAAACCAGCTTATATTTCACCCCTTTCTTGGACTCACTCAAGTTCTGTTGAAGGGTCATGAGGACTCGAAACGTCAACTCTTTTCTTCTCCGCCGATGCTGCCAGACCTGCCTAGTTTTTTGAAGTATTTTTGTTTTTGTTTTGGATTTCCAGCATCCGAGGTTTTGTGCTTTTACCAACAAATGGAGACTCTGCTCCCACTTACACCCAAATTGCGTGGAGATGATGGAGGATGTTAAACCCTGTGCACAGACCTGCCTGCAGATTCACAGTTGAGCAGGGTAGAGGAGCTCTGTCATGCTGAACCTGACCCTGAACGATGCAACCTCCATTCTGAACTGGTGGTTATGGTACAGCTATGGCCTCAGGATGCTCCTGCCACATCACTGCAGTAGGTGGGGGTATGGAGACACAGGTGCAGAGAGACTGAAAAGGAGTGATGGAAACTGCCTGTAAATAGTGGAAAGAGAAACCTGCAGGAGAAAATTGGACTCATACTCAATGCGTACAGCTGGGGGAAGAGGGCCAGAGACACAGCAGCCAATGAAAGCCTCAGCTTATTTCAACTATATCAGCATCGTCTCTGACATGGGGCTTTTCAGATTCATATTCAAATCTAGAGTAGTAGGGTCAGTAAAGACAGAGTGCAGCACTGTCAGAGGGACAGTACTGAGGGTGTGCTGCACTGTCAGAGGGTCAGTACTGAGGGAGTGCTGCACTGTCAGAGGGTGAGTACTGAGGGAGTGCTGCATTGTCAGAGGGTCAGTATGAGGGAGTGCTGCAATGTCAGAGGGTCAGTACTGTGGGAGTACTGCACTATCGGAGGGTCAGTGCTGAGGGGTGCTTCATTGTCGGAGGGTCAGTACTGAGGGACTGCTGTATTGTCACTGTGACAGTACTGAAGGAGTGCTGCATTGTCACAGGGACAGTACTGAGGGATTGCTGCACTCTCAGAGGGTCAGTACTGAGGGAGAGCTGCATTGTCAGAGGGTTAGTACTGAGGGAGTGCTGCATTGTCACAGGGACAGTATTGAGGGAGAGCTGCACTGTCACAGGGACAGTACTGAGGGAGTGCTGCATTGTCACAGGGACAGTACTGAGGGAGTGCTGCACTGTCAGAGGGTCAGTACTGAGGGAGTGCTGCATTGTCAGAGTGTCAGTACTGAGGAAGAGCTGCACTGTCAGAGGGTCAGTACTGTGGGAGTACTGCACTATCGGAGGGTCAGTGCTGAGGGGTGCTTCATTGTCGGAGGGTCAGTACTGAGGGACCGCTGTATTGAAACTGTGACAGTACGGAGGGAGTGGTGCACTGTCACAGGGACAGTACTGAGGGAGTGCTGCATTGTCACAGGGACAGTACTGAGGGATTGCTGCACTCTCAGAGGGTCAGTACTGAGGGAGAGCTGCATTGTCAGAGGGTTAGTACTGAGGGGGTGCTGCATTGTCACAGGGACAGTATTGAGGGAGAGCTGCACTGTCACAGGGACAGTCCTGAGGGAGTGCTGCACTGTCAGAGGGTCAGTACTGAGGGAGTGCTGCATTGTCAGAGTGTCAGTACTGAGGGAGAGCTGCACTGTCAGAGTGTCAGTACTGAGGGAGTGCTGCACTGTCAGAGGGTCAGTTCGGAGGGAGTGTTGCACTGTCAGAGGGCCAGTACTGAGGGAGTGCTGCGCTGTCACAGGGACAGTACTGAGGGAGTGCTGCACTGTCACAGGGACAGTACTGAGGGGGTGCTGCATTGTCAGAGGATCAGTACTGAGGGAGTTCTGCACTATCAGAGGGTCAGTTCTGAGAGAGTGCTGCACTGTCAGAGGGTCAGTACTGAGGGAGTGCAGCACTGTCGTAGGGTCAGTACTGAGGGAGGGCTGCACTGTCAGAGTGTCAGTACTGAGGGAGTGCTGCATTGTCAGAGGGTCAGTACTGAGGGAGTGCAGCACTGTCGTAGGGTCAGTACTGAGGGAGTGCTGCACTGTCGGAGGGTCGTTACTGAGGGTGTGCTGCACTGTCAGAGGGTCAGTAATGAGGGAGTGCTGCATTGTCAGAGGGTAAGTATTGAGGGAGTGCTGCACTGTCAGAGGGTCAGTACTGAGGGAGTGCTGCGCTGTCACAGGGACAGTACTGAGGGGGTGCTGCATTGTCAGAGGATCAGTACTGAGGGAGTGCTGAACTGTTAGATGGTCAGTACCGAGGGAGTGCTGCATTATCGGAGGGTCAGTACTGTGGGACTGCTGTATAGTCACTGTGACAGTACGGAGGGAGTGCTGCACTGTCAGAGGGTCAGTACTGAGGGAGTGCTGCACTGTCGGAGGGTCAGTACTGAGGGAGTACTGCATTATCGGAGGGTCTGTGCTGAGGGGTGCTGCATTGTCGGAGGTTCAGTACTGAGGGACTGCTGTATTGTCACTCTGACAGTACGGAGGGAGTGCTGCACTGTCACATGGACAGTACTGAGGGAGTGCTGCATTGTCACAGGGACAGTACTGAGGGATTGCTGCACACTGAGAGGGTCAGTACTGAGGGAGAGCTGTATTGTCAGAGGGTTAGTACTGAGGGAGTGCTGCATTGTAACAGGGAAAGTATTGAGGGAGAGCTGCACCGTCAGAGGGTAGGTAATGAGGGAGTGCTGCATTGTCACAGGGTCAATTATGAGGGAGAGCTGCACTGTCAGAGGGTCAGTACTGAGGGAGTGCTGCATTATCAGAGGGTCAGTACTGAGGGAGTGCTGCACTGTCACAGGGTCAGTACTGAGGGAGTGCTGCACTGTCACAGGGACAATATGAGCGAGTGCTGCACTGTCAGAGTGACAGTACTGAGGGAGTGCTGGATTGTCACAGGGAATGTACTGAGGGAGTGCTGCACTGTCACAGGGACAGTACTGAGGGAGTGCTGCGCTGTCACAGGGACAGTACTGAGAGTGTGCTGCACTGTCACAGGGACAGTACTGAGGGAGTGCTGCACTGTAGCAGGGATATTACTGAGGGAGTGCTGCACTGTAACAGGGATAGTACCGAGGGAGTGCTGCACTGTTACAGGGACAGTACTGAGGGAGTGCTGCACTGTCACAGGGACAGTACTGAGGGAGTGCTGCACTGTCACAGGGACAGTACTGACGGAGTGCTGCACTGTCACAGGGACAGTACTGAGGGAGTGCTGCACTGTAGCAGGGATATTACTGAGCGAGTGCTGCACTGTCACAGGGACAGTACTGAGGGAGTGCTGCATTGTTACAGGGTCAATTCTGAGGGAGAGCTGCACTGTCAGAGGGTCAGTACTGAGGGAGTGCTGCACTGTCACAGGGACAGTACTGAGGGAGTGCTGCACTGTCACAGGGACAGTACTGAGGGAGTGCTGCACTGTGACAGGGACAGTACTCAGGGAGCGCTGCACTGTCACAGGGACAGTACTGAGGGTGTGCTGCACTGTCAGAGGGTCAGTACTGAGGGAGTGCTGCATTGTCAGAGTGTCAGTACTGAGGGAGAGCTGCACTGTCAGAAGGTCAGTTCTGAGGGAGTGCTGCACTGTCACAGGGACAGTACTGAGGGAGTGCTGCACTGTTAGAGGGTCAGTACCGAGGGAGTGCTGCATTATCGGAGGGTCAGTGCTGAGGGGTGCTGCATTGTCGGAGGTTCAGTACTGTGGGACTGCTGTATTGTCACTGTGACAGTACGGAGGGAGTGCTGCACTGTCAGAGGGTCAGTACTGAGGGAGTGCTGCACTGTCGGAGGGTCAGTACTGAGGGAGTACTGCATTAGCGGAGGGTCAGTGCTGAGGGGTGCTGCATTGTCGGAGGTTCAGTACTGAGGGACTGCTGTTTCGTCACTGTGACAGTACGGAGGGAGTGCTGCACTGTTACAGAGACAGTACTGAGGGAGTGCTGCATTGTCACAGGGACAGTACTGAGGGATTGCTGCACACTGAGAGGGTCAGTACTGAGGGAGAGCTGTATTGTCAGAGGGTTAGTACTGAGGGAGTGCTGCATTGTAACAGGGACAGTATTGAGGGAAAGCTGCACTGTCAGATGGTAGGTACTGAGGGAGTGCTGCATTGTCACAGGGTCAATTCTGAGGGAGAGCTGCACTGTCAGAGGGTCAGTACTGAGGGAGTGCTGCACTGTCAGAGGGTCAGTACTGAGGGAGTGCTGCATTGTCAGATGGTCAGTACTGAGGGAGTGCTGCACTGTCAGAGGGTCAGTACTGAGGGAGTGCTGCACTGTCACCGGGACAGTATGAGGGAGTGCTGCACTGTCAGAGTGACAGTACTGAGGGAGTGCTGCATTGTCACAGGGACAGTACTGAGGGAGTGCTGCACTGTCACAGGGACAGTACTGAGGGAGTACTGCATTGTCACAGGGACAGTACTGAGGGAGTGCTGCACTGTCACAGGGACAGTACTGAGAGAGTGCTGCATTGTCACAGGGACAGTACTGAGGGATTGCTGCACTCTCAGAGGGTCAGTACTGAGGGAGAGCTGTATTGTCAGAGGGTTAGTACTGAGGGAGTGCTGTATTGTAACAGGGAAATTATTGAGGGAGAGCTGCACCGTCAGAGGGTAGGTACTGAGGGAGTGCTGCATTGTCACAGGGTCAATTCTGAAGGAGAGCTGCACTGTCAGAGGGTCAGTACTGAGGGAGTGCTGCACTGTCACAGGGACAATATGAGGGAGTGCTGCATTGTCAGAGTGACAGTGCTGAGGGAGTGCTGCATTGTCAGAGGGAATGTACTGAGGGAGTGCTGCACTGTCACAGGGACAGTACTGAGGGAGTGCTGCGCTGTCACAGGGACAGTACTGAGAGGGTGCTGCACTGTCAGAGGGTCAGTACTGAAGGTGTGCTGCATTGTCAGAGTGTCAGTACTGAGGGAGAGCTGCACTGTCAGAAGGTCAGTTCTGAGGGAATGCTGCACTGTCACAGGGACAGTACTGAGGGAGTGCTGCACTGTTAGATGGTCATTACCGAGGGAGTGCTGCATTATCGGAGGGTCAGTACTGTGGGACTGCTGTATTGTCACTGTGACAGTACGGAGGGAGTGCTGCACTGTCACAGGGACAGTACTGAGGGAGTGCTGCATTGTCACAGGGACAGTACTGAGGGATTGCTGCACTCTCAGAGGGTCAGTACTGAGGGAGAGCTGTATTGTCAGAGGGTTAGTACTGAGGGAGTGCTGTATTGTAACAGGGAAAGTATTGAGGGAGAGCTGCACCATCAGAGGGTAGGTACTGAGGGAGTGCTGCATTGTCACAGGGTCAATTCTGAGGGAGTGCTGCACTGTCAGAGGGTCAGTACTGAGGGAGTGCTGCACTGTCGGAGGGTCAGTACTGAGGGAGTGCTGCACTGTCGGAGGGTCAGTACTGAGGGAGTACTGCATTATCGGAGGGTCTGTGCTGAGGGGGGCTGCATTGTCGGAGGTTCAGTACTGAGGGACTGCTGTATTGTCACTCTGACAGTACGGAGGGAGTGCTGCACTGTCACATGGACAGTACTGAGGGAGTGCTGCATTGTCACAGGGACAGTACTGAGGGAGTGCTGCACTGTAGCAGGGATATTACTGAGGGAGTGCTGCACTGTAACAGGGATAGTACCGAGGGAGTGCTGCACTGTTACAGGGACAGTACTGAGGGAGTGCTGCACTGTCACAGGGACAGTACTGAGGGAGTGCTGCACTGTCACAGGGACAGTACTGAGGGAGTGCTGCACTGTGACAGGGACACTACTGAGGGAGTGCTGCACTGTAGCAGGGATATTACTGAGCGAGTGCTGCACTGTCACAGGGACAGTACTGAGGGAGTGCTGCATTGTTACAGGGTCAATTCTGAGGGAGAGCTGCACTGTCAGAGGGTCAGTACTGAGGGAGTGCTGCTCTGTCACAGGGACAGTACTGAGGGAGTGCTGCACTGTCACAGGGACAGTACTGAGGGAGTGCTGCACTGTGACAGGGACAGTACTCAGGGAGCGCTGCACTGTCACAGGGACAGTACTGAGGGTGTGCTGCACTGTCAGAGGGTCAGTACTGAGGGAGTGCTGCATTGTCAGAGTGTCAGTACTGAGGGAGAGCTGCACTGGCAGAAGGTCAGTTCTGAGGGAGTGCTGCACTGTCACAGGGACAGTACTGAGGGAGTGCTGCACTGTTAGAGGGTCAGTACCGAGGGAGTGCTGCATTATCGGAGGGTCAGTGCTGAGGGGTGCTGAATTGTCGGAGGTTCAGTACTGTGGGACTGCTGTATTGTCACTGTGACAGTACGGAGGGAGTGCTGCACTGTCAGAGGGTCAGTACTGAGGGAGTGCTGCACTGTCGGAGGGTCAGTACTGAGGGAGTACTGCATTAGCGGAGGGTCAGTGCTGAGGGGTGCTGCATTGTCGGAGGTTCAGTACTGAGGGACTGCTGTTTCGTCACTGTGACAGTACGGAGGGAGTGCTGCACTGTTACAGAGACAGTACTGAGGGAGTGCTGCATTGTCACAGGGACAGTACTGAGGGATTGCTGCACACTGAGAGGGTCAGTACTGAGGGAGAGCTGTATTGTCAGAGGGTTAGTACTGAGGGAGTGCTGCATTGTAACAGGGACAGTATTGAGGGAGAGCTGCACTGTCAGAGGGTAGGTACTGAGGGAGTGCTGCATTGTCACAGGGTCAATTCTGAGGGAGAGCTGCACTGTCAGAGGGTCAGTACTGAGGGAGTGCTGCACTGTCAGAGGGTCAGTACTGAGGGAGTGCTGCATTGTCAGATGGTCAGTACTGAGGGAGTGCTGCACTGTCAGAGGGTCAGTACTGAGGGAGTGCTGCACTGTCACCGGGACAGTATGAGGGAGTGCTGCACTGTCAGAGTGACAGTACTGAGGGAGTGCTGCATTGTCACAGGGACAGTACTGAGGGAGTGCTGCACTGTCACAGGGACAGTACTGAGGGAGTGCTGCATTGTCACAGGGACAGTACTGAGGGAGTGCTGCACTGTCACAGGGTCAGTACTGAGGGAGTGCTGCATTGTCAGAGTGTCAGTACTGAGGGAGAGCTGCACTGTCAGAGGGTCAGTTCTGAGGGACTGCTGCACTGTCAGAGGGCCAGTACTGAGGGAGTGCTGCACTGTCAGATGGTCAGTACTGTGGGAGTACTGCACTATCGGAGGGTCAGTGCTGAGGGGTGCTTCATTGTCTGAGGGTCAGTACTGAGGGACCGCTGTATTGAAACTGTGACAGTACGGAGGGAGTGGTGCACTGTCACAGGGACAGTACTGAGGGAGTGCTGCATTGTCACAGGGACAGTACTGAGGGATTGCTGCACTCTCAGAGGGTTAGTACTGAGGGAGAGCTGCATTGTCAGAGGGTTAGTACTGAGGGAGTGCTGCATTGACACAGGGACAGTATTGAGGGATAGCTGCACTGTCAGAGGGTCAGTTCGGAGGGAGTGTTGCACTGTCAGAGGGCCAGTACTGAGGGAGTGCTGCACTGTCAGAGTGTCAGTAATGAGGGAGTGCTGCATTGTCAGAGGGTCAGTACTGAGGGAGTGCTGCACTGTCAGAGGGTCAGTTCTGAGGGAGTGCTGCCCTGTCAAAGGGAAAGTACTGAGGGAGTGCTGCGCTGTCACAGGGACAGTACTGAGGGAGTGCTGCGCTGTCACAGGGACAGTACTGAGGGAGTGCTGCACTGTCAGAGGGACAGTACTGAGGGAGTGATGCACTGTCAGAGGGTCAGTACTGAGGGAGTGCAGCACTGTCGTAGGGTCAGTACTGAGGGAGTGCTGCACTGTCGGAGGGTCGTTACTGAGGGAGTGCTGCACTGTCTGAGGGTCAGTACTGAGGGGGTGCTGCATTGTCAGAGGGTCAGTATTGAGGGAGTGCTGCACTGTCGGAGTGTCAGTACTGAGAGAGTGCTGCATTATCGGAGGGTCAGTGCTGAGGGGTGCTGCATTGTCGGAGGTTCAGTACTGAGGGACTGCTGTATTGTCACTGTGACAGTACGGAGGGAGTGCTGCACTGTCACAGGGACAGTACTGAGGGAGTGCTGCATTGTCACAGGGACAGTACTGAGGGATTGCTGCACTCTCAGAGGGTCAGTACTGAGGGAGAGCTGTATTGTCAGAGGGTTAGTACTGAGGGAGTGCTGTATTGTAACAGGGAAATTATTGAGGGAGAGCTGCACCGTCAGAGGGTAGGTACTGAGGGAGTGCTGCATTGTCACAGGGTCAATTCTGAAGGAGAGCTGCACTGTCAGAGGGTCAGTACTGAGGGAGTGCTGCACTGTCAGAGGGTGAAGTACTGAGGGAGTGCTGCATTGTCAGAGGGTCAGTACTGAGGGAGTGCTGCACTGTCACAGGGACAATATGAGGGAGTGCTGCATTGTCAGAGTGACAGTGCTGAGGGAGTGCTGCATTGTCAGAGGGAATGTACTGAGGGAGTGCTGCACTGTCACAGGGACAGTACTGAGGGAGTGCTGCGCTGTCACAGGGACAGTACTGAGAGGGTGCTGCACTGTCAGAGGGTCAGTACTGAAGGAGTGCTGCATTGTCAGAGTGTCAGTACTGAGGGAGAGCTGCACTGTCAGAAGGTCAGTTCTGAGGGAATGCTGCACTGTCACAGGGACAGTACTGAGGGAGTGCTGCACTGTTAGATGGTCATTACCGAGGGAGTGCTGCATTATCGGAGGGTCAGTACTGTGGGACTGCTGTATTGTCACTGTGACAGTACGGAGGGAGTGCTGCACTGTCACAGGGACAGTACTGAGGGAGTGCTGCATTGTCACAGGGACAGTACTGAGGGATTGCTGCACTCTCAGAGGGTCAGTACTGAGGGAGAGCTGTATTGTCAGAGGGTTAGTACTGAGGGAGTGCTGTATTGTAACAGGGAAAGTATTGAGGGAGAGCTGCACCATCAGAGGGTAGGTACTGAGGGAGTGCTGCATTGTCACAGGGTCAATTCTGAGGGAGAGCTGCACTGTCAGAGGGTCAGTACTGAGGGAGTGCTGTACTGTCGGAGGGTCAGTAATGAGGGAGTGCTGCACTGTCGGAGGGTCAGTATTGAGGGAGTACTGCATTATCGGAGGGTCTGTGCTGAGGGGTGCTGCATTGTCGGAGGTTCAGTACTGAGGGACTGCTGTATTGTCACTGTGACAGTACGGAGGGAGTGCTGCAGTGTCACAGGGGCAGTACTGAGAGAGTGCTGCATTGTCACAGGGACAGTACTGAGGGATTGCTGCACACTGAGAGGGTCAGTACTGAGGGAGAGCTGTATTGTCACTGTGACAGTACGGAGGGAGTGCTGCACTGTCACATGGACAGTACTGAGGGAGTGCTGCATTGTCACAGGGACAGTACTGAGGGATTGCTGCACACTGAGAGGGTCAGTACTGAGGGAGAGCTGTATTGTCAGAGGGTTAGTACTGAGGGAGTGCTGCATTGTAACAGGGACAGTATTGAGGGAGAGCTGCACTGTCAGAGGGTAGGTACTGAGGGAGTGCTGCACTGTCACCGGGACAGTATGACGGAGTGCTGCACTGTCAGAGTGACAGTACTGAGGGATGCTGCATTGTCACAGGGACAGTACTGAGGGAGTGCTGCACTGTCACAGGGACAGTACTGAGGGTGTGCTGCACTGTCACAGGGACAGTACTGAGGGAGTGCTGCACTGTCACAGGGACAGTACTGAGAGGGTGCTGCACTGTCACAGGGAGAGTACTGAGGGAGTGCTGTACTGTCACAGGGACAGTACTGAGATAGTGCTGCACTGTCACAGGGACATTACTGAGGGAGTGCTGCACTGTCACAGGGACAGTACTGAGGGAGTGCTGTACTGTCACTGGGACAGTACTGACGGAGTGCTGCAATGTCACAGGGACAGTACTGAGGGAGTGCTGCACTGTCACAGGGACAGTACTGAGGAGTGCTGCACTGTAGCAGGGATATTACTGAGGGAGTGCTGCACTATCACAGGGACAGTACTGAGGGAGTGCTGCACTGTCACAGGGACATTACTGAGGGAGTGCTGTACTGTTGTAGGGATATTACTGAGGGAGTGCTGCACTGTCACAGGGACAGTACTGTGGGAGTGCTGCACTGTCACAGGGACAGTACTGAGGGAGTGCTGCACTGTCACAGGGACAGTACTGAGGGAATGCTGCACTGTCACAGGGACAGTACTGAGGGAGTGCTGCACTGTCACAGGGACAGTACTGAGGGCGTGCTGCACTGTAGCAGGGATATCACTGAGGGAGTGCTGCACTGTCACAGGGACAGTACTGAGGGAGTGCTGCACTGTCACAGGGACAGTACTGAGGGAGTGCTGCACTGTCACAGGGACAGTACTGAGGGAGTGCTGCACTGTAGCAGGGATATTACTGAGGGAGTGCTGCACTGTCGCAGGGACAGTACTGAGGGTGTGCTGCACTGTCAGAGGGTCAGTACTGAGGGAGTGCTGCATTGTCAGAGTGTCAGTACTGAGGGAGTGCTGCACTGTCACAGGGACTGTACTGAGGGAGTGCTGCACTGTCACAGGGACAGTACTGAGGGAGTGCTGCACTGTAGCAGGGAAATTACTGAGGGAGTGCTGCACTGTCGCAGGGACAGTACTGAGGGAGTGCTGCACTGTCGCAGGGACAGTACTGAGGGAGTGCTGCACTGTCACAGGGACAGTACTGAGGGAGGGCTGCACTGTGACAGGGGCAGTACTGAGGGAGCGCTGCACTGTCACAGGGACAGTACTGAGGGTGTGCTGCACTGTCAGAGGGTCAGTACTGAGGGAGTGCTTCATTGTCAGAGTGTCAGTACTGAGGGAGTGCTGCACTGTCACAGGGAAAGTTCTGAGGGCGTGCTGCACTGTCACAGGGATATCACTGAGGGAGTGCTGCACTGTCACAGGGACAGTCTTGAGGGAGGGCTACACTGTCACAGGGACAGTACAGAGGAAGTGCTGCACTGTCACAGGGATAGAACTGAGGGAGTGCTGCACTGTCACAGGGACAGTACTGAGGGAGTGCTGCACTTTCGCAGGGATATTACTGAGGGAGTGCTGCACTGTCACAGGGACAGTACTGAGGAAGTGCTGCACTGTCAGAGGGACAGTACTGAGGGAGTGCTGCACTGTCAGAGGTTCAGAACTGAGGGATTGCTGCACTGTCAGAGGTCAGTACAGAGGGAGTGCTGCAATGTCAGAGGGTCAGTACTGTGGGAGTACTGCACTATCGGAGGGTCAGCGCTGAGGGGTGCTTCATTGTTGGAGGGTCAGTACTGAGGGACTGCTGTATTGTCACTGTGACAGTACTGACGGAGTGCTGCATTGTCACAGGGACAGTACTGAGGCATTGCTGCACTCTCAGAGGGTCAGTACTGAGGGAGAGCTGCATTGTCAGAGGGTTACTACTGAGGGAGTGCTGCATTGTCACAGGGACAGTACTGAGGGAGGGCTGCACTGTCACAGGGACAGTACTGAGGGATTGCTGCACACTCAGAGGGTCAGTACTGAGGGAGAGCTGTATTGTCAGAGGGTTAGTACTGAGGGAGTGCTGCATTGTAACAGGGACAGTATTGAGGGAGAGCTGCACTGTCAGAGGGTAGGTACTGAGGGAGTGCTGCATTGTCACAGGGTCAATTCTGAGGGAGAGCTGCACTGTCAGAGGGTCAGTACTGAGGGAGTGCTGCATTGTCAGATGGTCAGTACTGAGGGAGTGCTGCACTGTCAGAGGGTCAGTGCTGTGGGAGTGCTGCACTGTCACCAGGACAGTATGAGGGAGTGCTGCACTGTCAGAGTGACACTACTGAGGGAGTGCTGCATTGTCACAGGGACAGTATTGAGGGAGTGCTGCACTTTCAGAGGGTCAGTACTGAGGGAGTGCTGCACTGTCACCGGGACAGTATGAGGGAGTGCTGCACTGTCAGAGTGACAGTACTGAGGGAGCGCTGCACTGTCACAGGGACAGTACTGAGGGAGTGCTGCACTGTCACAGGGACAGTACTGAGAGAGTGCTGCACTGTCAGTGGGTCAGTGCTGAGGGAGTGCTGCACTGTCAGAGGGTCAGTACTGAGGGAGTGCTGCACTGTCGGGGGGTCAGTACTGAGGGAGTACTGCATTATCGGAGGGTCAGTGCTGAGGGGTGCTGCATTGTCGGAGGTTCAGTACTGAGGGACTGCTGTATTGTCACTGTGACAGTACGGAGGGAGTGCTGCACTGTCACATGGACAGTACTGAGGGAGTGCTGCATTGTCACAGGGACAGTACTGAGGGATTGCTGCACACTGAGAGGGTCAGTACTGAGGGAGAGCTGTATTGTCAGAGGGTTAGTACTGAGGGAGTGCTGCATTGTAACAGGGACAGTATTGAGGGAGAGCTGCACTGTCAGAGGGTAGGTACTGAGGGAGTGCTGCATTGTCACAGGGTCAATTCTGAGGGAGAGCTGCACTGTCAGAGGGTCAGTACTGAGGGAGTGCTGCACTGTCAGAGGGTCAGTACTGAGGGAGTGCTGCATTGTCAGATGGTCAGTACTGATGGAGTGCTGCACTGTCAGAGGGTCAGTACTGAGGGAGTGCTGCACTGTCACCGGGAAAGTATGAGGGAGTGCTGCACTGTCAGAGTGACAGTACTGAGGGAGTGCTGCATTGTCACAGGGACAGTACTGAGGGAGTGCTGCACTTTCAGAGGGTCAGTACTGAGGGAGTGCTGCACTGTCACCGGGACAGTATGAGGGAGTGCTGCACTGTCAGAGTGACAGTACTGAGGGAGTGCTGCACTGTCACAGGGACAGTACTGAGGGAGTGCTGCACTGTCACAGGGACAGTACTGAGAGGGTGCTGCACTGTCACAGGGACAGTACTGAGGGAGTGCTGTACTGTCACAGGGACAGTACAGAGTGAGTGCTGCACTGTCACAGGGACATTACTGAGGGAGTGCTGCACTGTCACAGGGACAGTACTGAGGGAGTGCTGCACTGTCACAGGGACAGTATTGACGGAGTGCTGCACTGTCACAGGGACATTACTGAGGGAGTGCTGCACTGTCACAGGGACTTTACTGAGGGAGTGCTGCACTGTAGCAGGGATATTACTGAGGGAGTGCTGCACTGTCACAGGGACAGTACTGAGGGATTGCTGCACTGTCACTGGGACAGTACTGAGGGAGTGCTGTACTGTAGCAGGGATATTACTGAGGGAGTGCTGCACTGTCACAGGGACAGTACTGAGGGAGTGCTGCACTGTCACAGGGACAGTACTGAGGGAGTGCTGCACTGTCAGAGGGTCAGTACTGAGGGAATGCTGCACTGTCACAGGGTCAGTACTGAGGGAATGCTGCACTGTCACAGGGACTGTACTGAGGGCGTGCTGCACTCTAGCAGGGATATCACTGAGGGAGTGCTGCACTGTCACAGGGACAGTACTGAGGGAGTGCTGCAATGTGACAGGGACAGTACTGAGGGAGTGCTGCACTGTCACAGGGACAGTACTGAGGGAGTTCTGCACTGTAGCAGGAATATTACTGAGGGATTGCTGCACTGTAACAGGAATAGTACCGAGGGAGTGCTGCACTGTCACAGGGACAGTACTGAGGGAGTGCTGCACTGTCACAGGGAGTGTACTGAGGGAGTGCGGCACTGTCACAGGGACAGTACTGAGGGAGTGCTGCACTGTCACAGGGACAGTACTGAGGGAGTGCTGCAATGTGACAGGGACAGTACTGAGGGAGTGCTGCACTGTAGCAGGGATATTACTGAGGGAGTGCTGCACTGTCGCAGGGACAGTACTGAGGGAGTGCTGCACTGTCGCAGGGACAGTACTGAGGGAGTGCTGCACTGTCACAGGGACAGTACTGAGGGAGGGCTGCACTGTGACAGGGGCAGTACTGAGGGAGCGCTGCACTGTCACAGGGACAGTACTGAGGGTGTGCTGCACTGTCAGAGGGTCAGTACTGAGGGAGTGCTTCATTGTCAGAGTGTCAGTACTGAGGGAGTGCTGCACTGTCACAGGGAAAGTTCTGAGGGCGTGCTGCACTGTCACAGGGATATCACTGAGGGAGTGCTGCACTGTCACAGGGACAGTCTTGAGGGAGGGCTACACTGTCACAGGGACAGTACAGAGGAAGTGCTGCACTGTCACAGGGATAGTACTGAGGGAGTGCTGCACTGTCACAGGGACAGTACTGAGGGAGTGCTGCACTTTCGCAGGGATATTACTGAGGGAGTGCTGCACTGTCACAGGGACAGTACTGAGGAAGTGCTGCACTGTCAGAGGGACAGTACTGAGGGAGTGCTGCACTGTCAGAGGTTCAGAACTGAGGGATTGCTGCACTGTCAGAGGTCAGTACAGAGGGAGTGCTGCAATGTCAGAGGGTCAGTACTGTGGGAGTACTGCACTATCGGAGGGTCAGCGCTGAGGGGTGCTTCATTGTTGGAGGGTCAGTACTGAGGGACTGCTGTATTGTCACTGTGACAGTACTGAAGGAGTGCTGCATTGTCACAGGGACAGTACTGAGGCATTGCTGCACTCTCAGAGGGTCAGTACTGAGGGAGAGCTGCATTGTCAGAGGGTTACTACTGAGGGAGTGCTGCATTGTCACAGGGACAGTACTGAGGGAGGGCTGCACTGTCACAGGGACAGTACTGAGGGATTGCTGCACACTCAGAGGGTCAGTACTGAGGGAGAGCTGTATTGTCAGAGGGTTAGTACTGAGGGAGTGCTGCATTGTAACAGGGACAGTATTGAGGGAGAGCTGCACTGTCAGAGGGTAGGTACTGAGGGAGTGCTGCATTGTCACAGGGTCAATTCTGAGGGAGAGCTGCACTGTCAGAGGGTCAGTACTGAGGGAGTGCTGCATTGTCAGATGGTCAGTACTGAGGGAGTGCTGCACTGTCAGAGGGTCAGTGCTGTGGGAGTGCTGCACTGTCACCAGGACAGTATGAGGGAGTGCTGCACTGTCAGAGTGACACTACTGAGGGAGTGCTGCATTGTCACAGGGACAGTATTGAGGGAGTGCTGCACTTTCAGAGGGTCAGTACTGAGGGAGTGCTGCACTGTCACCGGGACAGTATGAGGGAGTGCTGCACTGTCAGAGTGACAGTACTGAGGGAGCGCTGCACTGTCACAGGGACAGTACTGAGGGAGTGCTGCACTGTCACAGGGACAGTACTGAGAGAGTGCTGCACTGTCAGTGGGTCAGTGCTGAGGGAGTGCTGCACTGTCAGAGGGTCAGTACTGAGGGAGTGCTGCACTGTCGGGGGGTCAGTACTGAGGGAGTACTGCATTTTCGGAGGGTCAGTGCTGAGGGGTGCTGCATTGTCGGAGGTTCAGTACTGAGGGACTGCTGTATTGTCACTGTGACAGTACGGAGGGAGTGCTGCACTGTCACATGGACAGTACTGAGGGAGTGCTGCATTGTCACAGGGACAGTACTGAGGGATTGCTGCACACTGAGAGGGTCAGTACTGAGGGAGAGCTGTATTGTCAGAGGGTTAGTACTGAGGGAGTGCTGCATTGTAACAGGGACAGTATTGAGGGAGAGCTGCACTGTCAGAGGGTAGGTACTGAGGGAGTGCTGCATTGTCACAGGGTCAATTCTGAGGGAGAGCTGCACTGTCAGAGGGTCAGTACTGAGGGAGTGCTGCACTGTCAGAGGGTCAGTACTGAGGGAGTGCTGCATTGTCAGATGGTCAGTACTGAGGGAGTGCTGCACTGTCAGAGGGTCAGTACTGAGGGAGTGCTGCACTGTCACCGGGAAAGTATGAGGGAGTGCTGCACTGTCAGAGTGACAGTACTGAGGGAGTGCTGCATTGTCACAGGGACAGTACTGAGGGAGTGCTGCACTTTCAGAGGGTCAGTACTGAGGGAGTGCTGCACTGTCACCGGGACAGTATGAGGGAGTGCTGCACTGTCAGAGTGACAGTACTGAGGGAGTGCTGCACTGTCACAGGGACATTACTGAGGGAGTGCTGCACTGTCACAGGGACAGTACTGAGAGGGTGCTGCACTGTCACAGGGACAGTACTGAGGGAGTGCTGTACTGTCACAGGGACAGTACAGAGTGAGTGCTGCACTGTCACAGGGACATTACTGAGGGAGTGCTGCACTGTCACAGGGACAGTACTGAGGGAGTGCTGCACTGTCACAGGGACAGTATTGACGGAGTGCTGCACTGTCACAGGGACATTACTGAGGGAGTGCTGCACTGTCACAGGGACTTTACTGAGGGAGTGCTGCACTGTAGCAGGGATATTACTGAGGGAGTGCTGCACTGTCACAGGGACAGTACTGAGGGATTGCTGCACTGTCACTGGGACAGTACTGAGGGAGTGCTGTACTGTAGCAGGGATATTACTGAGGGAGTGCTGCACTGTCACAGGGACAGTACTGAGGGAGTGCTGCACTGTCACAGGGACAGTACTGAGGGAGTGCTGCACTGTCAGAGGGTCAGTACTGAGGGAATGCTGCACTGTCACAGGGTCAGTACTGAGGGAATGCTGCACTGTCACAGGGACTGTACTGAGGGCGTGCTGCACTCTAGCAGGGATATCACTGAGGGAGTGCTGCACTGTCACAGGGACAGTACTGAGGGAGTGCTGCAATGTGACAGGGACAGTACTGAGGGAGTGCTGCACTGTCACAGGGACAGTACTGAGGGAGTTCTGCACTGTAGCAGGAATATTACTGAGGGATTGCTGCACTGTAACAGGAATAGTACCGAGGGAGTGCTGCACTGTCACAGGGACAGTACTGAGGGAGTGCTGCACTGTCACAGGGACTGTACTGAGGGAGTGCGGCACTGTCACAGGGACAGTACTGAGGGAGTGCTGCACTGTCACAGGGACAGTACTGAGGGAGTGCTGCACTGTCACAGGGACAGTACTGAGGGAGTGCTGCATTGTCACAGGGACAGTCCTGAGGGAGTTCTGCACTGTCAGAGGGTCAGTACTGAGGGATTGCTGCATTGTCAGAGTGTCAGTACTGAGGGAGAGCTGCACTGTCAGAGGGTCAGATCTGAGGGATTGCTGCACTGTCAGAGGGCCAGTACTGAGGGAGTGCTGCACTGTCAGAGGTTCAGTACTGTGGGAGTACTGCACTATCGGAGGGTCAGTGCTGAGGGGTGATTCATTGTCGGAGGGCCAGTACTGAGGGACTGCTGTATTGTCACTGTGACAGTACGGAGGGAGTGGTGCACTGTCACAGGGACAGTACTGAGGGAGGGCTGCATTGTCACAGGGACAGTACTGAGGGAGTGCTGCATTGTCAGAGTGTCAGTACTGAGGGAGTGCTGCATTGTCAGAGTATCAGTTCTGATGGAGAGCTGCACTGTCAGAGGGTCAGTTCAGAGGGAGTGTTGCACTGTCAGAGGGCCAGTACTGAGGGAGTGCTGCGCTGTCACAGGGACAGTACTGAGGTCGTGCTGCACTGTCACAGGGACAGTACTGAGGGGGTGCTGCATTGTCAGAGGATCAGTATTGAGGGAGTTCTGCACTGTCAGAGGGTCAGTACTGAGGGAGTGCTGCACTGTCAGAGGGTCAGTACTGAGGGAGTGCAGCACTGTCGTAGGGTCAGTACTGAGGGAGAGCTGCACTGTCAGAGTGTCAGTACTGAGGGAATGCTGCCTTGTCAGAGGGTCAGTACTGAGGGAGTGCTGCACTGTCAGAGGGTCAGCGCTGAGGGAATGCTGCATTGTCAGAGGGTCAGTACTGAGGGAGTGCTGCACTGTCGGAGGGTCGTTACTGAGGGTGTGCTGCACTGTCAGAGGGTCAGTACTGAGGGAGTGCTGCATTGTCAGAAGGTCAGTACTGAGGGAGTGCCGCACTGTTAGAGGGTCAGTACTGAGGGAGTGCTGCACTATGGGCAGGTCAGTGCTGAGGGAGTGCTGCACTGTCAGTGGGTCAGTACTGAGGGAGTGCTGCACTGTCGGAGTGTCAGTACTGAGGGAGTGCTGCATTTTCGGAGGGTCAGTGCTGAGGGAGTGCTGCACTGTCAGAGGGTCAGTACTGAGGGAGTGCTGCACTGTCGGAGGGTCAGTACTGAGGGAGTACTGCATTATCGGAGGGTCAGTGCTGAGGGGTGCTGCATTGTCGGAGGTTCAGTACTGAGGGACTGCTGTATTGTCACTGTGACAGTACGGAGGGAATGCTGCACTGTCACAGGGACAGTACTGAGGGAGTGCTGCATTGTCACAGGGACAGTACTGAGGGTTTGCTGCACACACAGAGGGTCAGTACTGAGGGAGAGCTGTATTGTCAGAGGCTTAGTACTGATGGAGTGCTGCATTGTAACAGGGACAGTATTGTGGGAGAGCTGCACTGTCAGAGGGTAGGTACTGAGGGAGTGCTGCATTGTCACAGGGTCAATTCTGAGGGAGAGCTGCACTGTCAGAGGGTCAGTACTGAGGGAGTGCTGCACTGTCAGAGGGTCAGTTTTGAGGGAGTGCTGCATTGTCAGAGGGACAGTACTGAGGGAGTGCTGCTCCCTCACAAGGTCAGTACTGAGGGAGTGCTGCACTGTCACAGGGACAGTATGAGGGACTGCTGCACTGTCAGAGTGACAGTACTGAGGGAGTGCTGCATTGTCACAGGGACAGTACTGAGGGAGTGCTGCGCTGTCACAGGGACAGTACTGAGGGTGTGCTGCACTGTCACAGGGACAGTACTGAGGGAGTGCTTCACTGTCACAGGGACAGTACTGAGGGAGTGCTGCATTGTCACAGGGACAGTACTGAGGGAATGCTGCACTGTCACAGGGACAGTACTGAGGGAGTGATGCACTGTCACAGGGACAGTACTGAGAGCGTGCTGCACTGCAGCAGGGATATCACTGAGGGAGTGCTGCACTGTCACAGGGACAGTACTGAGGGAGTGCTGCACTGTAGCAGGGATATTACTGAGGGAGTGCTGCACTGTCGCAGGGACAGCACTGAGGGAGTGCTGCACTGTCGCAGGGACAGTACTGAGGGAGTGCTGCACTGTCGCAGGGACAGTACTGAGGGAGTGCTGCACTGTCACAGGGACAGTACTGAGGGAATGCTGCACTGTCACAGGGACAGTACTGGGGGAGTGCTGCACTGTCGCAGGGAGATTACTGAGGGAGTGCTGCACTGTCACAGGGACTGTACTGAGGAAGTGCTGCACTGTCAGAGGTACAGTACTGTGGGAGTGCTGCACTGTCAGAGGGTCAGTACAGAGGGAGTGCTGCAATGTCAGAGGGTCAGTACTGTGGGAGTACTGCACTATCGAATGGTCAGTGCTGAGGAGTGCTTCATTGTCGGAGGGTCAGTACTGAGGGACTGCTGTATTGTCACTGTGACAGTACTGATGGAGTGCTGCATTGTCACAGGGACAGTACTGAGGGATTGCTGCACTCTCAGAGGGTCAGTACTGAGGGACAGCTGCATTGTCAGAGGGTTAGTACTGAGGGAGTGCTGCATTGTCACAGGGACAGTATTGAGGGAGAGCTGCACTGTCACAGGGACAGTACTGAGGGAGTGCTGCATTGTCACAGGGACAGTACTGAGATAGTGCTGCACTGTCACAGGGACATTACTGAGGGAGTGCTGCACTGTCACAGGGACAGTAGTGAGGGAGTGCTGTACTGTCACTGGGACAGTACTGACGGAGTGCTGCAATGTCACAGGGACAGTACTGAGGGAGTGCTGCACTGTCACAGGGACAGTACTGAGGAGTGCTGCACTGTAGCAGGGATATTACTGAGGGAGTGCTGCACTATCACAGGGACAGTACTGAGGGAGTGCTGCACTGTCACAGGGACATTACTGAGGGAGTGCTGTACTGTTGTAGGGATATTACTGAGGGAGTGCTGTACTGTCACAGGGACAGTACTGAGATAGTGCTGCACTGTCACAGGGACATTACTGAGGGAGTGCTGCACTGTCACAGGGACAGTACTGAGGGAGTGCTGTACTGTCACTGGGACAGTACTGACGGAGTGCTGCAATGTCACAGGGACAGTACTGAGGGAGTGCTGCACTGTCACAGGGACAGTACTGAGGAGTGCTGCACTGTAGCAGGGATATTACTGAGGGAGTGCTGCACTATCACAGGGACAGTACTGAGGGAGTGCTGCACTGTCACAGGGACATTACTGAGGGAGTGCTGTACTGTTGTAGGGATATTACTGAGGGAGTGCTGCACTGTCACAGGGACAGTGCTGTGGGAGTGCTGCATTGTCACAGGGACAGTACTGAGGGAGTGCTGCACTGTCACAGGGACAGTACTGAGGGAATGCTGCACTGTCACAGGGACAGTACTGAGGGAGTGCTGCACTGTCACAGGGACAGTACTGAGGGCGTGCTGCACTGTAGCAGGGATATCACTGAGGGAGTGCTGCACTGTCACAGGGACAGTACTGAGGGAGTGCTGCACTGTCACAGGGACAGTACTGAGGGAGTGCTGCACTGTCACAGGGACAGTACTGAGGGAGTGCTGCACTGTAGCAGGGATATTACTGAGGGAGTGCTGCACTGTCGCAGGGACAGTACTGAGGGTGTGCTGCACTGTCAGAGGGTCAGTACTGAGGGAGTGCTGCATTGTCAGAGTGTCAGTACTGAGGGAGTGCTGCACTGTCACAGGGACTGTACTGAGGGAGTGCTGCACTGTCACAGGGACAGTACTGAGGGAGTGCTGCACTGTAGCAGGGATATTACTGAGGGAGTGCTGCACTGTCGCAGGGACAGTACTGAGGGAGTGCTGCACTGTCGCAGGGACAGTACTGAGGGAGTGCTGCACTGTCACAGGGACAGTACTGAGGGAGGGCTGCACTGTGACAGGGGCAGTACTGAGGGAGCGCTGCACTGTCACAGGGACAGTACTGAGGGTGTGCTGCACTGTCAGATGGTCAGTACTGAGGGAGTGCTTCATTGTCAGAGTGTCAGTACTGAGGGAGTG
This sequence comes from Carcharodon carcharias, assembly GCF_017639515.1. Classification (NCBI taxonomy): domain Eukaryota; kingdom Metazoa; phylum Chordata; class Chondrichthyes; order Lamniformes; family Lamnidae; genus Carcharodon; species Carcharodon carcharias. Next base: position 112,641,737 of record NC_054485.1, read on the forward strand.
CTGCACTGTCACAGGGAAAGTTCTGAGGGCGTGCTGCACTGTCACAGGGATATCACTGAGGGAGTGCTGCACTGTCACAGGGACAGTCTTGAGGGAGGGCTACACTGTCACAGGGACAGTACAGAGGAAGTGCTGCACTGTCACAGGGATAGAACTGAGGGAGTGCTGCACTGTCACAGGGACAGTACTGAGGGAGAGCTGCACTTTCGCAGGGATATTACTGAGGGAGTGCTGCACTGTCACAGGGACAGTACTGAGGAAGTGCTGCACTGTCAGAGGGACAGTACTGAGGGAGTGCTGCACTGTCAGAGGTTCAGAACTGAGGGAGTGCTGCACTGTCAGAGGTCAGTACAGAGGGAGTGCTGCAATGTCAGAGGGTCAGTACTGTGGGAGTACTGCACTATCGGAGGGTCAGCGCTGAGGGGTGCTTCATTGTTGGAGGGTCAGTACTGAGGGACTGCTGTATTGTCACTGTGACAGTACTGAAGGAGTGCTGCATTGTCACAGGGACAGTACTGAGGCATTGCTGCACTCTCAGAGGGTCAGTACTGAGGGAGAGCTGCATTGTCAGAGGGTTACTACTGAGGGAGTGCTGCATTGTCACAGGGACAGTACTGAGGGAGGGCTGCACTGTCACAGGGACAGTACTGAGGGATTGCTGCACACTCAGAGGGTCAGTACTGAGGGAGAGCTGTTTTGTCAGAGGGTTAGTACTGAGGGAGTGCTGCATTGTAACAGGGACAGTATTGAGGGAGAGCTGCACTGTCAGAGGGCAGGTACTGAGGGAGTGCTGCATTGTCACAGGGTCAATTCTGAGGGAGAGCTGCACTGTCAGAGGGTCAGTACTGAGGGAGTGCTGCATTGTCAGATGGTCAGTACTGAGGGAGTGCTGCACTGTCAGAGGGTCAGTGCTGTGGGAGTGCTGCACTGTCACCAGGACAGTATGAGGGAGTGCTGCACTGTCAGAGTGACACTACTGAGGGAGTGCTGCATTGTCACAGGGACAGTATTGAGGGAGTGCTGCACTTTCAGAGGGTCAGTACTGAGGGAGTGCTGCACTGTCACCGGGACAGTATGAGGGAGTGCTGCACTGTCAGAGTGACAGTACTGAGGGAGCGCTGCACTGTCACAGGGACAGTACTGAGGGAGTGCTGCACTGTCACAGGGACAGTACTGAGAGAGTGCTGCACTGTCAGTGGGTCAGTGCTGAGGGAGTGCTGCACTGTCAGAGGGTCAGTACTGAGGGAGTGCTGCACTGTCGGGGGGTCAGTACTGAGGGAGTACTGCATTATCGGAGGGTCAGTGCTGAGGGGTGCTGCATTGTCGGAGGTTCAGTACTGAGGGACTGCTGTATTGTCACTGTGACAGTACGGAGGGAGTGCTGCACTGTCACAGGGACAGTACTGAGGGAGTGCTGCATTGTCACAGGGACAGTACTGAGGGATTGCTGCACACTGAGAGGGTCAGTACTGAGGGAGAGCTGTATTGTCAGAGGGTTAGTACTGAGGGAGTGCTGCATTGTAACAGGGACAGTATTGAGGGAGAGCTGCACTGTCAGAGGGTAGGTACTGAGGGAGTGCTGCATTGTCACAGGGTCAATTCTGAGGGAGAGCTGCACTGTCAGAGGGTCAGTACTGAGGGAGTGCTGCACTGTCAGAGGGTCAGTACTGAGGGAGTGCTGCATTGTCAGATGGTCAGTACTGAGGGAGTGCTGCACTGTCAGAGGGTCAGTACTGAGGGAGTGCTGCACTGTCACCGGGAAAGTATGAGGGAGTGCTGCACTGTCAGAGTGACAGTACTGAGGGAGTGCTGCATTGTCACAATGACAGTACTGAGGGAGTGCTGCACTTTCAGAGTGTCGGTACTGAGGGAGTGCTGCACTGTCACCGGGACAGTATGAGGGAGTGCTGCACTGTCAGAGTGACAGTACTGAGGGAGTGCTGCACTGTCACAGGGACAGTACTGAGGGAGTGCTGCACTGTCACAGGGACAGTACTGAGAGGGTGCTGCACTGTCACAGGGACAGTACTGAGGGAGTGCTGTACTGTCACAGGGACAGTACAGAGTGAGTGCTGCACTGTCACAGGGACATTACTGAGGGAGTGCTGCACTGTCACAGGGACAGTACTGAGGGAGTGCTGCACTGTCACAGGGACAGTAGTGACGGAGTGCTGCACTGTCACAGGGACATTACTGAGGGAGTGCTGCACTGTCACAGGGACTTTACTGAGGGAGTGCTGCACTGTAGCAGGGATATTACTGAGGGAGTGCTGCACTGTCACAGGGACAGTACTGAGGGATTGCTGCACTGTCACCGGGACAGTACTGAGGGAGTGCTGTACTGTAGCAGGGATATTACTGAGGGAGTGCTGCACTGTCACAGGGACAGTACTGAGGGAGTGCTGCACTGTCACAGGGACAGTACTGAGGGAGTGCTGCACTGTCAGAGGGTCAGTACTGAGGGAATGCTGCACTGTCACTGGGTCAGTACTGAGGGAATGCTGCACTGTCACAGGGACTGTACTGAGGGCGTGCTGCACTCTAGCAGGGATATCACTGAGGGAGTGCTGCACTGTCACAGGGACAGTACTGAGGGAGTGCTGCACTGTGACAGGGACAGTACTGAGGGAGTGCTGCACTGTCACAGGGACAGTACTGAGGGAGTTCTGCACTGTAGCAGGAATATTACTGAGGGATTGCTGCACTGTAACAGGAATAGTACCGAGGGAGTGCTGCACTGTCACAGGGACAGTACTGAGGGAGTGCTGCACTGTCACAGGGACTGTACTGAGGGAGTGCGGCACTGTCACAGGGACAGTACTGAGGGAGTGCTGCACTGTCACAGGGACAGTACTGAGGGAGTGCTGCACTGTCACAGGGACAGTACTGAGGGAGTGCTGCATTGTCACAGGGACAGTCCTGAGGGAGTTCTGCACTGTCAGAGGGTCAGTACTGAGGGAGTGCTGCATTGTCAGAGTGTCAGTACTGAGGGAGAGCTGCACTGTCAGAGGGTCAGATCTGAGGGATTGCTGCACTGTCAGAGGGCCAGTACTGAGGGAGTGCTGCACTGTCAGAGGTTCAGTACTGTGGGAGTACTGCACTATCGGAGGGTCAGTGCTGAGGGGTGATTCATTGTCGGAGGGCCAGTACTGAGGGACTGCTGTATTGTCACTGTGACAGTACGGAGGGAGTGGTGCACTGTCACAGGGACAGTACTGAGGGAGGGCTGCATTGTCACAGGGACAGTACTGAGGGAGTGCTGCACTCTCAGAGGGTCAGTACTGAGGGAGTGCTGCATTGTCAGAGTATCAGTTCTGATGGAGAGCTGCACTGTCAGAGGGTCAGTTCGGAGGGAGTGTTGCACTGTCAGAGGGCCAGTACTGAGGGAGTGCTGCGCTGTCACAGGGACAGTACTGAGGTCGTGCTGCACTGTCACAGGGACAGTACTGAGGGGGTGCTGCATTGTCAGAGGATCAGTATTGAGGGAGTTCTGCACTGTCAGAGGGTCAGTACTGAGGGAGTGCTGCACTGTCAGAGGGTCAGTACTGAGGGAGTGCAGCACTGTCGTAGGGTCAGTACTGAGGGAGAGCTGCACTGTCAGAGTGTCAGTACTGAGGGAATGCTGCCTTGTCAGAGGGTCAGTACTGAGGGAGTGCTGCACTGTCAGAGGGTCAGCGCTGAGGGAATGCTGCATTGTCAGAGGGTCAGTACTGAGGGAGTGCTGCACTGTCGGAGGGTCGTTACTGAGGGTGTGCTGCACTGTCAGAGGGTCAGTACTGAGGGAGTGCTGCATTGTCAGAAGGTCAGTACTGAGGGAGTGCCGCACTGTTAGAGGGTCAGTACTGAGGGAGTGCTGCACTATGGGCAGGTCAGTGCTGAGGGAGTGCTGCACTGTCAGTGGGTCAGTACTGAGGGAGTGCTGCACTGTCGGAGTGTCAGTACTGAGGGAGTGCTGCATTTTCGGAGGGTCAGTGCTGAGGGAGTGCTGCACTGTCAGAGGGTCAGTACTGAGGGAGTGCTGCACTGTCGGAGGGTCAGTACTGAGGGAGTACTGCATTATCGGAGGGTCAGTGCTGAGGGGTGCTGCATTGTCGGAGGTTCAGTACTGAGGGACTGCTGTATTGTCACTGTGACAGTACGGAGGGAATGCTGCACTGTCACAGGGACAGTACTGAGGGAGTGCTGCATTGTCACAGGGACAGTAGTGAGGGTTTGCTGCACACACAGAGGGTCAGTACTGAGGGAGAGCTGTATTGTCAGAGGCTTAGTACTGATGGAGTGCTGCATTGTAACAGGGACAGTATTGTGGGAGAGCTGCACTGTCAGAGGGTAGGTACTGAGGGAGTGCTGCATTGTCACAGGGTCAATTCTGAGGGAGAGCTGCACTGTCAGAGGGTCAGTACTGAGGGAGTGCTGCACTGTCAGAGGGTCAGTACTGAGGGAGTGCTGCATTGTCAGAGGGACAGTACTGAGGGAGTGCTGCACCCTCACAAGGTCAGTACTGAGGGAGTGCTGCACTGTCACAGGGACAGTATGAGGGACTGCTGCACTGTCAGAGTGACAGTACTGAGGGAGTGCTGCATTGTCACAGGGACAGTACTGAGGGAGTGCTGCGCTGTCACAGGGACAGTACTGAGGGTGTGCTGCACTGTCACAGGGACAGTACTGAGGGAGTGCTTCACTGTCACAGGGACAGTACTGAGGGAGTGCTGCATTGTCACAGGGACAGTACTGAGGGAATGCTGCACTGTCACAGGGACAGTACTGAGGGAGTGATGCACTGTCACAGGGACAGTACTGAGAGCGTGCTGCACTGCAGCAGGGATATCACTGAGGGAGTGCTGCACTGTCACAGGGACAGTACTGAGGGAGTGCTGCACTGTCACAGGGACAGTACTGAGGGAGTGCTGCACTGTAGCAGGGATATTACTGAGGGAGTGCTGCACTGTCGCAGGGACAGCACTGAGGGAGTGCTGCACTGTCGCAGGGACAGTACTGAGGGAGTGCTGCACTGTCGCAGGGACAGTACTGAGGGAGTGCTGCACTGTCACAGGGACAGTACTGAGGGAATGCTGCACTGTCACAGGGACAGTACTGGGGGAGTGCTGCACTGTCGCAGGGATATTACTGAGGGAGTGCTGCACTGTCACAGGGACTGTACTGAGGAAGTGCTGCACTGTCAGAGGTACAGTACTGTGGGAGTGCTGCACTGTCAGAGGGTCAGTACAGAGGGAGTGCTGCAATGTCAGAGGGTCAGTACTGTGGGAGTACTGCACTATCGAATGGTCAGTGCTGAGGAGTGCTTCATTGTCGGAGGGTCAGTACTGAGGGACTGCTGTATTGTCACTGTGACAGTACTGATGGAGTGCTGCATTGTCACAGGGACAGTACTGAGGGATTGCTGCACTCTCAGAGGGTCAGTACTGAGGGACAGCTGCATTGTCAGAGGGTTAGTACTGAGGGAGTGCTGCATTGTCACAGGGACAGTATTGAGGGAGAGCTGCACTGTCACAGGGACAGTACTGAGGGAGTGCTGCATTGTCACAGGGACAGTACTGAGGGAGTGCTGCACTGTCAGAGGGTCAGTACTGAGGGAGTGCTGCATTGTCAGAGTGCCAGTACTGAGGGAGAGCTGCACTGTCAGAGGGTCAGTACTGTGGGAGTACTGCACTATCGGAGGGTCAGTGCTGAGGGGTGCTTCATTGTCGAAGGGTCAGTACTGAGGGACTGCTGTATTGTCACTGTTACAGTACGGAGGGAGTGGTGCACTGTCACAGGGACAGTACTGAGGGAGTGCTGCATTGTAACACGGACAGTACTGAGGGATTGCTGCACTCTCAGAGGGTCAGTAATAAGGGAGAGCTGCATTGTCAGAGGGTTAGTACTGAGGGAGTGCTGCATTGTCACAGGGACAGTACTGAGGGAGTGCTGCACTGTCACAGGGACAGTACTGAGGGAGTGCTGCATTGTCAGAGGATCAGTACTGAGGGAGTGCTGCATTATCAGAGGGTCAGTTCTGAGGGAGTGCTGCACTTTCAGAGGGGCAGTACTGAGGGAGTGCTGGACTGTCACAGGGACAGTACTGAGGGAGTGCTGCATTGTCAGAGGATCAGTACTGAGGGAGTGCTGCACTGTCAGAGGGTCAGTTCTGAGGGAGTGCTGCACTGTCACAGTGACAGTACTGAGGGAGTGCTGCACTGTCACAGGGACAGTACTGAGGGAGTGCTGCGCTGTCACAGGGACAGTACTGAGGGAGTGCTGCACTGTGAGAGAGTCAGTACTGAGGGAGTGCAGCACTGTCGTAGGGTCAGTACTGAGCGAGTGCTGCACTGTCGGAGGGTCGTTACTGATGGTGTGCTGCACTGTCAGAGGGTCAGTACTGAGGGAGTGCTGCACTGTCAGAGGGTCAGTACTGAGGGAGTGCTGCACTGTCAGTGGGTCAGTACTGAGGGAGTGCTGCACTGTCGGAGTGTCAGTACTGAGGGAGTGCTGCATTATCGGAGGGTCAGTGCTGAGGGCTGCTGCATTGTCGGAGGTTCAGTACTGAGGGACTGCTGTATTGTCACTGTGACAGTACGGAGGGAGTGCTGCACTGTTAGAGGGACAGTACTGAGGGAGTGCTGCATTGTCACAGGGACAGTAGTGAGGGATTGCTGCACTCTCAGAGGGTCAGTACTGAGGGAGAGCTGTATTGTCAGATTGTTAGTAGTGAGGGAGTGCTGCATTGTAACAGGGACAGTATTGAGGGAGAGCTGCACTGTCAGAGGGTAGGTACTGAGGGAGTGCTGCATTGTTACAGGGTCAATTCTGAGGGAGAGCTGCACTCTCAGAGGGTCAGTACTGAGGGAGTGCTGCACTGTCAGAGGGTCAGTACTGAGGGTGTGCTGCATTGTCAGAGGGTCAGTACTGAGGGAGTGCTGCACTGTCACAGGGTCAGTACTGAGGGAGTGCTGCACTGTCACAGGGACAGTATGAGGGAGTGCTGCACTGTCAGAGTGACAGTAAAGAGGGAGTGCTGCATTGTCACAGCGACAGTAGGGAGGGAGTGCTGCACTTTCACAGGGACAGTACTGAGGGAGTGCCGCACTGTAGCAGGTGTATTACTGAGGGAGTGCTGCACTGTAGCAGGGATATTAATGACGGAGTGCTGCACTGTCACAGGGACAGTACTGAGGGAGTGCTGCACTGTAGCAGGGATTCTACTGAGGGAGTGCTGCACTGTCAGAGGGACAGTACTGAGGGAGTGCTGCACTGTCACAGGGATAGTACTGAGGGAGTGCCGCACTGTCAGAGGGTCAGTACTGAGGGAGTGCTGCACTGTCACAGGGACAGTACTGAGGGAGTGCTGCACTGTAGCAGGGATTCTACTGAGGGAGTGCTGCACTGTCAGAGGGACAGTACTGAGGGAGTGCTGCACTGTCACAGCGATAGTACTGAGGGAGTGCCGCACTGTCAGAGGGTCAGTACTGAGGGAGTGCTGCACTGTCACAGGGACATTACAGAGGGAGTGCTGCACTGTCACAGGGACAGTACTGAGGGAGTGCTTCACTGTCAGAGGGTCAGTACTGAGGGAGAGCTGCACTGTCAGAGGGTCAGTACTGAGAGATTGCTGCACTTTCAGAGGGTCAGTACTGAGGGAGTGCTGCACTGTCAGAGGGACAGTACTGAGGTACTGCTGCACTGTCACAGGGACAGTACTGAGGGAGTGCTGCACTGTCACAGGGACAGTACTGAGGGAGTGCTGCACTGTCGGATGGTCAGTACTGAGGGAGTGCTGCATTATCGGAGGGTCAGTGCTGAGGGGTGCCGCATTGTCGGAGTTTCAGTACTGAAGGACTGCTGTATTGTCACTGTGACGGTACGGAGGGAGTGCTGCACTGTCACAGGGACAGTACTGTGGGAGTGCTGCATTGTCACAGGGACAGTACTGAGGGATTGCTGCATTCTCAGAGGGTCAGTACTGAGGGAGAGCAGTATTTTCAGAGGGTTAGTACTGAGGGAGTGCTGCATTGTAACAGGGACAGTATTGAGGGAGAGCTGAACTGTCAGAGCGTAGGTACTGAGGGAGTGCTGCATTGTCACAGGGTCAATTCTGAGGGAGAGCTGCACTATCAGAGGGTCAGTACTGAGGGAGTGCTGCACTGTCAGAGGGTGAGTACTGAGGGAGTGCTGCATTGTCAGAGGGTCAGTACTGAGGCAGTGCTGCACTGTCACAGGGACAGTACTGTGGGATTGCTGCACTGTGACAGTGACAGTACTGAGGGAGTGCTGCACTGTCACAGGAACAGTACTGAGGGAGTGCTGCACTGTCACAGGGTCAGTTCTGAGGGAGTGCTGCACTGTCACAGGGACAGTAGGGAGGGAGTGATGCACTTTCACAGGGACAGTACTGAGGGATTGCTGCACTGTCACAGGGACAGTACTGAGGGAGTGCCGCACTGTAGCAGGTACATTACTGAGGGAGTGCTGCACTGAAGCAGGGATATTACTGACGGAGTGCTGCACTGTCACAGGGACAGTACTGAGGGAGTGCTGCACTGTAGCAGGGATGTTACTGAGGGAGTGCTGCACTGTCAGAGGGACAGTACTGAGGGAGTGCTGCACTGTCACAGGGATAGTACTGAGGGAGTGCCGCACTGTCAGAGGGTCAGTACTGAGGGAGTGCTGAACTGTCACAGGGACATTACTGAGGGAGTGCTGCACTGTCACAGGGACAGTACTGAGGGTGTGCTTCACTGTCAGAGGGTCAGTACTGAGGGAGTGCTGCAATGTCACAGGGTCAGTACTGTGGGAGTACTGCACTATCGAATGGTCAGTGCTGAGGAGTGCTTCATTGTCGGAGGGTCAGTACTGAGGGACTGCTGTATTGTCACTGTGACAGTACTGATGGAGTGCTGCATTGTCACAGGGACAGTACTGAGGGATTGCTGCACTCTCAGAGGGTCAGTACTGAGGGAGAGCTGCATTGTCAGAAGGTTAGTACTGAGGGAGTGCTGCATTGTCACAGGGACAGTATTGAGGGAGAGCTGCACTGTCACAGGGACAGTACTGAGGGAGTGCTGCATTGTCACAGGGACAGTACTGAGGGAGTGCTGTACTGTCAGAGGGTCAGTACTGAGGGAGTACTGCACTATCGGAGGGTCAGTGCTGAGGGGTGCTTCATTGTCGGAGGGTCAGTACTGAGGGACTGCTGTATTGTCACTGTTACAGTACGGAGGGAGTGGTGCACTGTCACAGGGACAGTACTGAGGGAGTGCTGCATTGTCACAGGGACAGTACTGAGGGATTGCTGCACTCTCAGAGGGTCAGTAATAAGGGAGAGCTGCATTGTCAGAGGGTTAGTACTGAGGGAGTGCTGCATTGTCACAGGGACAGTACTGAGGGAGTGCTGCACTGTCACAGGGACAGTACTGAGGGAGTGCTGCATTGTCAGAGGATCAGTACTGAGGGAGTGCTGCATTATCAGAGGGTCAGTTCTGAGGGAGTGCTGCACTTTCAGAGGGGCAGTACTGAGGGAGTGCTGGACTGTCACAGGGACAGTACTGAGGGAGTGCTGCATTGTCAGAGGATCAGTACTGAGGGAGTGCTGCACTGTCAGAGGGTCAGTTCTGAGGGAGTGCTGCACTGTCACAGTGACAGTACTGAGGGAGTGCTGCACTGTCACAGGGACAGTACTGAGGGAGTGCTGCGCTGTCACAGGGACAGTACTGAGGGAGTGCTGCACTGTGAGAGAGTCAGTACTGAGGGAGTGCAGCACTGTCGTAGGGTCAGTACTGAGCGAGTGCTGCACTGTCGGAGGGTCCTTACTGATGGTGTGCTGCACTGTCAGAGGGTCAGTACTGAGGGAGTGCTGCACTGTCAGAGGGTCAGTACTGAGGGAGTGCTGCACTGTCAGTGGGTCAGTACTGAGGGAGTGCTGCATTATCGGAGGGTCAGTGCTGAGGGGTGCTGCATTGTCGGAGGTTCAGTACTGAGGGACTGCTGTATTGTCACTGTGATAGTACGGAGGGAGTGCTGCACTGTTAGAGGGACAGTACTGAGGGAGTGCTGCATTGTCACAGGGACAGTAGTGAGGGATTGCTGCACTCTCAGAGGGTCAGTACTGAGGGAGAGCTGTATTGTCAGATTGTTAGTAGTGAGGGAGTGCTGCATTGTAACAGGGACAGTATTGAGGGAGAGCTGCACTGTCAGAGGGTAGGTACTGAGGGAGTGCTGCATTGTTACAGGGTCAATTCTGAGGGAGAGCTGCACTGTCAGAGGGTCAGTACTGAGGGAGTGCTGCACTGTCAGAGGGTCAGTACTGAGGGAGTGCTGCACTGTCACAGGGACAGTACTGAGGGAGTGCTGCACTGTCGGATGGTCAGTACTGAGGGAGTGCTGCATTATCGGAGGGTCAGTGCTGAGGGGTGCTGCATTGTCGGAGTTTCAGTACTGAAGGACTGCTGTATTGTCACTGTGACGGTACGGAGGGAGTGCTGCACTGTCACAGGGACAGTACTGTGGGAGTGCTGCATTGTCACAGGGACAGTACTGAGGGATTGCTGCATTCTCAGAGGGTCAGTACTGAGGGAGAGCAGTATTTTCAGAGGGTTAGTACTGAGGGAGTGCTGCATTGTAACAGGGACAGTATTGAGGGAGAGCTGCACTGTCAGAGGGTAGGTACTGAGGGAGTGCTGCATTGTCACAGGGTCAATTCTGAGGGAGAGCTGCACTATCAGAGGGTCAGTACTGAGGGAGTGCTGCACTGTCAGAGGGTGAGTACTGAGGGAGTGCTGCATTGTCAGAGGGTCAGTACTGAGGCAGTGCTGCACTGTCACAGGGACAGTACTGTGGGAGTGCTGCACTGTGACAGTGACAGTACTGAGGGAGTGCTGCACTGTCACAGGAACAGTACTGAGGGAGAGCTGCACTGTCACAGGGTCAGTTCTGAGGGAGTGCTGCACTGTCACAGGGACAGTAGGGAGGGAGTGCTGCACTTTCACAGGGACAGTACTGAGGGAGTGCTGCACTGTCACAGGGACAGTACTGAGGGAGTGCTGCACTGTAGCAGGGATGTTACTGAGGGAGTGCTGCACTGTCAGAGGGACAGTACTGAGGGAGTGCTGCACTGTCACAGGGATAGTACTGAGGGAGTGCCGCACTGTCAGAGGGTCAGTACTGAGGGAGTGCTGCACTGTCACAGGGACAGTACTGAGGGAGTGCTGAACTGTCACAGGGACATTACTGAGGGTGTGCTGCACTGTCACAGGGACAGTACTGAGGTTGTGCTTCACTGTCAGAGGGTCAGTACTGAGGGAGTGCTGCACTGTCACAGGGACAGTACTGAGGGAGTGCTGCACTGTCACAGGGACTGTACTGAGGGAGTGCTGCACTGTCAGAGGGTCAATACTGAGAGAGTGCTGCACTTTCAGAGGGTCAGTACTGAGGGAGTGCTGCACTGTCAGAGGGACAGTACTGAGGGATTGCTGCATTGTCACATGACAGTACTGAGGCAGTGCTGCACTGTCACAGGGACAGTACTGAGGGAGTGCTGCACTGTGACAGGGACAGTACTGAGGGAGTGCTGCACTGTCACAGGGACAGTACTGAGGGTGTGCTGCACTGTCAGAGGGTCAGTACTGAGGGAGTGCTGCATTGTCAGAGTGTCAGTACTGAGGGAGCGCTGCACTGTCAGAGGGTCAGGTCTGAGTGAGTGCTGCATTCTCACAGGGACAGTACTGAGGGAGTGCTGGTCTGTTAGATGGTCAGTACTGAGGGAGTGCTGCATTATCGGAGGGTCAGTGCTGAGGGGTGCTGCATTGTCGGAGGTTCAGTACTGAGGGACAGATGTATTGTCACTGTGACATTACGGAGGGAGTGCTGCACTGTCACAGGGACAGTACTGAGGGACTGCTGCACTGTAGCAGGGATATTACTGAGGGAATGCTGCACTGTAACAGGAATAGTACTGAGGGAGTGCTGCACTGTGACAGGGACAGTACTGAGGGAGTGCTGCACTGTGACAGGGACAGTACTGAGGGAGTGCTGCACTGTCACAGGGACAGTACTGAGGCAGTGCTGCACTGTCACAGGGACAGTACTGAGGGAGTGCTGCACTCTCACAGGGACAGTAGGGAGGGAGTGCTGCACTGTCACAGGGACAGTACTGAGGGAGTGCTGCACTGTCACAGGGACAGTACTGAGGGAGTGCCGCACTGTAGCAGCTATATTACTGAGGGAGTGCTGCACTGTAGCAGGGATATTACTGAGGGAGTGCTGCACTGTCGCAGGGACAGTACTGAGGGAGTGCTGCACTGTAGCAGGGATGTTACTGAGGGAGTGCTGCACTGTCACAGGGACAGTACTGAGGGAGTGCTGCACTGTCACAGGGATAGTACTGAGGGAGTGCCGCACTGTCAGAGGGTCATTACTGAGGGAGTGCTGCACTGTCATAGGGACAGTACTGAGGGAGTGCTGCACTGTCACAGGGACATTATTGAGGGAGTGCTGCACTGTCACAGGGACAGTACTGAGGGAGTGCTTCACTGTCAGAGGGTCAGTACTGAGGGAGTGCTGCACTGTTAGAGGGTGTCAGTACTGAGGGTCTGCTGCCCTGTCACAGTGACAGTACTGAGGGAGTGCTGCACTGTCAGAGGGTCAGTACTGAGAGAGTGCTGCACTTTCAGAGGGTCAGTACTGACGGAGTGCTGCACTGTCAGAGGGACAGTACTGAGGGATTGCTGCATTGTCACAGGGACAGTACTGAGGGAGTGCTGCACTGTCACAGGGACAGTACTGAGGGAGTGCTGCACTGTGTCAGGGACAGTACTGAGGGAGTGCTGCACTGTCACAGGGACAGTACTGAGGGTGTGCTGCACTGTCAGAGGGTCAGTACTGAGGGAGTGCTGCATTGTCAGAGTGTCAGTACTGAGGGAGCGCTGCACTGTCAGAGGGTCAGGTCTGAGTGAGTGCTGCACTCTCACAGGGACAGTACTGAGGGAGTGCTGGACTGTTAGATGGTCAGTACTGAGGGAGTGCTGCATTATCGGAGGGTCAGTGCTGAGGGGTGCTGCATTGTCGGAGGTTCAGTACTGAGGGACAGGTGTATTGTCACTGTGACAGTACGGAGGGAGTGCTGCACTGTCACAGGGACAGTACTGAGGGAGTGCTGCACTGTAGCAGGGATATTACTGAGGGAGTGCTGCACTGTAACAGGTATAGTACTGAGGGAGTGCTGCACTGTCACAGGGACAGTACTGAGGGAGTGCTACACTGTGACAGGGACAGTACTGAGGGAGTGCTGCACTGTCACAGGGACAGTACTGAGGGAGTGCTGCACTGTCACAGGGACAGTACTGAGGGAGTGCTGCACTGTGACAGGGACAGTACTGAGGGAGTGCCGCACTGTTGCAGGTATATTACTGAGGGAGTGCTGCACTGTAGCAGGCATATTACTGAGGGAGTGCTGCACTGTCACAGGGACAGTACTGAGGGAGTGCTGCACTGTGACAGGGACAGTACTGAGGGAGTGCTGCACTGTTGCAGGTATATTACTGAGGGAATGCTGCACTGTAGCAGGCATATTACTGAGGGAGTGCTGCACTGTCACAGGGACAGTACTGAGGGAGTGCTGCACTGTAGCAGGGATGTTACTGAGGGAGTGCTGCACTGTCACAGGGACATTACTGAGGGAGTGCTGCACCGTCAGAGGGTCAGGTCTGAATGAGTGTTGCACTCTCACAGGGACAGTACTGAGGGATTGCTGCACTGTTAGAGGGTCAGTACTGAGGGAGTGCTGCATTATCGGAGGTTCAGTGCTGAGGGGTGCTGCATTGTCGGAGGTTCAGTACTGAGGGACTGCTGTATTGTCACTGTGACAGTACGGAGGGAGTGCTGCACTGTCACAGGGGCAGTACTGAGAGAGTGCTGCATTGTCACAGGGACAGTACTGAGGGATTGCTGCACTCTCAGAGGGTCAGTACTGAGGGAGAGCTGTATTGCCGGAGGGTTAGTATTAAGGGAGTGCTGCATTGTAACAGGGACAGTATTGATGGAGAGCTGCACTGTCAGAGGGTAGGTACTGAGGGAGTGCTTCACTGTGACAGGGACAGTACTGAGGGAGTGTTGCATTATCGGAGGGTCAGTGCTGAGGGGTGCTGCATTGTCGGAGGTTCACTACTGAGGGACTGCTGTATTGTCACTGTGACAGTACGGAGGGAGTGCTGCACTGTCACAGGGTCAGTACTGAGGGAGTGCTGCATTGTCAGAGGGTCAGTACTGAGGGAGTGCCGCACTGTTAGAGGGTCACTACTGAGGGAGTGCTGCACTGTCAGAGGGTCAGTACTGAGGGAGTGCTGCACTGTCGGAGGGTCAGTACTGAGGGAGTGCTGCATTATCGGAGGGTCAGTGCTGAGGGGTGCTGCTTTGTCGGAGGTTCAGTACTGAGGGACTGCTGTATTGTCACTGTGACGGTACGGAGGGAGTGCTGCACTGTCACAGGGACATTATTGAGGGAGTGCTGCACTGTCACAGGGACAGTACTGAGGGAGTGCTTCACTGTCAGAGGGTCAGTACTGAGGGAGTGCTGCACTGTTAGAGGGTGTCAGTACTGAGGGTCTGCTGCCCTGTCACAGTGACAGTACTGAGGGAGTGCTGCACTGTCAGAGGGTCAGTACTGAGAGAGTGCTGCACTTTCAGAGGGTCAGTACTGACGGAGTGCTGCACTGTCAGAGGGACAGTACTGAGGGATTGCTGCATTATCACAGGGACAGTACTGAGGGAGTGCTGCACTGTCACAGGGACAGTACTGAGGGAGTGCTGCACTGTGTCAGGGACAGTACTGAGGGAGTGCTGCACTGTCACAGGGACAGTACTGAGGGTGTGCTGCACTGTCAGAGGGTCAGTACTGAGGGAGTGCTGCATTGTCAGAGTGTCAGTACTGAGGGAGCGCTGCACTGTCAGAGGGTCAGGTCTGAGTGAGTGCTGCACTCTCACAGGGACAGTACTGAGGGAGTGCTGGACTGTTAGATGGTCAGTACTGAGGGAGTGCTGCATTATCGGAGGGTCAGTGCTGAGGGGTGCTGCATTGTCGGAGGTTCAGTACTGAGGGACAGGTGTATTGTCACTGTGACAGTACGGAGGGAGTGCTGCACTGTCACAGGGACAGTACTGAGGGAGTGCTGCACTGTAGCAGGGATATTACTGAGGGAGTGCTGCACTGTAACAGGAATAGTACTGAGGGAGTGCTGCACTGTCACAGGGACAGTACTGAGGGAGTGCTGCACTGTGACAGGGACAGTACTGAGGGAGTGCTGCACTGTCACAGGGACAGTACTGAGGGAGTGCTGCACTGTCACAGGGACAGTACTGAGGGAGTGCTGCACTGTGACAGGGACAGTACTGAGGGAGTGCCGCACTGTTGCAGGTATATTACTGAGGGAGTGCTGCACTGTAGCAGGCATATTACTGAGGGAGTGCTGCACTGTCACAGGGACAGTACTGAGGGAGTGCTGCACTGTGACAGGGACAGTACTGAGGGAGTGCTGCACTGTTGCAGGTATATTACTGAGGGAGTGCTGCACTGTAGCAGGCATATTACTGAGGGAGTGCTGCACTGTCACAGGGACAGTACTGAGGGAGTGCTGCACTGTAGCAGGGATGTTACTGAGGGAGTGCTGCACTGTCACAGGGACATTACTGAGGGAGTGCTGCACCGTCAGAGGGTCAGGTCTGAATGAGTGTTGCACTCTCACAGGGACAGTACTGAGGGATTGCTGCACTGTTAGAGGGTCAGTACTGAGGGAGTGCTGCATTATCGGAGGTTCAGTGCTGAGGGGTGCTGCATTGTCGGAGGTTCAGTACTGAGGGACTGCTGTATTGTCACTGTGACAGTACGGAGGGAGTGCTGCACTGTCACAGGGGCAGTACTGAGAGAGTGCTGCATTGTCACAGGGACAGTACTGAGGGATTGCTGCACTCTCAGAGGGTCAGTACTGAGGGAGAGCTGTATTGCCGGAGGGTTAGTATTAAGGGAGTGCTGCATTGTAACAGGGACAGTATTGATGGAGAGCTGCACTGTCAGAGGGTAGGTACTGAGGGAGTGCTGCACTGCGACAGGGACAGTACTGAGGGAGTGTTGCATTATCGGAGGGTCAGTGCTGAGGGGTGCTGCATTGTCGGAGGTTCACTACTGAGGGACTGCTGTATTGTCACTGTGACAGTACGAAGGGAGTGCTGCACTGTCACAGGGTCAGTACTGAGGGAGTGCTGCATTGTCAGAGGGTCAGTACTGAGGGAGTGCCGCACTGTTAGAGGGTCACTACTGAGGGAGTGCTGCACTGTCAGAGGGTCAGTACTGAGGGAGTGCTGCACTGTCGGAGGGTCAGTACTGAGGGAGTGCTGCATTATCGGAGGGTCAGTGCTGAGGGGTGCTGCTTTGTCGGAGGTTCAGTACTGAGGGACTGCTGTATTGTCACTGTGACGGTACGGAGGGAGTGCTGCACTGTCACAGGGACAGTACTGAGGGAGTGCTGCATTGTCACAGGGACAGTAGTGAGGGATTGCTGCACTCTCAGAGGGTCAGTACTGAGGGAGAGCTGTATTGTCAGAGGGTTAGTACTGAGGGAGTGCTGCATTGTAACAAGGAAAGTATTGAGGGAGAGCTGCACTGTCAGAGGGTAGGTACTGAGGGAGTGCTGCATTGTCAGAGGGTAGGTACTGAGGGAGTGCTGCACTGTCACAGGGTCAGTACTGAGGGAGTGCTGCACTGTCACAGGGACAGTACTGAGGGAGTGCTGCACTGTCACAGGGACAGTACTGAGGGAGTGCTGCATTGTCACAGGGACAGTAGGGAGGGAGTGCTGCCCCGTCACAGGGACAGTACTGAGGGAGTGCTGCACTGTCACAGGGACAGTACTGAGGGAGTGCCGAACTGTAGCAGGTATATTACTGAGGGAGTGCTGCACTGTGACAGGGACAGTACTGAGGGAGTGCTGCATTGTCACAGGGTCAGTACTGAGGGTGTGCTGCACTGTCAGAGGGTCAGTACTGAGGGAGTGCTGCATTGTCAGAGTGTCAGTACTGAGGGAGAGCTGCACTGTCAGAGGGTCAGGTCTGAGTGAGGGCTGCACTCTCACAGGGACAGTACTGAGGGAGTGCTGCACTGTTAGATTGTCATTACTGAGGGAGTGCTGCATTATCGGAGGTTCAGTGCTGAGGGGGTGCTGCATTGTCGGAGGTTCAGTACTGAGGGACTGCTGTATTGTCACTGTGACAGTACGGAGGGAGTGCTGCACTGTCACAGGGGCAGTACTGAGGGAGTGCTGCATTGTCACAGGGACAGTACTGAGGGATTGCTGCACTCTCAGAGGGTCAGTACTGAGGGAGAGCTGTATTGCCGGAGGGTTAGTATTAAGGGAGTGCTGCATTGTAACAGGGACAGTATTGAGGGAGAGCTGCACTGTCAGAGGGTAGGTACTGAGGGAGTGCTGCACTGTGACAGGGACAGTACTGAGGGAGTGCTGCATTATCGGAGGGTCAGTGCGGAGGGGTGCTGCATTGTCGGAGGTTCACTACTGAGGGACTGCTGTATTGTCACTGTGACAGTACGGAGGGAGTGCTGCACTGTCACAGGGACAGTACTGAGGGAGTGCTGCATTGTCACAGGGACAGTATTGAGGGAGAGCTGCACTGTCAGAGGGTAGGTACTGAGGGAGTGCTGCATTGTCACAGGGTCAATTCTGAGGGAGAGCTGCACTATCAGAGGGTCAGTACTGAGGGAGTGCTTCACTGTCAGAGGGTCAGTACTGAGGGAGTGCTGCATTGTCAGAGGGTTAGTACTGAGGGATTGCTGCATTGTAACAGGGACAGTATTGAGGGAGAGCTGCACTGTCAGAGGGTAGGTACTGAGCGACTGCTGCATTGTCACAGGGTCATTTCTGAGGGAGAGCTGCACTCTCAGAGGGTCAGTACTGAGGGAGTGCTGCACTGTCAGAGGGTCAGTACTGAGGGAGTGCTGCATTGTCAGAGGGTCAGTACTGAGGGAGTGCTGCACTGTCACAGGGTCAGTACTGAGGGTGTGCTGCACTGTCATAGGGACAGTATGAGGGAGTGCTGCATTGTCAGAGTGACAGTACTGAGGGAGTGCTGCACTGTGACAGGGACAGTACTGAGGGAGTGCCGCACTGTAGCAGGTATATTACTGAGGGAGTGCTGCACTGTAGCAGGCATATTACTGAGGGAGTGCTGCACTGTCACAGGGACAGTACTGAGGGAGTGCTGCACTGTAGCAGGGATGTTACTGAGGGAGTGCTGCATTGTCAGAGGGTCTGTACTGAGGGAGTGCTGCACTCTCACAGGGACAGTACTGAGGGATTGCTGCACTGTTAGAGGGTCAGTACTGAGGGAGTGCTGCATTATCGGAGGGTCAGTGCTGAGGGGTGCTGCATTGTCAGAGGTTCAGTACTGAGGGACTGCTTTATTGTCACTTTGAGAGTACGGAGGGAGTGCTGCACTGTCACAGGGTCAGTACTGAGGGAGTGCTGCATTGTAAGAGGGTCAGTACTGAGGGAGTGCCGCACTGTTAGAGGGTCACTACTGAGGGAGTGCTGCACTGTCAGAGGGTCAGTACTGAGGGAGTGCTGCACTGTCGCAGTGTCAGTACTGAGGGAGTGCTGCATTATCGGAGGGTCAGTGCTGAGGGGTGCTGCTTTGTCGGAGGTTCAGTACTGAGGGACTGCTGTATTGTCACTGTGACGGTACGGAGGGAGTGCTGCACTGTCACAGGGACAGTACTGAGGCAGTGCTGCATTGTCACAGGGACAGTACTGAGGGATTGCTGCACTCTCAGAGGGTCAGTACTGAGGGAGAGCTGTATTGTCAGAGGGTTGGTACTGAGGGAGTGCTGCATTGTAACAGGGACAGTATTGAGGGAGAGCTGCACTGTCAGAGGGTAGGTACTGAGGGAGTGCTGCATTGTCACAGGGTCAATTCTGAGGGAGAGCTGCACTATCAGAGGGTCAGTACAGAGGGAGTGATGCACTGTCACAGGGTCAGTACTGATTGAGTGCTGCACTGTCACAGGGACAGTACTGAGGGAGTGCTGCACTGTGACAGGCACAGTACTGAGGGAGTGCTGCACTGTCACAGGGACAGTACTGAGGGAGTGCTGCACTGTCACAGGGACAGTACTGAGGGAGTGCTGCACTGTCACAGGAACAGTAGGGATGGAGTGCTGTACTGTCACAGGGACAGTACTGAGGGAGTGCTGCACTGTCATAGGGACAGTACTGAGGGAGTGCTGCACTGTCACAGGGACAATACTGAGGGAGTGCCGCACTGTAGCAGGTATATTACTGAGGGAGTGCTGCACTGTAGCAGGGATATTACTGAGGGAGTGCTGCACTGTCACAGGGACAGTACTTAGGGAGTGCTGCATTGTAGCAGGGATGTTACTGAGGGAGTGCTGCACTGTCAGAGGGACAGTACTGAGGGAGTGCTGCACTGTCACAGGGATAGTACTGAGGGAGTGCCGCACTGTCAGAGGGTCAGTACTGAGGGAGTGCTGCACTGTCACAGGGACAGTACTGAGGGAGTGCTGCACTGTCACAGGGACATTACTGAGGGAGTGCTGCACTGTCACAGGGACAGTACTGAGGGAGTGCTTCACTGTCAGAGGCTCAGTACTGAGAGAGTGCTGCACTTTCAGAGGGTCAGTACTGAGGGAGTGCTGCACTGTCAGAGGGACAGTACTGAAGGAGTGCTGCACTGTCACAGGGACAGTACTGAGGGAGTGCTGCACTGTTACAGGGACTGTACTGAGGGAGTGCTGCACTGTCACAGGGACAGTACTGAGGGAGTGCTGCACTGTCACAGGGACAGTACTGAGGGAGTGCTGCATTGTCACAGGGACAGTACTGAGGGTGTGCTGCACTGTCAGAGGGTCAGTACTGAGGGAGTGCTGCATTGTCAGAGTGTCAGTACTGAGGGAGAGCTGCACTGTCAGAGGGTAAGGTCTGAGTGAGTGCTGCACTCTCACAGGGACAGTACTGAGGGAGTGCTGCACTGTTAGATGGTCATTACTGAGGGAGTGCTGCATTATCGGAGGTTCAGTGCTGAGGGGTGCTGCATTGTCGGTGGTTCAGTACTGAGGGACTGCTGTATTGTCACTGTGACAGTACGGAGGGAGTGCTGCACTGTCACAGGGACAGTACTGAGGGATTGCTGCACTGTCAGAGGGTCAGTACTGAGGGAGAGCTGTATTGCCAGAGGGTTAGTATTAAGGGAGTGCTGCATTGTAACAGGGACAGTATTGAGGGAGAACTGCACTGTCAGAGGGTAGGTACTGAGGGAGTGCTGCATTGTCACAGGGTCAATTCTGAGGGAGAGCTGCACTTTCAGCGTTTCAGTACTGAGGGAGTGCTGCACTGTCAGAGGGTCAGTACTGAGGGAGTGCTGCACTGTCAGACGGTCAGTACTGAGGGAGTGCTGCATTGTCAGAGGGTCAGTACTGAGGGAGTGCCGCACTGTTAGAGGGTCACTACTGAGGGAGTGCTGCACTGTCAGAGGGTCAGTACAGAGGGAGTGCTGCATTATTGGAGGGTCATTGCTGAGGGGTGCTGCATTGTCGGAGGTTCAGTACTGAGGGACTGCTGTATTGTCACTGTGACAGTACGGATGGAGTGCTGCACTGTCAGAGGGTCAGTAATGAGGGAGTGCTGCACTGTGACAGGGACAGTACTGAAGGAGTGCTGCACTGTCACAGGGACAGTACTGAGGGAGTGCTGCACTGTGACAGGGACAGTACTGAGGGAGTGCTGCACTGTCACAGGGACAGTACTGAAGGTGTGCTGCACTGTCAGAGGGTCAGTACTGAGGTAGTGCTGCATTGTCAGAGGGTCAGTACTGAGGGAGTGCCGCACTGTTAGAGGGTCACTACTGAGGGAGTGCTGCACTGTCAGAGGGTCAGTACTGAGGGAGTGCTGCACTGTCGGAGGGTCAGTACTGAGGGAATGCTGCATTATCGGAGGGTCAGTGCTGAGGGGTGCTGCATTGTCGGAGGTTCACTACTGAGGGTCTGCTGTATTGTCACTGTGACAGTACGGAGGCTGTGCTGCACTGTCACAGGGACAGTACTGAGGGAGTGCTGCATTGTCACAGTGTCAATTCTGAGGGAGAGCTGCACTATCAGAGGGTTAGTACTGAGGGAGTGCTGCACTGTCAGACGGTCAGTACTGAGGGAGTGCTGCATTGTCAGAGGGTTAGTACTGAGGGATTGCTGCATTGTAACAGGTACAGTATGGAGGGAGAGCTGCACTGTCAGAGGGTAGGTACTGAGGGAGTGCTGCATTGTCACAGGGTCAATTCTGAGGGAGAGCTGCACTATCAGAGGGTCAGTACTGAGGGAGTGCTGCACTGTCAGAGGGTCAGTACTGAGGGAGTGCTGCATTGTCAGAGGGTCAGTACTGAGGGAGTGCTGCACGGTCACAGGGACAGTACTGAGGGAGTTCTGCACTCTCACAGGGACAGTACTGAGGGAGTGCTGCACTGTCACAGGGACAGTACTGAGAGGGTGCTGCACTTTCACAGGGACAGTACTGAGAGAGTGCTGTACTGTCACAGGGACAGTACTGAGGGAGTGCTGCACTGTCACAGGGACAGTACTGAGGGAGTGCTGCACTGTCACAGGGACAGTACTGAGGGAGTGCTGCACTGTAGCAGGGATATTACTGAGGGAGTACTGCACTGTCAGAGGGACAGTACTGAGGGAGTGCTGCACTGTCACAGGGACAGTACTGAGGGAGTGCCGCACTGTCAGAGGGTCAGTACTGAGGGATTGCTGCACTGTCAGAGGGTCAGTACTGAGGGAGTACTGCACTGTCAGAGGGACTGTACTGAGGGAGTGCTGCACTGTTACAGGGACAGTACTGAGGGAGTGCTGCACTGTCACAGGGACAGTACTGATCGAGTGCTGCACTGTGTCAGGGACAGTACTGAGGGAGTGCTGCACTGTCACAGGGACAGTACTGAGGGAGTGCTGCACTGTCACAAGGACAGTACTGAGGGAGTGCTGCACTGTAGCAGGGATATTACTGCGGGAGTGCTGCACTGTCACAGGGACAGTACTGAAGGAGTGCTGTACTGTCACAGGGTCAGTACTGAGGGAGTGCTGCACTGTAGCAGGGATATTACTGAGGGAGTGCTGCACAGTCACAGGGTCAGTACTGAGGGAGTGCTGCACTGTCACAGGGACAGTACTGAGGGAATGCTGCACTGTCACAGGGACAGTACTGAGTGAGTGCTGCACTGTCACAGGGACAGTACTGAGGGCGTGCTGCACTGTAGCAGGGATATCACTGAGGGAGTGCTGCACTGTCAGAGGGACAGTACTGAGGGAGTGCTGCACTGTCACAGGGACAGTACTGAGGGAGTGCTGCACCGTCACAGGGACAGTACTGAGGGAGTGCTGCACTGTAGCAGCGATATTACTGAGGGAATGCTGCACTGTCACAGGGACAGTACTGAGGGAGTGCTGCACTGTCACAGGGACAGTACTGAGGGAGTGCTGCAGTGCAGCAGGGATATCACTGAGGGAGGGCTGCACTGTCACAGGGACAGTACTGAGGGAGTGCTGCTCTGTCACAGGGATAGTACTGAGGGAGTGCTTCACTGTAGCAGGGATATTATTGAGGGAATGCTGCACTGTCACAGGGACAGTACTGAGGGAGTGCTGCACTGTCACAGGGACAGTACTGAGGCAGTGCTTCACTGTAGCAGGGATATTACTGAGGGAGTGCTGCACTGTCACAGGGACAGTACTGAGGGAGTGCTGCACTGTGACAGGGACAGTACTGAGGGAGTGCTGCATTATCGGAGGGTCAGTGCTGAGGGGTGCTGCATTGTCGGAGGTTCACTACTGAGGGACTGCTGTATTGTCACAGTGACAGTATGGAGGGAGTGCTGCACTGTCACAGGGACAGTACTGAGGGAGTGCTGCATTGTCACAGGGACAGTATTGAGGGATTGCTGCACTCTCAGAGGGTCAGTACTGAGGTAGAGCTGTATTGTCAGAGGGTTAGTACTGAGGGAGTGCTGCATTGTAACAGGGACAGTATTGAGGGAGAGCTGCACTGTCAGAGGGTAGGTACTGAGGGAGTGCTGCATTGTCACAGGGTCAATTCTGAGGGAGAGCTGCACTGTCAGAGGGTCAGTACTGAGGGAGTGCTGCACTGTCAGAGGGTCAGTACTGAGAGAGTGCTGCACTTTCAGAGGGTCAGTACTGAGGGAGTGCTGCACTGTCAGAGGGACAGTACTGAAGGAGTGCTGCACTGTCACAGGGACAGTACTGAGGGAGTGCTGCACTGTCACAGGGACTGTACTGAGGGAGTGCTGCACTGTCACAGGGACAGTACTGAGGGAGTGCTGCACTGTCACAGGGACAGTACTGAGGGAGTGCTGCATTGTCACAGGGACAGTACTGAGGGTGTGCTGCACTGTCAGAGGGTCAGTACTGAGGGAGTGCTGCATTGTCAGAGTGTCAGTACTGAGGGAGAGCTGCACTGTCAGAGGGTAAGGTCTGAGTGAGTGCTGCACTCTCACAGGGACAGTACTGAGGGAGTGCTGCACTGTTAGATGGTCATTACTGAGGGAGTGCTGCATTATCGGTGGTTCAGTGCTGAGGGGTGCTGCATTGTCGGTGGTTCAGTACTGAGGGACTGATGTATTGTCACTGTGACAGTACGGAGGGAGTGCTGCACTGTCACAGGGACAGTACTGAGGGATTGCTGCACTGTCAGAGGGTCAGTACTGAGGGAGAGCTGTATTGCCAGAGGGTTAGTATTAAGGGAGTGCTGCATTGTAACAGGGACAGTATTGAGGGAGAACTGCACTGTCAGAGGGTAGGTACTGAGGGAGGGCTGCATTGTCACAGGGTCAATTCTGAGGGAGAGCTGCACTTTCAGCGTTTCAGTACTGAGGGAGTGCTGCACTGTCAGACGGTCAGTACTGAGGGAGTGCTGCATTGTCAGAGGGTCAGTACTGAGGGAGTGCCGCACTGTTAGAGGGTCACTACTGAGGGAGTGCTGCACTGTCAGAGGGTCAGTACAGAGGGAGTGCTGCATTATTGGAGGGTCATTGCTGAGGGGTGCTGCATTGTCGGAGGTTCAGTACTGAGGGACTGCTGTATTGTCACTGTGACAGTACGGAAGGAGTGCTGCACTGTCAGAGGGTCAGTAATGAGGGAGTGCTGCACTGTGACAGGGACAGTACTGAAGGAGTGCTGCACTGTCACAGGGACAGTACTGAGGGAGTGCTGCACTGTGACAGGGACAGTACTGAGGGAGTGCTGCACTGTCACAGGGACAGTACTGAAGGTGTGCTGCACTGTCAGAGGGTCAGTACTGAGGTAGTGCTGCATTGTCAGAGGGTCAGTACTGAGGGAGTGCCGCACTGTTAGAGGGTCACTACTGAGGGAGTGCTGCACTGTCAGAGGGTCAGTACTGAGGGAGTGCTGCACTGTCGGAGGGTCAGTACTGAGGGAATGCTGCATTATCGGAGGGTCAGTGCTGAGGGGTGCTGCATTGTCGGAGGTTCACTACTGAGGGTCTGCTGTATTGTCACTGTGACAGTACGGAGGCTGTGCTGCACTGTCACAGGGACAGTACTGAGGGAGTGCTGCATTGTCACAGTGTCAATTCTGAGGGAGAGCTGCACTATCAGAGGGTTAGTACTGAGGGAGTGCTGCACTGTCAGACGGTCAGTACTGAGGGAGTGCTGCATTGTCAGAGGGTTAGTACTGAGGGATTGCTGCATTGTAACAGGTACAGTATGGAGGGAGAGCTGCACTGTCAGAGGGTAGGTACTGAGGGAGTGCTGCATTGTCACAGGGTCAATTCTGAGGGAGAGCTGCACTATCAGAGGGTCAGTACTGAGGGAGTGCTGCACTGTCAGAGGGTCAGTACTGAGGGAGTGCTGCATTGTCAGAGGGTCAGTACTGAGGGAGTGCTGCACTGTCACAGGGTCAGTACTGAGGGTGTGCTGCACTGTCACAGGGACAGTATGAGGGAGTGCTGCATTGTCAGAGTGACAGTACTGAGGGAGTGCTGCATTGTCACAGGGACAGTACTGAGGGAGTGCTGCACTGTCACAGGGACAGTACTGAGGGAGTTCTGCACTCTCACAGGGACAGTACTGAGGGAGTGCTGCACTGTCACAGGGACAGTACTGAGAGGGTGCTGCACTTTCACAGGGACAGTACTGAGAGAGTGCTGTACTGTCACAGGGACAGTACTGAGGGAGTGCTGCACTGTCACAGGGACAGTACTGAGGGAGTGCTGCACTGTCACAGGGACAGTACTGAGGGAGTGCTGCACTGTAGCAGGGATATTACTGAGGGAGTACTGCACTGTCAGAGGGACAGTACTGAGGGAGTGCTGCACTGTCACAGGGACAGTACTGAGGGAGTGCCGCACTGTCAGAGGGTCAGTACTGAGGGATTGCTGCACTGTCAGAGGGTCAGTACTGAGGGAGTGCTGCACTGTCAGAGGGACTGTACTGAGGGAGTGCTGCACTGTTACAGGGACAGTACTGAGGGAGTGCTGCACTGTCACAGGGACAGTACTGATCGAGTGCTGCACTGTGTCAGGGACAGTACTGAGGGAGTGCTGCACTGTCACAGGGACAGTACTGAGGGAGTGCTGCACTGTCACAAGGACAGTACTGAGGGAGTGCTGCACTGTAGCAGGGATATTACTGCGGGAGTGCTGCACTGTCACAGGGACAGTACTGAAGGAGTGCTGTACTGTCACAGGGTCAGTACTGAGGGAGTGCTGCACTGTAGCAGGGATATTACTGAGGGAGTGCTGCACAGTCACAGGGTCAGTACTGAGGGAGTGCTGCACTGTCACAGGGACAGTACTGAGGGAATGCTGCACTGTCACAGGGACAGTACTGAGTGAGTGCTGCACTGTCACAGGGACAGTACTGAGGGCGTGCTGCACTGTAGCAGGGATATCACTGAGGGAGTGCTGCACTGTCAGAGGGACAGTACTGAGGGAGTGCTGCACTGTCACAGGGACAGTACTGAGGGAGTGCTGCACCGTCACAGGGACAGTACTGAGGGAGTGCTGCACTGTAGCAGCGATATTACTGAGGGAATGCTGCACTGTCACAGGGACAGTACTGAGGGAGTGCTGCACTGTCACAGGGACAGTACTGAGGGAGTGCTGCAGTGCAGCAGGGATATCACTGAGGGAGGGCTGCACTGTCACAGGGACAGTACTGAGGGAGTGCTGCTCTGTCACAGGGATAGTACTGAGGGAGTGCTTCACTGTAGCAGGGATATTATTGAGGGAATGCTGCACTGTCACAGGGACAGTACTGAGGGAGTGCTGCATTGTCACAGGGACAGTACTGAGGCAGTGCTTCACTGTAGCAGGGATATTACTGAGGGAGTGCTGCACTGTCACAGGGACAGTACTGAGGGAGTGCTGCACTGTGACAGGGACAGTACTGAGGGAGTGCTGCATTATCGGAGGGTCAGTGCTGAGGGGTGCTGCATTGTCGGAGGTTCACTACTGAGGGACTGCTGTATTGTCACTGTGACAGTATGGAGGGAGTGCTGCACTGTCACAGGGACAGTACTGAGGGAGTGCTGCATTGTCACAGGGACAGTATTGAGGGATTGCTGCACTCTCAGAGGGTCAGTACTGAGGTAGAGCTGTATTGTCAGAGGGTTAGTACTGAGGGAGTGCTGCATTGTAACAGGGACAGTACTGAGGGAGAGCTGCACTGTCAGAGGGTAGGTACTGAGGGAGTGCTGCATTGTCACAGGGTCAATTCTGAGGGAGAGCTGCACTGTCAGAGGGTCAGTACTGAGGGAGTGCTGCACTGTCAGAGGGTCAGTACTGAGGGAGTGCTGCATTGTCAGAGGGTCAGTACTGAGGGAGTGCTGCACTGTCACAGGGTCAGTACTGAGGGAGTGCTGCATTGTCACAGGGACAGTATGAGGGAGTGGTGCACTGTCAGAGTGACAGTACTGAGGGAGTGCTGCATTGTCACAGGGTCATTACTGAGGGAGTGCTGCACTGTCACAGGGACAGTACTGAGGGAGTGCTGCGCTGTCACAGGGACAGTACTGAGAGGGTGCTGCACTGTCACAGGGACAGTACTGAGGGAGTGCTGGACTGTTAGATGGTCAGTACTGAGGGAGTGCTGCATTATCGGAGGGTCAGTGCTGAGGGGTGCTGCATTGTCGGAGGTTCAGTACTGAGGGACAGGTGTATTGTCACTGTGACATTACGGAGGGAGAGCTGCACTGTCACAGGGACAGTACTGAGGGACTGCTGCACTGTAGCAGGGATATTACTGAGGGAATGCTGCACTGTAACAGGAATAGTACTGAGGGAGTGCTGCACTGTGACAGGGACAGTACTGAGGAAGTGCTGCACTGTGACAGGGACAGTACTGAGGGAGTGCTGCACTGTCACAGGGACAGTACTGAGGCAGTGCTGCACTGTCACAGGGACAGTACTGAGGGAGTGCTGCACTCTCACACGGACAGTAGGGAGGGAGTGCTGCACTGTCACAGGGACAGTACTGAGGGAGTGCTGCACTGTCACAGGGACAGTACTGAGGGAGTGCCGCACTGTAGCAGCTATATTACTGAGGGAGTGCTGCACTGTAGCAGGGATATTACTGAGGGAGTGCTGCACTGTCGCAGGGACAGTACTGAGGGAGTGCTGCACTGTAGCAGGGATGTTACTGAGGGAGTGCTGCACTGTCACAGGGACAGTACTGAGGGAGTGCTGCACTGTCACAGGGATAGTACTGAGGGAGTGCCGCACTGTCAGAGGGTCATTACTGAGGGAGTGCTGCACTGTCATAGGGACAGTACTGAGGGAGTGCTGCACTGTCACAGGGACATTATTGAGGGAGTGCTGCACTGTCACAGGGACAGTACTGAGGGAGTGCTTCACTGTCAGAGGGTCAGTACTGAGGGAGTGCTGCACTGTTAGAGGGTGTCAGTACTGAGGGTCTGCTGCCCTGTCACAGGGACAGTACTGAGGGAGTGCTGCACTGTCAGAGGGTCAGTACTGAGAGAGTGCTGCACTTTCAGAGGGTCAGTACTGACGGAGTGCTGCACTGTCAGAGGGACAGTACTGAGGGATTGCTGCATTGTCACAGGGACAGTACTGAGGGAGTGCTGCACTGTCACAGGGACAGTACTGAGGGAGTGCTGCACTGTGTCAGGGACAGTACTGAGGGAGTGCTGCACTGTCACAGGGACAGTACTGAGGGTGTGCTGCACTGTCAGAGGGTCAGTACTGAGGGAGTGCTGCATTGTCAGAGTGTCAGTACTGAGGGAGCGCTGCACTGTCAGAGGGTCAGGTCTGAGTGAGTGCTGCACTCTCACAGGGACAGTACTGAGGGAGTGCTGGACTGTTAGATGGTCAGTACTGAGGGAGTGCTGCATTATCGGAGGGTCAGTGCTGAGGGGTGCTGCATTGTCGGAGGTTCAGTACTGAGGGACAGGTGTATTGTCACTGTGACAGTACGGAGGGAGTGCTGCACTGTCACAGGGACAGTACTGAGGGAGTGCTGCACTGTAGCAGGGATATTACTGAGGGAGTGCTGCACTGTAACAGGAATAGTACTGAGGGAGTGCTGCACTGTCACAGGGACAGTACTGAGGGAGTGCTGCGCTGTGACAGGGACAGTACTGAGGGAGTGCTGCACTGTCACAGGGACAGTACTGAGGGATTGCTGCACTGTCAGAGGGTCAGTACTGAGGGAGAGCTGTATTGCCAGAGGGTTAGTATTAAGGGAGTGCTGCATTGTAACAGGGACAGTATTGAGGGAGAACTGCACTGTCAGAGGGTAGGTACTGAGGGAGTGCTGCATTGTCACAGGGTCAATTCTGAGGGAGAGCTGCACTTTCAGCGTTTCAGTACTGAGGGAGTGCTGCACTGTCAGACGGTCAGTACTGAGGGAGTGCTGCATTGTCAGAGGGTCAGTACTGAGGGAGTGCCGCACTGTTAGAGGGTCACTACTGAGGGAGTGCTGCACTGTCAGAGGGTCAGTACAGAGGGAGTGCTGCATTATTGGAGGGTCATTGCTGAGGGGTGCTGCATTGTCGGAGGTTCAGTACTGAGGGACTGCTGTATTGTCACTGTGACAGTACGGAAGGAGTACTGCACTGTCAGAGGGTCAGTAATGAGGGAGTGCTGCACTGTGACAGGGACAGTACTGAAGGAGTGCTGCACTGTCACAGGGACAGTACTGAGGGAGTGCTGCACTGTGACAGGGACAGTACTGAGGGAGTGCTGCACTGTCACAGGGACAGTACTGAATGTGTGCTGCACTGTCAGAGGGTCAGTACTGAGGTAGTGCTGCATTGTCAGAGGGTCAGTACTGAGGGAGTGCCGCACTGTTAGAGGGTCACTACTGAGGGAGTGCTGCACTGTCAGAGGGTCAGTACTGAGGGAGTGCTGCACTGTCGGAGGGTCAGTACTGAGGGAATGCTGCATTATCGGAGGGTCAGTGCTGAGGGGTGCTGCATTGTCGGAGGTTCACTACTGAGGGTCTGCTGTATTGTCACTGTGACAGTACGGAGGCTGTGCTGCACTGTCACAGGGACAGTACTGAGGGAGTGCTGCATTGTCACAGTGTCAATTCTGAGGGAGAGCTGCACTATCAGAGGGTTAGTACTGAGGGAGTGCTGCACTGTCAGACGGTCAGTACTGAGGGAGTGCTGCATTGTCAGAGGGTTAGTACTGAGGGATTGCTGCATTGTAACAGGTACAGTATGGAGGGAGAGCTGCACTGTCAGAGGGTAGGTACTGAGGGAGTGCTGCATTGTCACAGGGTCAATTCTGAGGGAGAGCTGCACTATCAGAGGGTCAGTACTGAGGGAGTGCTGCACTGTCAGAGGGTCAGTACTGAGGGAGTGCTGCATTGTCAGAGGGTCAGTACTGAGGGAGTGCTGCACGGTCACAGGGTCAGTACTGAGGGTGTGCTGCACTGTCACAGGGACAGTATGAGGGAGTGCTGCATTGTCAGAGTGACAGTACTGAGGGAGTGCTGCATTGTCACAGGGACAGTACTGAGGGAGTGCTGCACTGTCACAGGGACAGTACTGAGGGAGTTCTGCACTCTCACAGGGACAGTACTGAGGGAGTGCTGCACTGTCACAGGGACAGTACTGAGAGGGTGCTGCACTTTCACAGGGACAGTACTGAGAGAGTGCTGTACTGTCACAGGGACAGTACTGAGGGAGTGCTGCACTGTCACAGGGACAGTACTGAGGGAGTGCTGCACTTTCACAGGGACAGTACTGAGGGAGTGCTGCACTGTAGCAGGGATATTACTGAGGGAGTACTGCACTGTCAGAGGGACAGTACTGAGGGAGTGCTGCACTGTCACAGGGACAGTACTGAGGGAGTGCCGCACTGTCAGAGGGTCAGTACTGAGGGATTGCTGCACTGTCAGAGGGTCAGTACTGAGGGAGTGCTGCACTGTCAGAGGGACTGTACTGAGGGAGTGCTGCACTGTTACAGGGACAGTACTGAGGGAGTGCTGCACTGTCACAGGGACAGTACTGATCGAGTGCTGCACTGTGTCAGGGACAGTACTGAGGGAGTGCTGCACTGTCACAGGGACAGTACTGAGGGAGTGCTGCACTGTCACAAGTACAGTACTGAGGGAGTGCTGCACTGTAGCAGGGATATTACTGCGGGAGTGCTGCACTGTCACAGGGACAGTACTGAAGGAGTGCTGTACTGTCACAGGGTCAGTACTGAGGGAGTGCTGCACTGTAGCAGGGATATTACTGAGGGAGTGCTGCACAGTCACAGGGTCAGTACTGAGGGAGTGCTGCACTGTCACAGGGACAGTACTGAGGGAATGCTGCACTGTCACAGGGACAGTACTGAGTGAGTGCTGCACTGTCACAGGGACAGTACTGAGGGCGTGCTGCACTGTAGCAGGGATATCACTGAGGGAGTGCTGCACTGTCAGAGGGACAGTACTGAGGGAGTGCTGCACTGTCACAGGGACAGTACTGAGGGAGTGCTGCACCGTCACAGGGACAGTACTGAGGGAGTGCTGCACTGTAGCAGCGATATTACTGAGGGAATGCTGCACTGTCACAGGGACAGTACTGAGGGAGTGCTGCACTGTCACAGGGACAGTACTGAGGGAGTGCTGCAGTGCAGCAGGGATATCACTGAGGGAGGGCTGCACTGTCACAGGGACAGTACTGAGGGAGTGCTGCTCTGTCACAGGGATAGTACTGAGGGAGTGCTTCACTGTAGCAGGGATATTATTGAGGGAATGCTGCACTGTCACAGGGACAGTACTGAGGGAGTGCTGCATTGTCACAGGGACAGTACTGAGGCAGTGCTTTACTGTAGCAGGGATATTACTGAGGGAGTGCTGCACTGTCACAGGGACAGTACTGAGGGAGTGCTGCACTGTGACAGGGACAGTACTGAGGGAGTGCTGCATTATCGGAGGGTCAGTGCTGAGGGGTGCTGCATTGTCGGAGGTTCACTACTGAGGGACTGCTGTATTGTCACTGTGACAGTATGGAGGGAGTGCTGCACTGTCACAGGGACAGTACTGAGGGAGTGCTGCATTGTCACAGGGACAGTATTGAGGGATTGCTGCACTCTCAGAGGGTCAGTACTGAGGTAGAGCTGTATTGTCAGAGGGTTAGTACTGAGGGAGTGCTGCATTGTAACAGGGACAGTACTGAGGGAGAGCTGCACTGTCAGAGGGTAGGTACTGAGGGAGTGCTGCATTGTCACAGGGTCAATTCTGAGGGAGAGCTGCACTGTCAGAGGGTCAGTACTGAGGGAGTGCTGCACTGTCAGAGGGTCAGTACTGAGGGAGTGCTGCATTGTCAGAGGGTCAGTACTGAGGGAGTGCTGCACTGTCACAGGGTCAGTACTGA